>NC_141062.1:49625402-50225402 GCF_041138505.1 Cibotium barometz
GGTTGACATGTATGCTAAATGTGGCTCACTTGCCAAAGCACGGCAAGTGTTTGACAAACTTCCAGTTCGAAATGTAGTCTTGTGGAATGCATTAATTGCAGGATATGCCAAACATGGGCATGGTGAGGAAGCACAGAAGTGTTTTGAACAGATGCAACTTGAGGGTGTCGCTCCAGATGCTGTCACGTTTGCTTGCATCTTGAAAGCTTGTGGCAGCACGGGAGCCACAGATAAGGGTCGAGAAATACATGCTGATATTGCCAGAAAGGGGTTTCTGGAAAGAAACCTTTTTGTTGGCAGCTCCTTGGTGCATATGTATGCTAAAAGTGGCTTGCTTGCAAAAGCACAGGAAGTGTTTGACAAGCTTCCAGTTCGAAATGTTGTCTCATGGACAGCATTAATTGCAGGATATGCTGAACATGGGTACGGTGAGGAAGCACTTAAGTGTTTTGAACAGATGCATCGTGAGGGAGTCTCTCCAGATGCTGCCACATTTGTTTGCAGCTTGAAAGCTTGTGGCAGCATAAGAGCCACAGACAAGGGCGGAGAAATACATGCTGAGATTGAAAGAAAGGGTTTGCTGGAAAGAGACCTTGTTGTCGGCAATGCCTTGGTTGATATGTATGCCAAATGTGGCTTGCTTGCCCAAGCACAAGAAGTGTTTGATAAGCTTCCCGTTCGAAATGTTGTTACGTGGACTGCACTTATCGCAGGATACGCTGAGCATGGGTATGGTGAGGAAGCAGTCATGTGTTTCGAACAGATGCAACATGAGGGTGTCTCCCCAAATGCCGTCACTTTTGTTTGCAGCTTGAAAGCGTGTGGCAGCATAGGTGCCACAGAGAAGGGCCGAGAAATACACGAGGAGATCGAAAGAAAGGGGTTGTTGGAAAGAGACCTTGTTGTTGGCAACACATTGGTCGACATGTATGCCAAATGTGGCTCAGTTTCCAAGGCACAGCAAATGTTTGACAAGCTTCCAAGACGAGATGTAGTCTCATGGAATGCACTAATTGCAGGATATGCTGAACATGGGCATGGTGAGGAAGCGCTCAAGTATTTTGAACAGATGCAACTGGAGGGTGTCTCTCCAGATGCTATCACATATGTTTGCAGCTTGAAAGCTTGTGGCAGCATAGGAGCCACAGACAAGGGTCAGGAAATACATGCTGAGATTGCCAGAAAGGGCTTACTGGAAAAATACCTTATTGTTGGCAGCACCTTGGTTGATATGTATGCCAAATGTGGCTGGCTTGCCATAGCACAGCAAGTGTTTGACAAGCTTCCTGTTCAAGATGTAGTCACTTGGAATTCACTAATTACAGGATATGCCCAGCTTGGAGAAAGTGAAAATGTTTTCCATATTTTTGACAAAATGCTACGAGAGGGTCTAAAGCCAGATCTGGTCACGTTCGTTGTTGTTCTCAATACATGCAGTCGCACAGGTCTATCTTACAAGAGCCAGACGTACTTTGAGGCCATCAGCAAAGACTATGGCATGGTTCCAACTCTTGAACACCACAGTTGCATTGTTGATCTCCTTGGCCGTGCAGGCCAATTAGACAAGGCAGTAGCAATGATCAAGAAGATGCCGTTCTGTGCTAATCTTGCAGTGTGGAATACTGTGTTGGGTGCTTGTAGAAATTGGGGAAATGTGGAGCTTGGAAAACAGGCCTTTCAAAATGCAGTGTGTTTGGATGAAAAGGATTCGGCAGCTTATGTTTTAATGTCTCACATCTATGCAGGTGGTGATATGCAGGAGAAAGGGAACGAGGTTGAGGCAATGAGAGTGGAAAAACAAGCATGGAAGAGGCCAGGACATTGCTGCTGGACTAATGACACCGCCAGAATTGTGCATTCATTTTTGGTTCCGGATAAAAGACAGTCCTAAAGCAAAAGTATTGATGCTAGTGGCAGATAAAAAGAGCCTATGGGCGGGCGTCTACAGGGAGTGAAAAATGGTAACTACAGGAGGATTTTGGGCGTAAGGTCAGTTGGGAAAAAAAAGAAAGAAAGAGAGATTTTCCGCAAGGGGAGAGAGATTGTGTCTTTAGTTTGCAGTGGATGTCATAGGACATTTCTGATGATGTTGGCACAGTGAGAAGTTGGGTAATATTGTGTGTGCCCTACAAAATATACACTAGGGGACATCCACACGTCTAAAATCTCCAGAGTTGTAACAACTTCCATATAGCTATGGCAATAGCAGCAAAGAAGGAAAGTACATTCATGGCGATTGGAGAGGGCATCTTCGTCCCAGTTGTTATTATAGATCCTATCTGGGGAGGGCATCTTTGTCCCTTGGCTGTGGGTATTAGTGAATTCTCATGAGCTGCATGGATGGGTGGCTTGGGAGTTGGCTTCTCTGCCACTCATGGGGTGATGTTTCTTTGGTTCATGGTTGAGTTGGAATCCTTGGTAGCTGGGTTGTTTTTTAGGTTTGCCTGTGAGAGAACAATACTTTTTTTTAGTAAGGAATAAGGAACAACACGAACAAACTTACGTGCTTGCACAAGTATGTGTGTTTTTTACATATGACAGGACCAAAGTGCAGGGAATGCAGCATTACCAGATGGGTCATTTAGCCAGAGCTTGCCCTCGGTGGCAATCCAGGAGATGCCTCCGGTGGTTCCTCCCCCTGTTTCTCGTGCTGATCCCCACCAGTGGTAGGGGGAGAGGTAGGCCCTCAAGCAGCGGAGCACTAGGCCCCGACCCAGCTGTCGGCGAATGCCGGACGGTTGGCCCGTGCCCAAGCCGCGAGCAGACGACCAGGCTGGCAGAGCTCAGGAGGATTCCGTTCTATCAGAGAACCGTTACGAGCATTTTTCTCAGCATTTCCCTGTTGGTGACGCGCCCTCTCCAGTCCCGGAGCGGGCCCCTCTGGCCCCACTAGTATGGCGGCCCAGAGCTGAGCGCCGCCATCGCACACGCCAGGCTGGCAGAGCTCAGGAGGATTCCGTTCTATCAAAGAACCGTTACGAGCATTTATCTCAGCATTTCCCTGTTGGTGACGCGCCCTCTCCAGTCCCGGAGCGGGCCCCTTTGGCCCCACTAGTATGGCGGCCGATCCCTCGTCGAGATTCCCTTCTGACCCCCAGTGTTCTGAGAGGCCGGCCGGCCTCTCTAAGCCCTCGGCGGGCCCCTCCCCTCAGCTTTCCTCTTCGGTGGATCCCTCACAGCAGCACCTCTCCCCGCCCCTCCCACCTCCTCCCCCAGTCTCGACACTGACTTTACTCGCCGCAGTGCACTCCGTCCCACCTTTATCATCCGAGCCTGCCCTCCCTCCACCTTCTGCCTCTCCAGAGCCCCCCCCCCCCCCCCCCCCTAGCAGCCCTTGGCCCGGAGCGGAGGCAGCTGGCAAGATCAGCCCGTCGCTTGCTTCACTGATTTTCCGAGCCGGTAGAGATGACCATTGCCGCCTCTTTGGTGAGGGCTCTCCCGCCAGAGTCCCCAAGTGGGGCCCCAGGATCCTGGGAGAGCTTGTGGACTACAGTTTCTTTTGGTGTCCGCCGATGGAATGGACCGACATGTTTGAGGAGACAGTAGCACCTGTTCGGGTATGTGTGGTTTTTCACCACTCCAGGTCCTCTATGCCAAATAATGGCACGATGATCTTCTCTTTCCCCTTCATCAGCGCAGCCCCGGGGACAGTGGGATCTTGAGTTGGTGGCAGTTGCCATCCACGGTCAAGCAGTCAAGCTCTCCCACCATCTCCACGATCTCCGCATCATCAACATTCTTACCCATTTTTGGCCTCTGGCTAGGATGGAGCTTGGAGGTTCAACCCATCGAGGCTAGGATGGGGAGATAGTAGTCTCCAGTCTGGAGGTGCTACTCTTTGTGTTGTTCATGCATACTTCTGCTACGGTACCTCTTTCCCCCCTCTTACAGATACCTTCACTGTGATCGATGGAGTCCGGAGCATGCATATGCGCACGCTTGTACAGAGTGCCGTCACATGGAGGACAGGATTAGTGACCATCTGGCGCGCCTTCGACCCCGTTTGGATTGTGATTATTCCCCGTCTAAACCCTCACCGAAAACTCTTCGAGTGGAGGGTAGTTCCACTAGTGTTGCATCACACAGAGACTGATATGCAGATTGTTTCATGGAACATTCAAGGTATAGGGGGGCCTCAGTGCTTTCATAAACGAGGTGTCCTACGAGGCATGCTAGAGAGGGCCATAGTGGGGGGACTGATAGACATTCTTTTCCTCCAGGAGCATCATCTCTTAGAGGGGTGCACCCACAGATGCAAATGTGGGAAGATTCATCTAGGTAGGAGTCGCACTTTTTGGTCCCCATCCTTCGGCCCCTCAGGGACGTAGGGAGGGGTGTGTATATCTGTCAGTGAGCAGCTGTTGTTGGCAGTGACTGGCTTGAAAGAAAGCTGTAGCAGCAGGCCGACAGCTCCACATTAGCATAAAATGCTATAAAAGCATAAAAAAATAAGAAAAATACCTAAATAAATATGTACATGGAGGGCCTCATAAATGGCTAGTACAAGCATGAAAATGATGCACTAGACTCTCTGGAGATGATATATAATCCAACACCTCCTCTTCGGCGCCAGAGGGGTGGTCCAATACTAGCACGCTGAAGTAACACCTCCATAGTAGCTCTCGAAAGTGGTTTGGTGAAGAGATCAACCAGATTGTCCTTGGTTGAACGACCAACCGAAAAAGTCCCAACTCGATACAATCGTGTACAAAATGATAATGCACTTCAATATACTTGGATCGTTCTCGTATCATAGGATTTTGAACTAGAGCAATAGCACTCTGAGAATCCAAGAAGATAGTAACCGGGGAAGTGTCTAAATGCTCTAGAATCTGATGAATCCAAAGTGCCTCAGTGGAGGAGAGAAGGTAGGATTTGTACTTAGCCTCAGTGGAAGAAGCAGAAACAGTCCTTTGCTTTTGAGACTTCCAAGAAACCAATCCAAAACCAAGCATGAAGCAATATCCAGATGTAGACCTCCGAGTATCAATGCACTTGCCCAATCAGAATCTATGAAGCCAATCAAATCAACGCCATTGGAGTCGGTGATGCCATAATTTGAAGTACCTCGAAGATAACGAAGAACTCTCAAAGTTGCCTGCCAATGAGACCTTCAAGCAACTGCTGAGAATTAACTGAGGACACTCATAGCATAGGAGATGTCTGGATGGGTGTTGGTAGGGTAAAGCAATGAGCCAACAATCTGTCGGTACTCTGTGGAATCCACCAAGGGTGTATCATCCTCCTTGGATAACTTGGCATTGGGATCCATGGGACAAGAGAGAGGTGTACAATCTGACAACCCATAAAGTGAGAATAGCTTCTTCACATACTTTTGCTGAGAAATGAAGATATAGTCATCATTTTGCCAAACCTCCAACCCAAGAAAATAATGTAGAAGGCCAAGATTAGTCATCTCAAATGTCTCTGAAAGCTTGGACTAAATCTATGTGATCAACCCAGTATAAGAATGAGGTCATCAACATACAAAACAATGACACAAATATCTCCATCAGAAAGAAGCACAGAGATTGATGTCAGCATATGCCCTCTCAAAGCTAAGAGATAACAAGAAGGCATTAATCTTCTGATACCAGGCACGGGGTGCTTGTTTGAGACCATAAAGAGCCTTTTGTAGAAGATACACATGGGTGTCCTGTCTTTGAATCACAAAACCAGGAGGCTGCTCAACTTAAACTTCTTCCTCTAAATCTCCATTCAGAAAAGTAGATTTGACATCCATCTAGAACACGGGCCATCTGAAGTGTGCAACCAGAGCCAAAACAATCCTGATGGTGGTATACTTGGCTGTAGAAGCAAATGTCTCATCAAAGTCTTCACTTGCCTTCTGAGCATATCCTCGAGCAACAAGGCGGGCTTTGTACTTGTCCAAAGTACCATTTGCATGAAACTTGACTTTGAAAATCAATTTCACACCAATAACACAATGATGTAAAGTTTGTGGCACCAAAGACCAAGTGTTATTCCTCTCAATAGAGGCCATCTCTGCTTCCATGGCTTGCCACCACTGTGGCTATGAAAGAGCTTCCTTTGGACTCTCAAGCTCATCGACCTCTTGGAGAGAACTCATGAGAGCATAAGTCAGTGTGTGATGAGATGTGGAAGCCCGAGATGAACGGCAAGGTTTAGGGGTGGTGATAGAGATTTGGTTATGGAGCTGTGCATCAGTGAGATTAGAATCTCTAAAGAGTTACTGAACCCACCGAGGTAGACCAGCCTTCCTCTCAAAGTGTGAAGAAGAAGATCCAACTGCAGTAGAGGACTCATCCGATGCTCCTGGAAGTGGTGATGAAGTAAGCATTGGTGAGGATGATCTCGGAGTCAAAGTAGGATTCGTAGAGGGACTAGGAGTTGCAGACGTTGGTGCAACTAGAACGGATGGCTATAAAGTAACAGCTGGCACTAGGGTTGCAACAGGGGGAGGAGGAGGAGGAGCTTGACGTGGAAGAGGTATAAGATCACTAGCATCTGTCGAGAATGGATCATCTAGAAAGTTGAACAATGCATCATGTGGAGAGGAATCGATGCCAAACAAGCTCTCATCAAACCGAGCATCATGGGAAATGATGGTCATTAACCTCCGGATCCCAAAAGCAGTAACCCTTTGGATCTCAAACTGTAGCTTGTGAAGATCATCCTCTTTGACTTCCGGTGCGATTGAGGTTCTTTTCTTATGTGGGTCATGCACATAAGCAACACAACCGAAATCACGAGGATGAGAAACATAAGGCTTGTGTCATGTAAAAGCCTCCTTTGGAGTCATCCCCTTAATCGCTTTTGTGAGAGAGCGGTTAATGAGATAAACTGAGGTAGCCACAACTTCACCCCAGAAAGCAGGGGGGAGACTTGCATGATGCAACAAAGCATGAACCATCTCTTTGATAGTCCGATTCTTCCGTTCCACAACTCCATTCTGCTGAGGAGTGTAAGGAACTGCAGTCTATCAATGAATGCCCTTCGAAGCAAGGAAGTCATCAAATGGTACAAACTCGTCGCCATTATCAGTTCGGAGGACTAAAACTCTACCCCCGAACTGATTTTCCACCATCGCGATCCAAATCCTAAAACTGGCAAAAGCATCTGACTTGCGAGCCATAAAACATCCTAGACTTTGCGAGTGAAATCATCCACAAGAAGAAGAAAATATCGAGCCCCTCCAAGAGACTCAACCTCCATAGGTTTGCAAGATTTGCATGTATAAGCTCCAGTCTTTGGGTTGCTCGATGAGTGGCCTCCTTTAGAAATGCATCTTGATGATGCTTGCCCATCATGCAAGATGAGCAGACGTGTGAGAGACCTGAGCTGAGGTAGTCCGCTAACAACCTGCGAAGTATATGGAACTTCTGTAAGGTAGCAATGGGTACATGAGAGAAGTATATGTATCAGAAACCAAAGCCATCAAGGGGGTGAAAAGCTGATGAATATTGGAATCAGTGTGAGGGATCTAGGAAGAAAAATTGGTGATCTTGTAGAGACCCCCATCATGGACTCCATTGGCAACAACCGAGAGTCTTCTGTCGATTACTTCAATGACATCATCATCAAAGTACACACCAAGTCCCTTCTGAGAAGCTTTATATACTGAAGACAGATTTTTGGAAATCTGTGTTACATGTAGAACATCATGTAAGGTGGTAGAGGAATCCAAAGAAACATTACCAACACCGGTGACAGGAAGTGAAGAGTCATTGCCGATGCGAACTGAAGAAGAGAGTCTGGTAGTCCTCCAAGATATGGGTTTGATTGGTCATGTGGGCAAAAGCACCACTATCACCAATCCATTCCACCGCTTCAGGTGTGTTACTAACTTTTTCAGGAGAAGTTATATTTGTGACACAAGGAGTGAATCTTGGGAAGAAGTGGATGAATCTTTGACTGCCATGTATGCAAATTTGGCAAGTCTCTCCTCTGAAACTTTGCCTTTATCTTTGGTGTTGTCCTTGTCAAATGCTTTAGAAGAATCTTGGGCTTTATACTTGGCTTTGGCTGCTCGAGAATCATCATAACGAGCAAAGCAGCAAACCTCAGTATGACCTGACCTGCCACAATAATCACATTCATTGCTTTTGTCCTTGGATTCCTTAGAATCACGTTTACCCTTACCTTTTCCTTTGTTTTTGTTTTTGTTGTTGTTGTTGGAGTTCCCTTTTTCGCCTTTGCCTTTGCCCTTGTCAAAGGCAACAAAAGCAGACTCTGAGTAGTCTTTTCTGCGAAGCATGCACTTGTCATGGAGATAACTCACGACTTCCTCAAAAGGGGGAAGAGGATCACGAAAATAAATATTATCCCTAAAAGAATCAAAGGCAGAAAAGGCAATTTACCAAGAAGTTTATGGATGGGATTGTTGATGGTACTCCCGTACTCCTCAAGCTGCAGCTTGATACGGGTGACCTCTACAATCTTCTCAATCAAGTTATCTGAATCATTAATTGTAAGCTTCACCAGATCTGACTCCAATTTGGCAATATTCACTGTTGAAACTCTCCCATACCTCCTATGGAGCTTTGTCCACATCTCATGAGCATTACTCTGAGTACATACAAACTATGCATGTATAGTTGGAGTCATGCAATGGATGATGATAAAATGAGCCCGAGCATCCAATATGCTTCTCAAAGTAGTTTCCACCAAGTGAGGTGTGGAGATAGCCATCCAAACACCGGCTCCTTCCAACAACAACTGAGTGAAGAAAGACCAAGTATGATAGTTGGTTGCTGTAAGCTTCATGGAGTCACTGACTTGGGGAGGATTGTAGGATGGTATATGGGTAGGGGTGGGAGCAAGACTTGGATGAGAGAAACACAGAGAGGAAAGTGTGATGGTGATGGAGAATCAACAGGAGAAGAGTAACAATAGAGAAACCTCATGAAGCCATGTCCTCTAACAAGAAACCTTCTCTTAAGAAAGGGGCTAAAAAAATCAGCAAATCCTCCTCTTAGGCTATGCACAGCAAGAAGAAAGGGAGGGAGGGTGGGAAGATCTCTCCAAGATGTAGATTCCTATCCTTAGCACCTAGAAGAGGGCTTCAACAATCCAATCAGCAGAAAAAATCAGCAATCTTTGTTGAAAATTCAGAAACACAACAGTCCCAAGCATCAAATGAAGAAAACGCAGCAATCTTGAGGAAGCCTCTGCTCCCGAAAGAAAACGTAGCACCTTCCACGCTGAAATCTATAGAAAACGCAGCAAACTGTCGAAGCCTCTTCTCCAAAACAAAAAACGCAGCTCTCTTCTGCTCATCACAAGTCATCGTTTTTCTCTGATACCATGAAAGAAAGTGAAGCAAATAGAAAACACAGATGTAGGCCTAGGTACAAGACTTGTAAATGCTGGAAACTGATGTTTATTTGCTGAAAACTGAGCACGAGGGAAGCCCGTAGGTGCTGTACAATGATAAGAATCAGAAGCAGCTCTGTTATGGCCTCAACAAGATGCAAAAGAATGAGATAAAAATGGGGGAATGGGGACAACCCTTATGTACTCCCCAAGAGAGCTGGTCTACTAGTTGTAGTAGGCCGACAGCTCTACAATATCATAAAAATGCTATAAAAGCATGAAAATTAGAAAAAATACCTAAATAAATATACACATGCAGGGCCTCATAAATGGTCACTACAAGCATGAAAATGATGCAATAGACTCTATAGAGACGATATTTAATCCAAGATGACTTCGGAGTCATTGTCCCAGGGCATGCATAGTGGATTACCACCATCACTATTGGAGAGGATAGCATTGGCTTCCTCAGCATTTATGCTCCGAATACTGATGTAGGTAGAGCCTGTTGAGATGTCAAGTAGGCGTTTCAGGTGTGTCTGGACCTCCGTTTTGCAGTTCGCAGGCATTCATGAGCACTGCGGATAAGTTTTAATTTTCTGCACTACTCTGTTTTTGCAGCTACAGGAAGGGCGATTGGTTTTGCAAACGCTGTGTGTACTACAAAGAGGTCTCAAAGTTGCCATTGGGTATATGTATGCAAATTGAGGTCACTGGTTGTGACAATTTGGGTGCAAAATGTAGTAACGCTGCAGAGAATATAACAGTTTGTGCAGGTCAAACAAGTGCTGTTTTTGGCAAATTTGTGTTGTAGACAAGATGTCAAATGATGGAATAAATTAGATTGTTGCAGAGAAGCTTGACAAGAACAACTTCCATGCTTGGAGGTTTAGATTGACAAATTTCTTGATGGGAAAAGGTTATTGGGACTACATTGACGGTGAACATGAGGAGGCACCAGAGATTAATTCAATTGCTCTGCAAATGTAAAAGAGTTCAAGGATTGGAATCAAGGAGCAAGGAAAGTCATGTATTGGCTTTCTTAGTATATAGGACACCATGATTGGGCATATGCAGGATGCCAAGTCACCTAAGGAGGCATGGGACACCTTGGTGAAGCTGTATGAAACTAACACCAAGGTACGAAAGATTCAGTTGAAGAATGAGCTTCATACTGTGGAGAAGAAAAACATGTCTATGAATGATTATTCCTTGAAGATCAAGGGCATTGTGGAATCCTTTGCATCAATTGGTGTTTTTGTTGATGATGATGATAAGGTGGAAGTGTGTCTACGTGGTCTCGGGCCACAATACAAGGCGTTCAAGACATCTATTCAGACTCGGGAGAACATTCCCAACTTCAGAGATTTGGTGTCAATGTTGATCATTGAAGAGAAGAATTTGGGTGAAGATCAACAGTCTTCACAAAACAAAAACAGTTCAGAGTAGCAGGCCTTCACCACAAGTGCAGGTAGAGGAAGAGGTAGAGGTCATGGATGTGGCCAAGGTGGTGGCCGAGCAAATAATCAGAATTATGGTCAACAGCAGCAACATTTCCAAGATTCGCAACAATAACACACAAGTGGAAGGGGCCAATTTAGAGGTAGAGGGAGCCAACGAGGTCGTGGTAATTGGTAAAGGCAACATAATGATACACGAGGGTGTTTTTACTATGGTAAGCCTGGTCATGTGCAGGTAGATTGCTGTAAGAAGCAAAGTGATATGCGAAATGGAAAAGTGCAACAAAACAACTATGCATCCTCTAGTAGAAATAATGAGGATAATGAGAGGTTGTTTGTTATGTAACATGTGGTTAATGCTGTGTGTGAAAATGATGTACTAGCATGCAAGGATGATGTATGGTATGTTGATTCAGGTGCTTCAAACGACATGACAAGTCATGGTGAGTGGTTCAAGGAAATGAAGCGTCTTGAAAGACCAGATTTTGTTAAAACAGGAGATGACACTGCTCATCCGATTGCCCATGTTGGAGATGTGCCATTGTCTATGCAGGATGGTAAGGTGAAGTACCTTGCAGATGTACTTCATTTTTCAAACATCACAAAGAATCTGGTTTCAGTTGGCCATATGATTGAGCAAAATTTGCAGGTTCAATTTAACCCTGATGCTGCTATGTCGAAGACTTTAAAGATAAGTGCAGGTTGGTTGCAAAAGACAACAGAGTGGGCAGAATGTTTACATTGAATGTAAATATGCATGAAGTGAGAGCTGCAATGTTTACAAATGGTTCAGGAGTTGTTGCAGATACAGACATTTGGCATAAGAGAATTGGGCATGTAAATGTGCAAAGAATGAAGTCTATGTAGACTAAAGAAATTGTGACAGGGCTGCCTAAGTTTAAAGTTGAAGGTATGCAGAAAGTTTGTGAAGCATGTCAATTTGTAAAGCAAACAAAACATGTATTTCCACATGACAGAAATGTGAGTAGAAATGTATTAGATGTTGTGCATTCAGATGTATGAAATCTTGCGAAGACTATGTCTATTGGTGGCTGTAGGTACTACATAACATTGATTGATGAGACCACACGAGGAAAGTGTGGGTATAATTCATGAAGGAGAAGAGTGAAGTGTTCACTCATTTTTTAGAATTTTAGAGTGATGGTTAAAAAACAGACGGGAAATCATGTGAAGTGCCTAAGGTCAGATGGAGGGGGAGAATACTTCTTTAAACGAGTTCTTTGAATTCTTACAAAATAATGGCATCTAGAGATAATTTACACACTCTGCAGCAGCAAAATGGAGTTGCTGAGCGAAAAAACAGGTACATTGCAGAGATAGTACGAGCATTGAAGGTAGAAAAGAATATATCGCATAACTATTGGGCTGAGGTTGTGTCTATAGCAGTTTATATCATGAACATAACTCCTACTGCAGCCATACATGATGTAACACTAAAGGAGAAGTTTACTGGCAGGAAACCTGATTTATCTCAAGTGAAAGTTTTTGAATGTATTGCATATGTGCATGTGCCAGATGAGTTGCATACCAAGATGGATCCAAAGGTAGAAAAATGTGTGTTTATTGGGTATTCCCTTGAGCAAAAGGGATATAGATGCTATAATCTTGCTACACGTGAATTGAGAATAAGTAGAGATGTTGTATTTGATGAGATGAGTAGCTGGTATGCTGCTGAAAAAGATGTTGGGGCTGATGTAAGTGGAAATGTGGTTGCAAAAAATGCAAGTCAGCAATCATAGTCATTGAGTGGACCAGGAGAGTCCTCATCCAGTGGTTCTGTTTTTGATAGGCTGCGTCATAATACCAATCCTGAAAATGTAGTTGGTACATCACATAAAGGCAAAGAGAAAGTGGTTGAGCCCCTTGGTATGCCTGATATTTTTGCAGAGCATTCTCTTGTTGATGGAGATTCTAGTGGCTCGGAGATGAGCTTTGATGAGGAGCTTGGGATTTCAGTAATGAGGATGCTTGGTGTGAAGAAGACTATGGAAGCCATGAATGCAAAGTTACGAAGATCTGAAGGAGTCAAAAACCTTGTGTAGAGGCTGACATGATGGTTATGTCGCACATCACTATGCTTATATGGCAAAAGTTGTGCAGGTTGTAGAACCCACATGTTTTGATGAGGCTATTAGAAATGTGTGTTGGGAGAAAGCTATGGATGAGGAGATGGATGCATTATATAAAAATGAGACTTGGGATTTGGTGCCATTGCCTAAAGGCAAGAAATTTATTGACTGTAAGTCGGTGTATAAGGTGAAACATAACAGTGATGGTAGCATAAGTAGGTACAAGGCTAGATTAGTAGCCAAAGGATATACACATAAACATGGGATTGATTATAAGGAGACATTTTTTCAAGTTGCAAAGATGGCAACTGTTAGAGTTATGATTGCAGCAGCTAAAGGCTGGTTTTTACATCAGATGGATGTAAAAAATGCATTCTTGCACGGTGACTTGCAAGAAGAGGTGTATATGGATCAGCCACCAGGTTTTGAGGATACAGGTCACCCAAAGTAAGTATGTAAGCTTCGTAAGGCTTTGTATGGGCTGAAGCAAGCTCCATGAGCATGGCATGACAAGTTGAGTATCTTGTCACTATCGGTTTTCATATGGCAGATTCAGATCACTCTTTGTATGTGCACAAGAGTGATAAGGGTTTTGTGATCATCACCATTTATGTAGATGATCTTATTGTTGGGGGTGGCAACTTGGAAGAGATTGAGCATGTGAAAAGTCTTCTCAAAAGGAAGTTTGAGATGAAGGATTTGGGAGACGCACTACTTTTTGGGAATTGAGTTCATTCGCACACCTGAGGGTATTTGGCTGTCACTCACAGAGACAGTATGCATTGGACATGTTGTCCAAGTATGGGATAGCTGATTGTAAGCCAATCTCAGTGCCATTAGATCAAAATGGCAAGCTTAGTGTGGATGCAAGTTATGTGTTGGAGGATCCCACCATGTACAAGAAGTTTGTGGGGAGTTTGACCTATGTCATAATCAGCAGGCCAGATTTGAGTTACACTATTGGCTTAGAGAGCCAGTTTATGTAGGTTCCGCGCAAACCACATCTTGACAGTGTGCGATGCACACTTCGGTACTTGAGGGCCACTGTTGATTATGCATTGTTTTATGCAGCAGGTGTACCATTGGAGCTAATGGATACACAAATGTAGATTGGGTAGGTAGCATCTCAGACAGGAGACCTACTAGTGGATTTATGTTTTCATTGGGGAGTGATGTGACATGGAGCAGCAAGAAGCAGCCCACAGTTGCCTTGTCGAGCACAAAGGCAGAGTACAGAGGAGCTACGGTGGCAACATGTGAGGTAGCTTGGTTACGCAAGCTACTACTGATTTGGGGTTGCATGTGGAGAGAAAGGTTGTCATATGTTGTGATAATCTTAGTAGTATACAGTTAGCCAAGAGCCCATCCAATTTTTCATGCGCGGATGAAACACATTGAGGTACATTACTACTTCATCAAGGAGAGAGTCTTGATAGGCGACATCGACTTGGCCTATGTTAGCACACAGGATCAGTTGCTAACATCTTCACGAAGGTCTTGGGAGCTGAGAAGCTCTATAGATTTCAAGATATGCTTGGAGTTCATGAGATGGAGTTGAGCTTGAGGGGGAGTGTTGAGATGTCAAGCTCAACATGAGCTAATACTCACGAGGCGCTTGCATGACCGTTCGACATTTATATCACTGGCGAGTTTGGTAGCTGACACCGACATATCTTTGCCAGAGATTCTACAACTGGACTACACCGACTAGTCCACATCAACCCACTCCTCTTAGAGTGTTCACATTATGGACTGCTTGTATATACTCTATTATGTGTGTTAGTCACTTTATCTTCTTTGTAGACCTCTTTTGTTGTGTGAAGAAGAAGAAGAATTTTCAGCCTCACCTTGTGTGTTCTCTTCTAGGGTTTTTATGAGTGTGTGTGTGCTTGCAAGAGCTCAAGCTCTCTTCTCCCTTGCATCTTTTCAAAGCTCTCTTTTGGAGCTCAGTACGGCTGGTCCTCCCTTAGGTTGACTTTTGGTGCTTGGGCGGTGACTTTAACATGATAGAGGTAGTAGAGGACAACAAACTTGGAGGTGGCAGAACCACAATTTTAAGAGCAGAGTACTCAGCCAGAGAGGAGATGATTCTTGCAGTCAGGGACATGACCCTTGGCATCTTCCAGAGTTTAGGCATAGACCTAGGAGCCTTTGCTTCTCGAGATCGGATAGGAGGAGCACCAACCCCAACCTCTCTAGACTAGACAGGTTTTATGTTGATGAGTGAGCTTGCAACCGAGGGGGTATGATTGGTATTTTGGCAAGTACTTCATTTTCTAATCACGCCCTGGTTATTTTGTCCTTAGAGAACCCCTAGAGGCATGACAGGCATGTGAGCTCAAGGATTTCGGACAGCCTCATTCAGGACCCCAAGATATACAACAAGATAGAGTAGATATAGGCAGGATTGGATTTTCTTTCAGGCTCTACTGTGTGCACATTATTGGATGAGGGCTTAGGAGAGATCAACAATTTCTTGCAGAAGGTAGCCTAATGTCGATTAGAGGGTTTCTAGGAGCAGGAGAGGAGTTGAGGAGAGGATTCTTGCCTCCTTACAATGGCTTCAAGAGAGGTCCTCGGATAGCCACTGGATCGAGAGTCAGCTTGCTACATTGACAAGGGAATGCATTATTGATATTACATGTCTTCCCCTTGGCAGCCTCAATAACATTACCATCTGTATCAACCTCCATAAGAAAGAGTTAATGGTTCATGGCTTGGCACCCCACCTACATCTATGGAGGGCTTAACTTGCAGGGCAAGAATTGAAGGGGGTGGGAAACCTCAAAAGCATGTGGATTATTTTGATGGAAATACTAATGTGGGCATAGATGTTGGAGGCATAGATTCAAAGGACCAATCCCCCCCCATGTGTATTGTCTCAATGGAAATACTAATGTGGGCATAGATGGTGGAGGCATAGATTCAAAAGACCAATCCACCCCTATGTGTATTGACTCCATCCGCTAGACCCATATTGTGAGGAGAGGAGGGCTTGTGGTGTGTTTTGACCACAAACATCACCTTCTTGGCCCCATGTATACACCTAAATTTCAATTTAAACCATATTATGAACTATACATGCATAAAGAGTATCTTTGCATGAATTGAGCTCTATGCATGTGTGAGAGCTCCATGCGTTGAGCTAGTGCATGTGTGAACTCCATGCATGTGAGATATATGCCATGTAAGAACTCCAAGCATGAATTGAGCTAATGCATATGTAAACTCCATGCATGTGAGAGTTATATGCATGTAAGAACTCTTATGCATTATGAGAGGGACCAACCATTTGTGATCCTCTATGATGCATCATGTATTGGTTGTTGTCAAAGGGCTTTAGAATGTTGGTATTGGCATTGAAGCACGCCCTATCTTGCTAATTCAAGATAAAATAGGTACTTTAAATGGTGATACTAGTTCAAATGTAATTGTGGCAGCACCTCCTATAGTAGAGAACAAGCCAGGTGGGATGGCAGGGATGCACATGCACATGAAGTGGTGGCACTTTCTATGAAAAGGAGATTTATTTCTCATAGTCACTCATGTAAAACTCCCAGGAAGACTTCGGATACACTCGCTATGCTTTACCAACTATGTAGTAATAACGAGGCACAAGTGGCCTACTTGTGCAAGCAATTAGCGTCCAAGCATATGAACAAGGCACGTGGCCTACTTGTGCAAGCAATTAAATTCCAAGAATATGAATAAGGGAGACTTAATGGATGAGTTTCACAAGCAATTAGAGTCCAAGCATATGAAGGAGGGAGACTAAATGGATGAGTTTCACTAGTAATAGAGGTCATACCATTTTTTAGTTTGGCTAGCCTAGTGTGAAACCTAGTCACGTGCATATAAGTCATTTTTTACAATAAGAACATTCCCTTTACAATAGAATACTTGTGAGCTCCCCTTCTTCTCTACTCTTTCTTTCTAGTGCTCTATTGAATCTTGCATTATTGATGGCTTGAAAGATACTAGAATTGCATGTACATTTTTTGCTCTTGCATTAGCTTCCTCTTCTTTCCAGACCTTTTGTGAGAGAGAACCATAGCAAAGGACGATATCTATTTTCCTCCATCTAGGTGAAGAGATCTCTCCCTTCACCACATTATGCGAGTGTGAAAATGGAGGATGAGCTAATGCACTCATATAGGGAAGTTATAATTGGCCCACAATGACACATGTTTTGGCGAGGCTAAGGTAAGCTCTTGACTTGAACATATTTGGAGCTACTGTTCGAGAATAGCCTAGGGCTTAGCTCCGTTCATCCATCCATTCCAAGCTGGATTACTCAATATTTTCGGGTGTTGATTAGGAGGCCACACTCTGAAAAACACATGGTTTTGGAGTCTTGGATGTGTTTAGGTTGCTGATTTTGATTTGAAGCTTCTCAAACCTTAAACCAAAAGGAGCACATTAGAATGCTTTAGGTGTGGGGAGAAATACCTCCAAAGTGTCTAAATCCTAGGATAGTACCAAGGGTACATGCCCTTATGCAAAAGAGGCCACACTGCCGATGATTATCCCCAACCCCTCAACCTCCATAATACAGGCACCAAAGGAAGGAAATCCCATTCCCACCCCCAAGACAAGTACGAGCTTGGTGGAGCTAGTAGAAGTGGTAGAAATAACAAGGAGAAGAAAAGACACTTTTGACCCAAAGAAGGCATGCTCCCCAAGAAGGTAAAGTTCTCTCAAAATCTCCCCAAAAAGGAAAGGATAAGGAAGAAAACATTCCCAAAGCACCACTAATGATGGGAGAAGTAGTGAGCCAAGGAATCTCAAGTCCCAGACCAAAGGAAGGAAGCCCACACCCAAAGATCTTAACCAAGAAGAACGCGTCAACCTCACTTGCTACTAAAGATGATCCTAACCTTGTTCCACCCCTGCAAAACCCTAAAGTCATCAAAGTAGTAGGGGCTCCTTTTCCGATAATGTTGGAAAAGCCAGTGGAACTAGTCAAGGAGTATGGCATTTTAAAGCATCTAGATATTGTAGCCAAACGTCACTTTTAAGGCAACTCCTTGTCTTGTCTCTACCATGTAAGAGCTCCAAATTGCTTCTCTCAAAACAAAGGATATTTAGGTCACCATGTAAGAGGTCCAAAGAGGGTTCAAGTCCCTCCTTATCTCAAAACAAAGGGGATTCCTTCTCTCAAAACAAAGGGGATTTAGGTCACCATGTAAGAGGTCCAAAGAGGGTTCAAGGCCCTCCTTATCTTTAAAAAAAGGGATTTAGGCCACCCATGATGCCAAATCCACAAAACTTTTCCAAGGTTGACAAAGCAGTTCATGAAGTCGATGCCTTTTTAGACCCAGGCACACTATGAAATAGGATTATGGAGGATCAAAGGTTGTTACATACTAGATGCTCTGGTAGTAGATGGAGGTCAGCGAGTGAACACAATGATGGATGAAATAATAAAAGAATGGCTTGGAGGGATTGCAACCAACCAATTGGCTTATTTGAATGGCCAACCAGAGCAAAGTGAAGCACATGCGTATCCTATGCAATGTAAAGACCAACCATGGCAGGAAAGGACTATATTGGCTAGCATACTTGGTGGTTCATCTGATATCATATGGAAAGGATTATTGGCTAGCATACTTAGTGATTAATCCAATATCATATGGTACTTCCAACCCCTTTTTGGGAATATCGTAGTTGTTCCCAACTAAAGCAAATATAAATAGGTTTAAAGGCACTCTCACCATTAGCAAAGGGGTCCTAAAGTTGTACATAGGACACAAAGGAAAAGGTTCCACAACCTTAGAAGATTCATGGGATGTCAGAAAAAAAACATCACCCCAAGTGACACCTCCAATGAAGATTAAATAATGAAGTGACACCTCCAAGGAAGATCAAGGAATGAAGTGAATACTACCTAGGTCTAAGGATGCCTTCTTGATAGATTAAAGAATGAATTGGAGACCACCCATGTCTAAGGTAGCAAATGAAGTATGCTCTATTGATGGATGGTAGCAAACAGATAGAGATCCCAATAAATTCCACATTCCTACAAGTACCTTGCCATCATAGGAAGCAATAAAAATTTTGAAGTGGCATTGATAGAGCAAGACCTTGCCCTCGTAGGAAGCAATAAAAGTTTTGAAGTGGCATCGGCAAACGAGACATCAAGGAATGTAAATGAACTCAAAGCCCTCTTATTTCACACTCTTCAAATAAATTTCCTTAAAGATGATTCCTCCCTTAGTCTCAGCAAAGAAGACATTTATAATTCTACAAGAAGAACCTACTCCCAAGCTAAAGACCAAAGAAGAAGCCAACAAATGAAAGGAAGTAGCAAAAATAGACAAGGAGAAAGTCTTAGAAGAGTAGAAAAACTCTATGGAAGGAGAGGCCCTCCAACTCACCAATCAAAGAAGTTTAAGGACACAAAAGGTAGATATTAGGGCACAAGATGAAACATCAAGGACACTCCAAAGTGAGTAACTCATTTATTGAAGAAGAATTACAAGGGTTTAAATAAGTAATACAAAATAATCTTGATGGGTTTGTTTGGTCATCTAGGGAGACCTAAGAGGGATAGACCCATCCATTTTGTCAACCCCATATTGACTTAGAACTTGATGCTACCCAAGAAGCTAGTCAGAGAAAATGGAGGACAATGAGCCCTAAGCTAGTAAAAAAAAAGAAGGATAATGAACCCCAATTACCCTAGTCAAAGGTAAAATCCTTAAGCTCCTAGAGACAATGAGCCCTAAGCTAGTAAAAAAAAAAAGAAGGATAATGAACCCCAATTACCCTAGTCAAAGGTAAAATCCTTAAGCTCCTAGAGATAGTAGCTAATAGTGAAAGGATCTCACCAATAGTGATGGTGCCAAAAAAGAATGGAAAATTTAGAATTTATGTAGATTGCCAAAGTCTTAACTTCATGACAAAGAATACAATAGTGAATGAGTCTCGCCAATAGTGGTAGTGCAAAAAAAGAATGAAAATTTGAGAATCTATGTAGATTACCAAAGGCTGAACTCAAGATAAAGAAAATGACCACTTTCCAATACCCTTCATCTTGTTTTGTGATCAACTCTTAGATATAGTGGTTAACAAAGGGATGAGACAACCTTTACCATTGTTGATGGAAACTTATGATTATAATTCCCCAACAACCTTCTAGAGTGCCATAATAGCTGCTAGCTTCCTAGACCATTTTTTTGGGAGTATACTTGGATGACTTTTTGTGCATTTTGGAAGAATAAAAACCATTTAGAATCCTTGTAGGAAAGATTTGACGAGTGTAGAGAGTATGGGATAGCCCTAAATCCAAAAAATTGTGTCTTTGGGACATTCTTCGGAATTCTCATAGGCCATGTGGTCTCCGATAGTAGTTGACCTAGCCAGGGTGGAAAAGGTAACATCCTTCATAGCTCTAACCTCCTTAAAGAAACTTAGAGGTTCCTTGGGCCTTGTGGGCTATTATAGGTAGAACGATTTGCAAAGATAGCCAATCGCTTGCATATGTTATTAAGAAAGGAAACTCAATTTTAGTGGCAAACCAAAATGCTGAGAAGCTTTCTTAGCACAATTAAGGAGTGCTTAGCAAGGCACCTATCCTTGTACCTCCCAAGATTGGACCAAGGAGTTTCATGTACACACACATGCATCTAGTTTTTTTGAAATTTAGAGTAGCTTCCACAAGATCTGGAAGATTGAGTGTTTTGAGAGGGAGAGATTCAACCTTGAACCAATCCATTTAATTCACTTGTGATTATCAATCGAGATCTAAAAGATTGAGTTTTTTGAGAGGCAGAGATTCAACCTTGAACCAATCTGAGAAGGACAATGCATTAAATGATACAAGATCCTCTTATCAACCTATTTTAGGTTGCATTTGGTGATACACAAGGAAGTGTTGTTGGGCCTAAGATGCAAAAAATCCTTAGACACTACTTCTAGTGAGGAATTGATAGATCAAAGGGAGGAAAGTGCAGATTAATACCACCCTCACCAACTAGAACTGTAAATAGTTTGTTAGGGAGAGCCCTAAGATAGTTTGAGATGAACCCTATAAGAGAAGATCCTATCCAAGACAGACAACAAGAAGATTTAGAGTTAAGGGCAGATGAAATATCAAGGGACCTTGAAATTTTCTTACAGTAAAGAGCAGAAACCTCTAGAAGGCCACCATTAACTTTAAACATGTGCAAAATGAGACCTGATGAATTAGAAACTAAGAAAGAAGAAGAAGAAGATGTTTTATTGACACTGTAAGGATTCATAGCATAAGAGCTTTTGGTCATATTATGATTTAATTATAACTCAATCTGGAAATTTACTTATAACTCAATCTTGAAACTATATCATTTTATTTATATTTTAATTTAATTAACTAAATCTTGAAATTTTTGAGGAGGTGCTTTTCCTTCTCCCATTAATTTGAGAATGGTTTTTTTTAAATTGAACACGTTATAGGCTAATCAAACCTATCTTTTCCCAAACTCTGTACAATAGTGCAAGCCACAAACCTATTGGCCAACTACAAAGAAGGGCTAGAGGATGAGCTAGAAGTATTAAAGGTGCATCAATCAAGTATGCCTACAATTTCAAAGATGAAAGATGGATATGACCTGAAGATGGTGGAATTTTTATAATCCATTATAATGTAGTAGAGAAAGATGCTAAAAGCCATGCTTATGTGGTGACATATGAAGGCCTTGCAGACACAGCCTAAAGATGTGATGTAGAAGAAGGCTAAGGCCAATGAAGAAGCTCATATAAGGAGTAGTGAGAGCTATTGAAGAAAAAGAGGAGGAGCTAAAAGAACAAGCAGCTGAGGCTTAAGAAGAGTTGGAAGAAACCAAGCAAGAATTCGCTCGAGTCAAGGAAGACTTAGCTATGCAGGAAGAGGATTTAAGGCTACATAAGAAATAAACATATACATTGGTAGAGGAATACAACAGAGTGATCACCACTTGAGTAGGACTCCTTGGAGAAAGATCTTAGAGCTAGCAAAAGGTAACAACATTGGATGGGCTCAAATAGCTCAACACTAGAAAGGCTATGGAGAAGTAATAAAGGACCCATGAAGCCCACTTAATTTTTTGTAGTTAAAGAGACGAGCTCCATCAAAACTTGCTAACACAGGTGCACAAATAAATGAACTAGATGAAGAGCTATCACAATCTAAGGCTACACCGCTAGCATGTATACAAAAGCTAAGTTAGGTTTGGAAGGCTTCCATGACTCAAAATTAAACCCAAACTTCGGGTCAACTCCAAGCCAAATTCCAAACATAAACAAAAGTTTAGGTTTGTGAGGGTTCCACGGCTCAAAATTAGACCCAAAATTTGGGTCAACCCAATTACAAGAAGACTGAGAGGACCGAGTAAACCCTCCAAAACGTTCAGGAGGGACGTTGTTTTATGTATGGCCATACAGGCCATTAGAAAGGGAGCCGCCCTCAAGCATAGGAAAAAGCAAAAGTCTAAGGGAGACAACTTCAATGAGATTATAGATAACCCTAAGATTACTTCCATTCATACCACAGTTCTTGATCATAGGGATTGTAAGTTCAGCATGATTCTTGGACCCAATGATCTCAGATGTATGTATGGATCAGTTTTGGGAAAAAATGAACATATCCTATTTGATCGAGGTAGCACTCACAATTTTATCAATGCCAAAATTGTGCATAAATTGGGAGTGGAGACTCAGCCAAGTGATCATGTACCGTGTGAACCTGGCAGAGCAGGGCAAGGAAAATGGCCCAGAGTATCAAGAGTTATAGATAGTTTCAATTTTTTTAAAATGAATCTAGATAGGGTAAATATTATTATAGGTAAAGAATGGTTTCATAACCATGACATCCATGTAAACTAGAAGGATAATTTTTTATTAGAAGATGCTCCAGTTTGTCTCAAGGATGATTTTAAAGTCCCACCCTATACTCTTGTGAACTCTGCAGAACGTCATCATATATAATATAGAGTTCATGTTTTGATTATGGAGTCTTTCAATGTGTACTTGAACCGTCGAGTCAGTCCATTGTGATCATAGGATTAATTTGATTCCAAGGTCCTAGCCTATGAGTATTACACCTTACAAGGGATGAGAAATCTAGAAGAGGATGAGATTACGAGACAATTAGAATAATATCTTAGGATGGGACATATTCAACAAAGAAAATCCCCTTATTTAGGGATAGTGCTTTTGAAGCACAAAAAAGACGGAACTTGGAGGATGTGTATCAATTATAAAAAGTTGAACAAAGATATAATTAAGAATAGATATCCTCTTCCTAGAGTGGATGATCTTATAGATAAGCTCCAGGTTTAATCTTCATATACACAGGTTATCACCAGATAAGGATAGCCAAGGAAGATGTCTTTAAGATGGGTTTTCGAACTAGATATCATCATTACGAGTTTCTTGTATTTACTTTTAGGCTCACGAATGCTTATGCTACTTATTAGCAGATGATGAACGATCTCTTTTGGGATTGTTTGGGAAAATTTGTTGTAGATGATATTTCGATATATAACCGTTCTTTGTAGGAGCATGTAGAGGCATCTTAGATTCATCTTGGGGATTCTAAGGTGTGAACGAATGTATACAAAAATCTCTAAGTGTGAATTATTTGTAACAAAAGTACCTACCTAGGTTATTGAATTTTCAAAGATGGGATGAACATAGATCTTGAGCGGATCCGCGAGGTTTTAGATTGGTCAGTACCTCGTACTATCAGACAAGTTCATTTGTTTTTAGGATTCACTATCTTTCGTAAGAAGTTGGTGAGGGCATATTCTAACTCGACCATTCCCCTTTCTAACCTCCTCAAAGAACGTGGATGAAAGTTCAATGCTCCTTTTACCTAGAATGAGAGGCTTGATCGGGCTTTTAATAGGATTTAGCTTACCTAAGGTGAGAGATGCACCAATTTCAGTCATACTGAATCCTGTTGAACCATTCATGTTTGAGACTAATGCCAATGATTTTGTTGTGGCTTTTGAAAAAGAAGCTTGATGATACCCAGGTCAGATGGCAAACTCATGAGAAAGAGTTATATGTGGTTATTCATTCATGCATTGAAAATTTAGAAACATTACTTGTATGAATCCAAATTTGTTGTTTTGACTGACCATGAGTCGATCGAGTATTTATGTGACAGGCTTGAGTTGATGAGAAAGAAGGTGTTATGGGCAAAGTTGATGCAAGATTTTGACATGGAGATTTCAATGTCATAAGGGTAGCTTAAATAGGTTTGTGGATGCATTGAGTCGGATTGGGGAGGTGAATCTTTTGCGTTCCACCAAGATTGAGGCTAACCTTATGATTCTCTGAGAGGGCTTTGTGAGACCGATAGATACTATGATTAAGGCTGACCTTATGATTCTTTGAGAGGGCTTTGTGAGACCGAGATTGAGGCTAACCTTATGATTCTCTGAGAGGGCTTTGTGAGATTGAGATTGAGGCTAACCTTATGATTCTTTGAGAGTGCTTTGTGAGACTATTAGATATTTTGGTCAATTTTGGTAGCAAGTCTAGGCAAGGAGCTCCATTATTATAGACTAGAGCTTAGGTCTACCTTTCAAGGTAGTTGAAGGTCGGTATCTTAATTGGAACATCTTGTTGTTCCGAAATGATAGGGTTTGCATGCTGAATAGTGCTAAAATTAGGAAGAGAATCCTTTGTGGTAAAGTGTTGTCAGCATCAGGTGAATAAGGAGGTCTATTACATCCATTGGAGATCCCTTATAGTAAATGAGTATTTCCATGGATTTTATCATTGGTTTACCACACACTTGCAGGAGGGCATGATGCCATTTGGGTGGTGGTAGACAGATTGACAAAGATGGCAAGATTTTTACCCACAAGGAAAACAGTGAACAGGGCTTCTGAATCGGCACACCAGTTTGTTGAGCAGCTTTTTAGGTTGTATTGTTTACCTTGTGACATAGTGAGTGATAGAGACTCTAAGTTTAGTGGACACCTCTCATAGCTAGTCTTCCAAAAATTGGAGACCAAGCTGAGTTTGAGTTCCTTTGATCATCCTTACAAAGAGACCATAAACTTTGAGAGAGATACATCCCGATGGTTGAGTTTGCTTATAATAGTGCTAGGTATGCGGCCACTAGTTTTTACAACCTGTTATGCTGATGTTTGGATACCAACCTAGATCTGCAGTAACTATGGGACTTAAGGGTATTCCAAATGATGCCACTAGGGATTTCTTAGCAAATATGCAAGAGATGCTAGCCAGACCTAGAGATTCTATTAGGAGTGCTTAGGACAAAGCACGATTTTATGCTGACAATGTTCGCCAAGGGAGTTATTCGAGGGAATGCTAGTGTATTTGCAAATACCCAAGAGTTTAGAGATGTTATTACATACATGGAAGGTTGGGAAGTTATCCTCTATATACTGTGTGGACCTTTCCGGATCCTTAAAAATTTGGAGAGGTAGCCTATAAGCTAGAACTATCTTAAAATGCGGTGCACTTCGGATGAGTCTGTGTCTAGACCAGAGTTTCTATTGCTACCATGGACATGGCAGATAGTCTTGCTGGGGGGCCCTATGGTGGGCAGGCAGCATTAGTGGTATGGGATGCCAGTGCTGACTTGCAAAGTGAAGCCTTAGCCCTTGGCTCATGGCTGGATCAAAGTATCGATCCTACGTTTGGGTGGTGAGCTTACCTACACCTCTTTTTATTTGGTTTCTCTAATCTTGTTTGGACTGTGTTTAGGATATCTTGGTTATATAGGCCTGGGAGGCCTCTTACAACGGGCCTCCACGGTCTCAACCTTCTCATCTGCTCTTTGGAGGAGCTCCTTGATGCGGAGGTTGCAAAGGATACAACCACTTGTTGCCTATCCAGTCCAGATAGGAACCTTCAACATTTGTCAGGTGATTGAGCTTTTTTGCTTTGCTTGACATCACCTCCAAGCAGCAGATAGGCCCCCTCCTCCTGAGCATCCAAAGGAAGCTTCTTTACTGGAACTCCGCTTGTCGGGTTGTTTTGGTCAACCAGTATCAATTGGCTACCATGTGGTATATTGCTTCATACTGGGCCTTCTCCTGCTCTTGCATTGGCCAAGCCCAGAGTTCATCCATAAGTTCTTGTAGTCCGGCATCAATGGGCATATTGTAAGGGCCAAGGCATCGTGTGATTGTTCAACCCCTCCATAAAGGGAGGTTAGGCATCATTGATCTCGCTTTACAAAGCAGAGCCTTTTGGGCAAGTTGATTATCTGCGGTCTCCAAACTAGGAGGAGAACCATGGAAGGAATTTCTTCTCCCTCCCATGGTCTTTGGCCCCAGCATCAAACAGATCTTCTCAACAGCTCCTATCCCTAGGTTTAGCACCTCTTTCACAGATAAGTTTGCAGGGCTAGCCTCTTCGTACTTGGGAGGCCCTTCGTCCGTCCCTTACCCTCCCGGCTATGACAGCTATGACAAGGAGCACCTTCGGCCACCCTCTTGAAGCCCCGCCCCACCACACCCCACCCCACCCCACCCCAGCCCCTCAGGTCACATTAGCTCTGGTCTCCGGCTCAGACAATGGATTCATGGCTCCGTTGGCACTCCCTTCCTCCCCCCAGTCTAGCAAGAGAGACTTGCCTGCCTCAAACGAGGGACCGCCTCACTGCCCTCACCAGAGAGGATGATGGACCGTCTTAGCATTACAACCTTCTAGTGTGGCTTTTTCCTCCCCCTCCTCCTATGTAGTCTCCTTCGGAGAGCAGCCAGGTAGCCAATGAGAGAGCTCCCTCTTGTTTTTCTCTTTTTACCTCTTTGGAGGGATGGAGGGATGGACATAGCAAGCTCCCCCCTGGGTCTGCTAGTTTTATAGTTCGCATTTCTGCAAGCGTTTCTCTTTAATGATTAATGATATTTTTTGGATTAAAAATTAAAACTAAAATGCTTGGGTACCCTGATTCTCTTGATTGTTTGCATCCATTTGTTGTTAACGTACTTTGAAGGAATGTGTGTCCTTCCGTTCACGTATAAACATCTTGAAGCGCTTGAATGAAGATGGACACTGCAACCCATATCATTTCTACAGCACATCCTCTTCATATACGTGCTCGGGGGGTTTACCTCTAAGAAATTCTATGTATCACATGCATTCAAGGGGTATTTAAAAAATTCCTTACACTTATATAATTTCATGAATAAAATGTCCTCTTTTTTTCATAAACTTTCGATTTTTTTTTCAAAATTGGTATTAACAACCTCTCCTATAAATATAATTCTATAACTTTTTTGAATTAATATACTCCTACTGATAAACTCACGTGCTACACTTTCATATTTTTAGGTGAACCTCCGAGTATACGTGTCTTTCTCAAGTTTATATGAACAACTTATAGAGCTCAAACGAGCATGAACATCAAGGCTATGATTATATTCGACGTAAGAAATCGATAAAGATCTCAGAGTACATCGCAAGATAGATAATTTCAAATTCATTACCACATTTGAATCTGAGTTACAGTTCATTCATCAAGTCACAGAATTTTCATGCTCCTTTGTGTGAGTGAAGTTTTTTTTTTAAAACATACATAAAGTATGACGGAGAGTTGACACAATCCTCCCCAAAATTCTATAAACATAGGAGAACGTGCCCTTCCTCGTTTCCTAAATAGCACTTTTGATATTGAAAGTGGACCAAAATACCTTCAATGTTTAAGACCGCCATTAGTCCTACGTATTGATTCATGATACAAAACCTATTTTCAAATTCGTATAATGAATTTATAATTTTCTAATTTGCGAGATACTTTTGAATCCCCATCGAACATAAGAACAAGCTTGAAGCTCATTATTTGCATATGTCAGTCTAGCATTGCTTTCAAGTATGCTTTCAAATTCATGTTCATTCGAGTATTTCAAATATGTTCTACACTATACGAAAGATGCTACCCAAGCACTCACACAAAACACAGTAAAAGAATTAAAAAAAAAACAATCTTGTTTTGTAAGCTCAAAGCATGGAGTGCACCTGATTTTAACGATGTGTGTGTGTGTGTGTGTGTGTGAGAGAGAGAGAGAGAGAGAGAGGAAGAGACAGAGACAAAGAGTACCTGCTTGCGTTTATGCACCAAGACATCTTGTGCATGAGATAGTTGGGGATTCTCAAGCATATATAAGCTTACAAAATATTCGCTCTCAAAAAGCCTCTTGTAATTTTGTCATGAATGTGGTTACCCTATGCTATAACGTGATCGGCGCTATCTACGCCTACGTGGTGTTCTTCTCGGTGAGGTTCGGCCCCATGGGGTGGGTGTTGGCCTTGGAGACATTTCCCTTGCGCACCCAGACTCAGGCGTAAGGATAGTATCACGAAGCATAATGGTAGTCCATGTAATCGGCACCACGAAGCACACAATATCATTGTCCACTTTAGATCAATCTCCTATGGCTTCTAGATCTCCATCTCCATCTTCGACCTCATCACAACAAGTCACTGCACTCTCCATGGCTTCAGAGCCCTGTTTTTGAATCAAAGGGGTTTGATCACTTTACTTCTCTCTCGATTTTCCCTCGTCTCTCTCCGTCGACCGATTAATTTTTCCACCTGCCTTCTGGAATTTTCTATTTTTAATTTACTTTTATTTACATGCCACATGGTTTTCTCTCCTTTCATGCTTTTTTGCAAGGATGTTAGGCTACCCAAGGTAAATATAGCTAGTCTCCAGTTTGGGAGAAGTAAGGTCCTCAATGCTTGTACTATAAAAGTTTCTAGGTTTGCATAAATTAAACGATCTTGTATTGCCGACCAAAAAGGAATGCACAACTTTGTGAGAGTCCTTCCACCAACTTTGTCTATGGCTTCTTCCATGCATGTTTTCCTACTCTCATTGCCTCAACCTTGTTCACTTCCTCTTCCATGGCAGCATCTGCATAGATATTAGACATAAATACATAGGCTGCCATGTTCTTCTCATCCAAACACACTGCATGTTCAAAGGCATGTCTTCCAAGCTCCACGTTGCCCCATTTTCGACAAGCCCCCAACACAGAATGCCACATGACAATATTAGGATGGAACGGCATCTTCTTGATCATCGCTACCGCCTTGTCAATATGGCCTGCACGGCCAAAGAGATCAACCATGCAAGTGTAATGGTCAACAGTTGGAATGAAACCATAGTCATTTCTAATGGCCTCAAAGAACATTCGGCCCTTATCCACTAGACCTGCATCACTGCATGCATTAAGAACACTAATGAATGTGACCAGACTTGGCATTATTCCTTCTCCTATCATTTTCTCAAAAATATAAAAAACATTCTCACTCTCTCCAAGCTGGGCATATCCTGCAATTAGTGCATTCCACAAGACCACATCTCCAGTTGAAAGCTTGTCAAATATGTCTTGTGCTTCTGGAAGCAAGCCACATTTAGCATACATATCAACCAAGATGTTACCAATAAGGAGCTCTCTTTCAAAACCTTTTCTGGCGATTTCATCATGTATTTGTTGGCCCTTGACTGTGGCTCCTATGCTACCACAAGCTTTCAGGCTGCAAGCAAATGTGACAGCATTCAGAGAGAGGCCCTCCTGTTGCATTTGCTCAAAACAGTAAAGTGCCTCCTCACCACGCCCGTGATCAGCATATCCTGTTATAAGTGCAGTCCCCGACACCACATCTCGAACAAGAAGCTTGTCAAACACTTCCTGTGCTTCTGCAAGCAAACCGCATTTAGCATACATATCCACCAAGATGTTGCCAACAAGGAGCTCTCTTTCCAACCCTTTTCTGGCAATCTCAGCATGTATTTGTCGGCCCTTGACTATCTCTCCTACGCTACCACAAGCTTTCAAACTGCAAACAAATGTAACAGCGTTCACAGAAATGCCCTCATGTTGCATCTGTTCATAACAGTAGAGTGCCTCCTCACCACGCCCGTATTCACCATATCCTGTGATTAGCGCAGTCCATGAGACGACATCATGAATTGGAAGCTTGTCAAACACTTTTTTAGCTTCTGCAAGCGACCCACATTTAGCATACATATCAACCAAGGTGCTGCCAACAAGCAGCTGTCTTTCCAAGCCTTTTTTGGCAATCTCAGCATGTATTTTGTGTCCCTTGACTGTGGCTCCTATGCAACCACAAGCTTTCAAGCTACAAACAAATGTCACAGCATTCAAAGAGATGCCCTCATGTTGCATTTGTTCGAAGCAGTTGAGTGCCTCCTCACAATACCTGCACTCCGCATATCCTGCTAATAGTGCATTCCATGAGACGACGTCTCGAACAGGAAGCTTGTCAAACACTTCTTGCGCTGTTGCAAGTGAGCCAAATTCAACATACATATCAACCAAGGTGTTGCCAATGAGCAGCTCTCTTTCAAGCCCTTTTCTAGCAATCTCAGCATGTATTTCTTGGCCCATGATTGTGGCTCCTATGATGCCACAAGCTTTCAAGCTGCAAACAAATGTGACAGCATTCAATGGGAAGCCTCTGTGTTGCATCTGTTTGAAACAATGCAGTGCCTCCTCACCACACCCATGTTCGGCATATCCTGCAATTAATGCAGTCCATAAGACCACATCATGAATTGGAAGCTTATCAAACACTTCTTGTGCTTCTGCAAGCAAGCCACATTTAGCATACATATCCACCACGGCACTGCCAACAAGAAGCTCTCTTTCTAAACCCTTTCTGGCAATTTCAGCATGTATTTCTCGACCCTTGACTGTGGCTCCAATGCCACCACAAGCTTTCAAGCTGCAAACAAACGTGACGGCATTTGAAGAGATGCCCTCGTCTTGCATCTGTTTGAGAGAGTAGAGTGCCTCCTCAGCACTTCCATGCTGAGCATATCCAGCGATTAGTGCAGTCCAAGAGACCACATCTCGAACTGGGAGTTTGTCAAACACTTCCTGTGCTGTTGCAACCGAGCCACATTTAGCATACATATCAACCAAGGTGTTGCCAAGGAGGAGCTCACTTTCCCACCCTTTCCTAACTATATCAGCATGTACATCTCTGCATATGTCTGTGGCTCCTATGCAGCCACAAGCTTTCAAGATGCAAACAAGTGTGAAATGATTTGGAGAGACGCCCTCATGTTGCATCTCCTCAACACATTTGAGTGCTTCCTCGCCATGACCGTGATCTGCATATCCTGCAATTAGTGCAGTCCACGAGACAACATTTCGAACTGGGAGCTTGTCAAACTGTTCCTGTGCTTTTGCAAGGGAGCCACATTTGGCATACATATCAACCAAGGTGCTGCCAACAAAAATGTCTCTTTCCAGTAACCCCTTTCTGGCAATGTCAGCATGTAATTCCCGGCCTGTTTCTAGATCTTTGAGCGTAATGCAAGCCTTCAGTAAGGCCACAAAAGCTGACCCGCTAGGATACAGAGAATCATCGTCCTTCATTTTCTGGTACAGGGTAAGAGCATGCCGTGACTGCCCGCCTTTAACATAACCTGTGATGAGCGAATTCCATGAGCACTCTTCCTGATACACCAACCTATCAAAAACCCGCTGGGCATGGCACATGCTTCCAACTTCCACCAGCATCGAGACGAGGTAGTTCCCAAGAGAAGTATCCAGTCCAGTTTGGCACATGTAGGCATGCAAGTGCAGCGCCTGCGAGAGGTTTTTCTCCTTTCTGTACTTGTGCAAGATGCATGCAAAATCTTCGACCAAAGGTCGACTAGGCCACATTCCTGTTTCCAATGAAGTGCCTTCTCTAAGCTAACCATCTCCGAACCACCACCAGCATGCTAAGCAAATCATCTTCCAACCACCACTGCCTTTGTCATTGTGGTTGTCCTCCATCGCAGGGAGACCTTGTTGTTGTGGTGATGGCTCGCTTCTTCTTTGAATCCGTCCGTCCATGCGTAGCGACTGCTTCGCAGAAGATCTGGGTTTTCCCGTAACGCCCAAAGGACAGCAGCCAAAACTCGCTCTCGTTCGGACCTTGTGGCAACAAGCCATCGCCGCAAGTGCCCTTGGGTCCACGGAAAGAGCGTAAATGGCGAGCTCAAGGCTCGCTTGGAGTCAAGCTGTCCCATGTCTGAACTACGTGGCCGCGTGAATGGGGGCAATTCCCAAACTACATTATATTGCTTTCACACGCACTGGGACCGAAGTGGCCGGGCCATTTTCCAACACATTCGGGCGCGCCTCTCATGCCCAAAAAGAAAACAGATCCTTCTATTAGTTAAAAAGATACCTTCCTAGAAATAGCAAAAGAAACACAACATATAGTGGTGTTTCCTCCCTGGATGATCGCTCTCGAAGGAAGGCTACATTGCTAATCAAAGGTCGAAAGCTACAATGACTGAGTGTCAACAACCTCCAAAGAGTGGGGCCAACATCCATCTGAAGAACAGACCCTTCGACATCCCAAGGATCCACAAGGGCCTTTCATGCCTGGAAAGAGTGTTGTCTCGAGGGCAGAGCCTCTCTACGAAACAAGAACTAATCTTCTCCAAATCTATTTGACTTGGTATAGAATTTGTAGTCCCATAAGAAGGAAGGAGCTAAATCTCTGGATGCAGCAACTCCTTCACATTCTCTGCACTTCTCCCATTCATGACCCTCCTTGCTTTTCCTTCCCTCTTATGCACCCTCTCGGCCTTTCCCTATCTCTGTACTTAATTCCCACCCTTACCTACTCATGTGCATAACCCAAGGTGGGGGTTGTTTTTTTCCCCCCTCTTTGGGGCCTAGTGGTGGGTGGTGGTTGCTATTTTTTAGATGCAGATCTTGAGATCTTAAGAGTTAACACCAATGCCTCTTTGGAGGCCACCACGGATCTTCAGCTCTTGTTAACATTAGATGCATCTTTGGAAGCCGCCACTTTGGACTACAAGCTTAATGAAAGAAAATTAGCATGAGGCCAGATCTAGAACCTCTAGAAAGCCACATCGGGGGACCAAGGTCCATTTAAAGTGTGTACATTTACAAGAGGTGTCCCATTTTTTAGATATTAATGTGTATGAATAGGAGGAGACCATTTTTAAAGAAGGTCCATTTACAGCGTTTACATTTACAAGATGTGTCCTATTTATTAGTTGTAAATATGTGCATGCATAGGAAACCATTTTTAAAGAAGGTCCATTTAAAGTGTTTACATTAATAAGAGGTGTCATATTTATTAGTTATCAATGTATTCAACTTATTGTGGGAGTGCCCTATTCTTAGATATTAAAATATTTAACTTACCATGGGAGTGTGAAATAAATGTAAACATATACAAAAAATGATATGTATATTCCTTAAGACCATGAATACAAACCTATTTTCTCCTACCCTCTGATAAAATCCTCATAAAATCCTCATCAAAGCCACATCAAGCAACATCTTTAGACCTTCCCCCCGAAGTTGACAGGTGGTACCTAGACATGTTGCTGTATCTTGAATAGGGGCATTTTGGACAACATTTTCACCTTCTAGGAGGCTATAATAGTGGCTTAAACCCACTAGGAGGACATGGATGCGTGGGTGGGTGGGTTTTTTGGGCACTATGAGCAAGATAGACTTTTGAGCTATGTGGGTGCGTGGGTGGGTGGGTTTTTTTGGTGTGGGGGGGAGCTTCTCATCACACAATCAAGTTATCATTTAATGTGCATGGAGAGAGTGCTTCCCCATATGCCAATCAATCCATTACTAGCCCTTAGATCCCTTTTCCTTCTTGTTCATGACAATGGCCATGAGCAAGTTTTTGAGTGGCTCATGACATAGATTCCCATCCATATTGTGGAGGACAACTCACCTCATTGGCAATGAGGGGAACCTATAGTAATTTGCACCATAATTCAGGAGCTTGGTCGTATCTCTTGTGAGCAAAGATAAATTGACACAAGTTGTGTTGATTTTGGGTAGGCCCCTCTCCCACCACAAATTGGCTAGAGGAGGACCTTCTCTTGATTTCCCAAGGCATCCCCATGTGCTGCCTTGGATGCAAGGTGAGCATCAACATCTGTTTAAAGTAGCAAATTTCACCCCCTCCCCTCTTGAGCATGTGAAGGAAGTTGATATACCAAAGCATTATACTCAAGCATCACACAATTGTCCATGATGGGTAAGTGGTGAAAGAAGCCAAGTGCTTTTGGCAACCATGTGGTACATTACCTCTTGTTGGGCCTTTGTGCATTAACTAGGTAGGGGGGCTCAATTGCAACTCCTTGATTAGGGGGGCTCAATTGCAACTCCTTGATTAGGGAGGCTCAATTGCAACTCCTTGATTAGGGGTGGAATGGGCTCAAGAAGGGCCTCATAAAAAATGGGTTAGTAAGCCTTAAAAAGTGATTAGAATCCTAAACGTGTCCCATAACTTCTTGCAGCTTTTATCTCCCTACTCCTTAATTTTCCTAGCCCTTACCACCTAGGACCCCAACCCAACACCAACTTGCATGCCACATCAGCTCAACCAAAGAGTGATTTAAAAAATTATCGGCCCTTTTATCTCCCTACTCCTTAATTTTATCTCCTTGCTCCTTTCTTTTATCTCCCTACCTCCCTACTAATTACTTTTCCTAGCCCTTACCACCTAGGATCCCAACCCATTACCAACTTGCATGCCACATTATTAGCTTGGCCAATAGTGATTAAAAATTTAACTTTTTTTTATTTTCTCTCAAAAACTTGTCAAACCCCACAGACTAATAATAATAATAATAATATTTATCTTCCCCATGCCTCACAAATCAAGCATAATCTCTAATTTCACATTTTCAAGCATTCATGATTATCAAAATTAGTTTCTTTTAAAATAATAATTAGCAAATCAAGATCTTAATATCTAATTTCAGCTTTCTAAGTATTCATGAACTTATCCCCCTTTCTTTTACTCCTTGGATCCCGTTGCCTTCCCCTTGAACTTCTGTCCCTCATGGCCCCCACCCCCTTGCTTTTACTCCTTGTGTCCCTTCGCCTTTGCTGCCCCCCCTCCCCCGCGCACCTTCCTCCTTCCATTCCGAATGGCTTGTTCCTTTCTTCTCATTCTTTTCTCCTCTTTATTTTCCTCAACCTCATTAATGTCAGTGTGCAAGTCCTCCCTTCCCCTCCCCAACTTCTCTAAGCTTCTACACTCCTCTTAGATGTTAGAGTTCCCTCTTCTTTCCTCTGTTTGACTTTGGCACTCCCTCAATATTAGCTAATGCAAGTTATTGTTTTTCTTTCTCCCTTACCTCATCTCATGCACATTGTCTCCTCTCCTCCTTTCCCTTCTCTCTTCACCCTATTGTGACAAGGAATAGAGAGGTTGGTGAAGAGACAATGTAGGAGAGAGAGGGGAGAGTTGACACCAAGATAAAGTGAAGGGAGCAAGTCAAGATCCACATATTATCATTGGTGGATGGGGCTAGCCTTTGAAGTAAAAAAGATAAGGTCATGAGGACTATATAAAAATAAAAGGTCTACATCACACATAAGATATAATCTAGATAATAGTAGGGTGTTTTCAAACACACTTACACACATGGGTGTGTTCATACATACACACACACATTTTGCCTAAGGGAAGGTTCATACACATTGCCACTAAACATATTCAACAAATCCCCTCGTAGTGGTAATGTCTAGTAGACCCAAGTATCATTTTGCCTAAGGGAAAGTTCATACACATTGCCACTAAACATATTCAACAAACCCCCTCATAGTGGTAATGTCTAAAAGACCCAAGTATCATCAACCATATTTGTGATGTCGTACTTCTCCTCAGAGTTGTCCTTCGTGAATCAGCTTGGTCCTTCCTCTACTTGCAAGTGTGGATGGCTCCATCGGTCCTCCTACACAAACACTATGGTTGGGGGAAAGGGAGCGTGGATCCTCTCAGGGAAGTATACCCGCCAAGGATGAGTCAACCTCATTGGCTAGACATGCAACACCTATGCTCTACATCATCTACTGTGCTCTCCAACCACCTCCTAGCACCGTAGTATCCCCACAGGCCACTCACTCACACCACACCCACCACTAACCACTCACTTACCTCACACAAACAGAGAGATAGACAAAACACCACAAAAGCGTAACACTATATACCAAAATGCCAAAAAAGAATGATACAAGAGAGACTGTGATTCAAGAGAGAATGTGCTACACCTTAACTCCTCCTTAGGTGTCCTCCTTCTCAAAGTCCCAACCCCTCATCATGTTGTGTAGAGGGAAGATCTTCCATTGGGGAAAGGGGAGATGGTGCTCAAAGAGGATCTCACCTTGCCTTGGGAAAGGGAGAGGGGTGTTGCCTCCATTTGTACCTTCAGAGTTGGCCATACACATCGTAAGTGCCACTAGTAGTCAAAGGACTTGATGGGCCGGAGATGTCAGAGGGCACCGACGGTGGATGGCGCTGGAGATGTCGGAGGGCACCGACGGTGGATGGCGGTCGGAGATGTCGAAGGGCATCGACGGTGACAGCAAGCGGTCGATACCGAAGGGCACTGGCAGTGATGGCAATCGGAGGTGGAGGTGATAGTAGGAGGAGTTTCTCTTGGTGGAGTGTGGAGGACCTAGCTTCCTATCCACAAGTCGCCCACTACTACTCAATTAACCGTCTCAGTGAATGCTGTAAAAAAAAAGGTGGTTCTCTGGCAAGCTAGACCCTGGGCAAAACACCCACCAGTAGGCGAGCTCCCAGGCATACCTCATACAATTATCTTTCCAAGCAAACCTTCTGGAGAGATACACAAAATAAGAAGAATGATTCAACTGGGCTCTTGGGCAACTTCATCTAGCAAGTTAGCTATGGAAAAAATGATTAAACTGAGCTCCTGGGCAACTTCATATAGCAAGCCATCTTTGTTTGTATTACATGTCTGTATTACCATTACAATTTCCTTCTAGAGAGATACGTAAATAGGAAGAATGATTCAACTGGGCTCCTGGGCAACTTCATCCAGCAAGCTAGCTGTGGAAAAAAAGATTGAACTAAGCTCTTGGGCAACTTCATCCAACAAGCTATCTATACTTGTATTACAACTATCGTCACTCGAGAGAAAAGCATCCAGCATGAAGGTTACTCTTACACCAATAGAGGCACAAACCAACTAAACAATAATCACCCACTGCGTCCGGGCAAAACTTCTGGCACGAAGTCCAGGCCTACAAAGAGACAAAATGAAATGTGGCCATGGCAAATAGAAAAAATAAAAAATACTGAAGATAAAATCAACCATCCTAAGTGGTGTGGGATGAGGCCTGCAAAATCGGTTTAGGGTTTAGGCTTGCTACTTCCACCATCTGTAGGCTTCTTGGCCCTGTTTGCATCAGTTACCTTGCTCAAATCCTTGTCCTCATCCTTTTCACTCTCCACTTGTTGCTTGTCCTCTTCTTTACCTCTCTCCCTTGTTGATCTACCTCTTTAGGTCGGGCTCGTGTCTACTGTTCAATGTTGTGGCAACAGAAAGGGCAAGCCGAATCAGGAGAGCTTTGCATGGTTACACACCATGCTAGAAGCTCTTTTACGCAGTCAGTTGACCCACCTCAGGCTGCAAAATGCAAAGGCATGCTCCCAAATTTGAGGCTGCTTCTGCCAGATTTTGTTGGTGTTTCGCAAACAAGGGCCCCATTACTTAGTAGCAAGTGGACTACCGCTAGATGACAGGACCTGCCCGCCGCCGCTGCAAGGTGTAAGGGGGTAACTCCACTCCCATCTGGAACATTGATGAACCATGCAAAGCCCCAAGTTTGGGTGACGGTAGGCAATTGGGCAGCATTCAAGATTATCTCAAGGCAGTGGAGGTGCCCACTTTTTGCAGTGTAGTGCATGCAAGTGCTCCCATGGGATGCATCAAATATGAGGACATTAGCTCCCCATTCCACCAACAGCTCAATGCAAGCTACTCCTCCATTCTTGCAAGAAAACCTCAATGGTGTCTATTCATGATGATTCAATGCATCCACCATAGCCCCATTCTCCAAAAGCAGCAAAAGCACATCAAGTTGGCCATGGGAGGATACATGGTGGAGAGGAGAGAGGCGGGTGGCGCAAGTGAGAGAGAGGGGGGGGAGTGGTCGGTGAAGGGGCGTGGGGGTCTATGGGGAGTGAAGCAAGGGGGGGCATTTAGGTGGAGAATGAGCGGGGGGGTTGCGCCAGAGAGAGGCGAGTGGCGCAAGTGAGAGAGAGAGGGGGGGGACTGGTTGGTGAGGGGGCGTGGGGGCGTGGGGTGTCAGTGGGGAGTGAAGCAAGGGGGGGCATTTAGGTGGAGAACGAGAGGGGGGGGTTGTTCCAGAGAGAGAAGGAGAAGGGGGTCGGATGAGAGGGAGAGGGTGGGGAGTGGTCGGTGAGGGGGGAGAGAGAAGGAGAGGGGGGTCGGGTGAGTGGGGAGTGGTCAATGAGGGGGGGGAGGGGGTTTGCACCAGAGAGAGAAGGAGAGGGGGGTCGGGTGAGAGGGAGAGGGTGGGGAGTGGTCAATGAGGGGGGGCATGGGGGTCGGTGGGTAGTTAAGCAAGGAGGGCGGTGAGGTGGCAAACGAGGGAGGGGGGGTTTGCGCTAGAGAGAGAAGGAGAGGGGGGGTTGGGTGAGAGGGAGTGGTCGGTGAGGGGGGGCATGGGGGGTTGGTGGGGAGTGAAGCAAAGGGGGGCGGTGAGGTGGCGAATGAGGGGGGGGTGTACGCTAGTGAGAGAAAGAGAGGGGGGGTCGGGTGAGAGGGAGTGGCTAGTGAGGGGGGGCGTGGGGGGTTGGGTGAGGAGTGAAGGTGAGGTGACGAATGTGACAAACAAGGGGGGGGGTTGCACAAGAGAGAGAAGGAGAGGGGGGGTTGGGTGAGAGGGAGAGGGAGAGGGAGAGGGAGAGGGTGAGGAGTGATATGCGAGAGAGGGGGGTGGGCGACTGAGAGGGGGGTAGGCTGGGTGTATGAAAGAGAGAGAGGGGGTGAGGGTCGGCTTCACGCACGAGAGAGTGAGGTGGGGCTGCACACGAGAGAGAAGGAGAGAAGGGTGACGGCGGTGAGCGATAGGGGAGAGAAGAGATAAAGGGGGGTGTGTGGTCGGTGAGGTGAGAGAGGGGTCAGGTTGATCAGTGGGGGAGGTGATAGAGGGGGGTGTTTGATGAGCTTGCTAGTTGGTACAAAGCAAAAGATGAGGATGCCAGTGATTACAGTGATGATGATGTGCATGTGGACTTGTCACAAGCAAGTTCTACTTCTATGTCTAGGCCACAAGAGTCAAGTGGTAGCAGTGTACGTCCATGGTCAGGGCGTTTGAGGCATGATAGTGAAAGACTAGTAGTAGTGTTGTGGACAAAGGAAAGAAGAAAGTTGAAGGTATTGGCATTACAGGATATGAGTCATCTAGTTTCCGAGAGTTTGGATGAGGAACTTGGCATACCAGTCTTACGCACACCAGTAGGTGTGAAGCAAGAGAGATATGTACCTCCACATGCTAGAGTGACAGGTGTACAGAGTGATCCACAGGCTTTACAGAGATCACAGAGAGTCAGGTATCCAGTTGATAGGTTGACATATCGTGGTTTTTCTATGCACTATGCATATGTGACATCTTTGGTAAAGCATGTGGAACCTACATGCTATGCAGAAGCTATTGGAAAGCATGTATGGGAAAAGGCAATGGATGGGGAGATGGATGCATTGGTTCATAATGATACTTGGGATTTGGTTGCCTTACCACAAGGCAAGAATGTCATTGGCTGTAAATGGGTTTATAAGGTGAAATGTAAGTCAGATGGTTCGATTGAGCATCATAAAGCACAAATGGTTGCTAAGGGTTATGCACAGACCCAAGGCTTGGATTATGATGAGACATTTAGTCCAGTGGCAAAGATAGGAATTATGAGATTAGTTATTACCATGGCTACAGTAAATGGTTGGGAAATGCATCAAATGGATGTCAAGAATGCATTTCTAAATGGTGATTTGCAAGAGGAAGTTTTTATGGAGCAACCGAAAGGTTATGTACACCCAAGGTACCCCACTCATGTATGCAGGTTGAAGAAGGCACTTTATGGGCTAAAACAAGCACCTCGTGCTTGGAGTGATAAGATAAGCCAATATCTTATCTCTATTGGTTTTTAGGTTTCTATGGCAGATTCTTCACTATATGTGAAGAAGATAGATCATGAGATTGTTTTGGTTGTCATCTATGTGGTTGACTTGATTTTGATAGTAGCAGGTGATCATGTTACAGATATTATGCATATCAAGAAGATATTGAGTGGCCAGTTTAATATGAAAGAAGAAGACAGATCATGAGATTGTTTTGGTTGTCATCTATGTGGTTGACTTGATTCTGACAGCAAGTGATCATGCTACAGATATTATGCATGTCAAGAAGATATTGAGTGGCCATTTAATATGAAAGATTTGGGTGATTTGAGGTATTTTCTTGGCATTGAAGTGGTCAAAGATCATGGAGGAATATGGCTAGTCCAACGTCAATAAGCATTGGATATGTTGGCTAGATATGGGATGACTGGGTGTAAACCCATGAGTACACCCTTGAAGAAAAATGTGAAGTTGAGGGCTAATTTTGGTGGAGTTAGAGAATCCATCTATGTACAGGGAGATGGTTGGCAGCCTTATTTACATGACTATTACATGACCAGACTTGAGTTATGTTGTGGGGCTAGTGAGTCAATTTATGTAAAGCCCTAGGAAGCCTCATTTGGACACAGTGAGATGAATCATGCGTTATATAAAGACCACTGTACACTATGGTCTTCTTTATGAGCATAGTAAAGGCTTAGATGTATATGGCTACACAAATGCAGATTGGGTAGGTAGCTCTTATGACAGGAGATCTACTAGTGGTTATGCCTTTACATTTGGGAGTGCCGTGGTGAGTTGGAGTAGCAAGAAGCAACCCACTGTTGCTTTATCTAGTATAGAGGATGAGTACAAAGGAGCAGCCGTAGCTGCATGTGAAGGAGTATGGTTAAAGAAACTCCTGGTGCTGATTTGGGTAAGCCTATTGAGGGCAAGGTTGTCATACACTATGATGACAACATGAGCAGCATACAGTTGGCCAATTATCCAGTTTTTCATGCGGTGGACCAAACATAAAGAGGTCCACTATCATTTTGTCAGGGAGAAAGTGTTGGATGGGACAGTGGACTTGAAGTATGTGAAGGCTGAAGAGAAGGTTGCCAACATATTTATGAAGCCACTTGGGAAGAACATACCCCATCTCATAAATCCATTATGGTGAATGAGTTCTTTAACCTCAAGCAACTCAGCATAACTCTATAAGATGTGCAACGAAAATGAGACAAAAATATAAGAAAGAAAAACGCAGAGGTGTAAGAGAGGAGGTGTGAAACTTTGCTATATACACAATATATCCGATGCATAAAGTGGGGGGGGGGCAAGTGCCCCTATATATATGGGCCATAAGGGCTGCTAGTGGTGGTAAGCCCTGTCTAAACAGGCTGAGAGCCCCCCATAGGGCCCACGACCAGGTAAAGTTGGTTGGCTAGCTCACAACTATCATAAGCTCGTCGGCCAGCATGGCCCTTGTTGTCCAGACCCAAGTCGGGCCCCTCCTGGCCAACCAACTCCTACAGGCCGACCAGAGAGAGAAAAAAATAGCCCCCCCACGCCTACCAAAACTAGAGAAAGAACATGAAAAAAATATGGAGTCCTCCGCGGCGGGCACACCCACATCACATGCCCTCACTCCCTACGGTGAGATAAATGCTAACAATCCGTTACATCTATTTTTGTCTCAATTGGGAGCTTAGTAGGAAGCTCTTTTGGTTTGATGCTAGATTATACAATGTAAAAGGAACATAAATCGAATAACTTTTGATACACCCAAAGTTTTAAACATTATATTAAACATACAATAATGGTTGACTACTATCAATCCAGCAAATTTTTATTAAATGGTAAACTGAAGATATATATATTAACCATTTCACTGAGATTCTTTTAGCTGTCAAAATTTAAAATCCTATAACTAATTGGATTGAGGTGAACCCTAGTACCTTACAATTCTCACTAGTTTCACTATGTTTAGGCTCATTAAGCCTCGAGAGTTTAGTTCTCAACCAATGGTGTGATAGGTTTTTATGACATAATTAATACCCTTAGAGGCTATAAAAAGAAGGGGCCTTTGCAAGATACCATATGAGCTTCTTAAATAGACCAAGATCTACTATACCTTAGTTTCCATTACCTTGAACTGGACTTGAGACTTTTCTCCTTTGAGGAAAGGCTTGAAATAGCCTTGGGTTTATGGAGTAAGGTTTGTAAGTGTATAAGATAAGGGTTATAACATAAAGCTTTAAAACATTAATAATACAAAGGTCAAAATTCTTTGGGATTTAAGCTTATGAAGGTTTAGTTTGAATTTTGGGGAGCTACTGAATCACAGTGTAGACTTATGGAGCCCCAAGGAAAAATATATGTATATTAATAAGCTTTAAAAAAAAAACTTTATGAGCCTTGGGAAGTAAAGTTGAGTAGCTTTAGGCTTTAAATTCCACCATGCAATGCACAATGAATTGAGAGGTTGGAATCCTTAAGCTTTTATATAAGCTTAACCTTAAAATTATGTGATTAAAATTTTGATTTAAGCCTTGAGATCAAAGCTTGTGATTTTTGAAAAGTAAAAGTCACTCTCTCTTTACTTGCCAAAGCTCTTATGCCACTACAATAGGAATCTTTCTCCGAGTATAAACTTAAACCACATACTCTCAATAACTTAATTAAATTGAATAGAGAAATAATACAAAGCATAGAAGAGGTGAACATAAACACTTGAATGGAAAATACTTCACCACACAAGACAAACCATTGGGTTCAATCTCTGCTTCCATCCGTGAGGTTCTCTCTCCACGATATAGGTATTTTAATCATATTCCAAAATTTAGCCCTTAAGCTAATAATAGAGTGCACGTACAAGATTGGGGGAAAGCTTTTTGTATGTAGCAAACCAAGACTCTCTTGTGCCATCTGATTCTACTTAGATGTATTGTATCTTTTTGTATATTTGGGTTTAGGATCATTGTATATGAGGTTTTTTGTTGGCTCTTATATAGGCTATAATTAATCTTCTATATGTGAAAGATTTTGGTTACACCTTTCAGTATAGTTCATTATATATGAGATTTTTTTGACCACTATATAGCTTATGGGGACTTTTGTATGTAAAGCATTTCAAGGGTACCACATTTTCGTGTAGTTTTTAAACGTATTATTTTTTTTGTGTATAAAGTTCATTTAGGTTTCTAATTATTAGTTGGTCATTTGTAAAATTTAAAGTTTTGAGAGAGAGAGAGAGAGAGAGAGAGTTGATTATCTATTGAGTTGGAGCGGATTTGTGCTTATCTCTAACCCATCATCTTGGGATGAACCCAACACGTTAGGAGTTTTGTTATACTAGAGCTAACGCATTGCATAATTTGTTTGAGACTTGGTGTTGTAAGTCATATTGGAACCATTGATGCTATGATACTTATCATTCACATCCCAAAGTGTAAGCTTTGGTGGACATTGGCATTGGATGGTAAGGTGGTTGGTGAGATTGATAAGAAGAAGGTAGGGAGATACATAGGTCAATATACAAACAGACATGAAGATGTGGTGGGAAAAATCCACAATCCATTTCATGGAGCTGGTATTGTGCCAAGTCCCTTCGTGTCAAAGAGTCGAAGATGGGGTTAAAGACATGTGAGGCTACTTGTGTGTAAATACCTCTTTTTGGGGAATAGTAAATATATATTATATAAATATTAACAGTCTTTTACAAAAAGTCTATCCTGGCAGCCTAGAAGGTAACAACCTGGCAGACCAAAATTACATCAAACTTAATCCCACTTCCTATTCAACAAGTCACATACTAGTTCCCACATTTCATCCTCCCATAAAAAAGTTGAATTTCCCCCAGAAAAGTTTTATCCTAGCAATAAGAAGTGCATTAGAAGTAAAACCCTTGGGGGACTATTGTTCAAACTCCTCTTCTTTAATCCAGATCTTCACAATTGGCCTCTTTCCCATAGGGTTCTCTACCAAGGCCATAAATATCTCTTGTGGCTACGTGTCTTTCAGATACCATCTTCTGGATCTTGGTCCATATTTGGGGAATTTCACTCTAACATCATCCCAAGTATACACCTACAAATGATCAAACATGTTAGGCAACATCACATCCCCATCTCTCCATATCAAAGCTGTCAGCTTTAGTTAAGCTTCTTATTATTGATTTATGGATATTGCATTTAGATCTTGAAGCTTTGGTAGAAACCTGCACTAGATGAAGGGCACTTCTCACATTTTCGTTGTCAGCTCTCAAAAAAAGCAAAGAATCATCAGCAAAACATTGAATACTAAGTTGCTCTCCATTCCCAAGTTTCAGCCCAATAATAGACCCTTTTTCATTGGCATCTTCTAATGCTATAATTAGGGGATGTGAGGCCACATCAAACAACAAGGGGGCTAATGGACAACCTTGCCTAACAGATCTTCTAATTTCAAATCCCCCAACTAGTCTCCCGTTTAATAGAAGCTTAGAGTGAGAACCAATCGTTAGTGTGTATATACAAGTAGCCATCCTATGGCCAAAACCCATCTTCTCCATTACTCTAGCTACAAAAGACCAGTGTATTCTGTCATATGCATTTTCTAGGTCCAGTTGAAATATAACACATTCCTGACCTGTCTTTTGAGCTAGATCCTTTCCCAACCAAGCAGGAAAAATGCTATCATATATGGATTTGCCTTTGATGAATCCATATTGTTTGCTGGAAACCATCTCTTGGAGAGCAGGAGTGATTCTCAAAGCAATGATTTTTGCCAATATTTTGTATATCACCATGAGGAGAGTGATAGGCCTCCAATGGTTTAGTTGAGGGCCGATAGGTTGTTTAGGAATTAACTTAATTAATCCTTCTCTTAAGTCATTGTCAAGTTGTCATGTAGAGAAGGCCTTCTTATAGATTACGCACACCCAGTCGCAAAATGCAAGGAAAAATTCTATAGAAATCCCATCCCACCTTGGGGACTTATCCTTACCAAAAAATTTTAGTGCCTCTCAGCATTCATCCATCTCAATGTCCCTATCCAACCATTTGGCTCTATCTGGTTTGATGATGCTAGCGTTAACCAAGTTAAGAAGTTGGGACTTTGCTTGAAACCTCTCTATAGAGGTATCTTCTTTGAGATTCAGAGTGGTGCCCAAGAATTCCACCCACCTCAAGGTAGTCTGTTTCAAGTCCCCCAGCTCGTTACCATTCTCAGCACTAATTTGTCCTTGTATCTCTCTGTTCCCTCTTTCCTTGATCAACCCAAATAAGTATTTGATAGGTTTTCTCCTATTGTTATAAATTCTCCAGCTCTCTCTCATTGGCTAATTTAGTGTCTTCCTGCTTAAGATGAGTTTGACACTTGACATATTGATCCATTTCTACTCTGGATAAGCCATTAAGTTGTCTCTTTTTCTGTAAATTGTCTAGGAGGTTTCCCCATTATTCCCTCTCCCGTCTCTTCTGATGAGCCCTCAGTTTCCCACACATGTCAAGGTGTCTTTCTACCACATTGAAGTCTCCCATTATAATTCAAGGATGTTGGATATTAAGTCTATTAATCCATTCCCACATCTCCCCTCTAATTTTGTGATTATGGGCCTCATATACATTGATTAGCCATATCTTTTCTTCTTCTATCTGAACCTCTACCACAAGAATCCTTCCATTAGGATGGTTGGCTACAACAAAAGGTTTTAAATCCTTCTTAATAATAAACATGACCCCACTATACCCTACCTTCACTCCCCCATACAAGATTGTCCCAATCCATAAAACTCTCTCTCGCTTTTTTCCTTGTTCCCCATTAAGTTATGCTCCTGAATAGCCATTATGTCCATATTCTAGTTTTTAACCAACCCCCAAAAAGTTGAATTTTTCTTTTTATCTTTTAAGCCTTTAACATTCCAAGTACAACCCCTAGCCCTATTGACCTTATTCATTCTAAGGTAGTTTTGTTGGTACCATTTCCACTTCCAGTCCCTCCTTTCTCTCTAGCACCAACCTTGTTTCATCATTTCCAATTTGAACCTGTCTCTAAGCAGTGTTAACCTACCAGTTGAACTTCTCCATTGATGAAGTTTCACTGTCATCTCTCAATGGACTAAAGGGGTTAGAGTAGATAGGTGGGCTAAGTCCTTCTGCCAACTTACTTGTTTTAACACCTCTCCCTCCCCCTTTTGAATGCACATTCCTAGCTTCACCTTTCACCTGTCTGAGAGTGTTTTCCCCCTTAGATTTGTCTCTAACTCTAGTCCAACCCACATTCTCAGGATCCCCTTCATCCTTATTCATTTGGTCCCCTTGATTCCCTTTATCAACTTGAGTTCTAGAGGTTTCCCCTTTTTCTTTGCCCCCATTTGACCCCCCCTCTTTGTTCTCTTCATTACACTTCATATCATTGTTCATTCCACACACTTTGTGGGTATATGTCCGAAATTTCCACACCTAAAACAGGCTCCCGAGAAGTTCCCAAATTTCAGCTTAAGTTCTCAATCCGCTGTACTGTTCTTTCAACCGCTTTTGAGATCCAATCAAACTGACACTTCCTTGTGACCTCAATCTCCTCTTGCTCATCTCTTCCCCTCTTCATTTCCTCTGCATCCTCCTCCTCCTGGATGCTCCAACTGCCAACCATCATGATACAACTTGCATGCACGAGGCACACTTTCACGTTATGCAGCCGTATCATGGCTTCATGCAACATGTGGAGTGGAAAATAAATGAATCGCCTTGAATATCGGTGCCCACTCGCTCTCCCTGTCTTAGCAAAAGGAGTGGAGTGCAAGGTATGTAGAGGTATTCATTAATTACTGCCCAAGGTAGTGGGCATCAATTAACTAATGCCCAAAGTTGTGAAACAGAAGATAATAGCATTAGTTAAATACACACAGGTTTCCTTGCGCCTCGATGCCCTGTGGCTGAGTCCGCAGTGAGCCCCTCCTCCAGCCTTGCAGACGTTCTTTTGAGAGCAGACGGCCTGACTGAAAGAGAGAGAGAGAGAGACGTTTTTCCCAGTGCGGGAAACACACAGAGCTCTCGCAAGATCAGTTGCGCCTGTGTGTGTGTGTGTGTGAGAGAGAGAGAGAGAGAGAGAGAGCCCATGTCAACCTCGCCCCTTCCTTCTGCAAGATCTGCTTTCCTGGATGCATGCTTACTATTCTGGATCCATATGCTCTGTACCGTATTAAATTCGCTCCTTTTTTATTAGTACTTCCCCATGGATGCCTAGTGAATGGGCGAATGGCCACAGCACGGTTAGAAAAGCCTCTGCTGGCGAGAGTTTGCTGCCCTTTGCCAAACCCAAAGGCCTCCGATAAACTCGCCAAGGATTTGCTATGGATGGGCGTCTGCCACAATTCAAGACAGGCTGGGACTCGAAGAGTTTTGTGCCTGCATCATCATACAGCCACAAGAAGGAGAAGAAGAAGCAGCAACGACAGCAGAGGTGCTTAGTTTACAGGGGACACTCTTTTCTTCGGAAGGAGGGATGCGGGCCCTGCACTCTTCGGTTGAGGACTTTGCATGCATTTTGCACAAGTGCGCCAAGGAGAGAAACCTAGTGCACGCGCTGAGCTTGCATGACTACATGTGTCAAACTGGGCTGGATGCCCATACATCACTTGGGAACCACCTCGTCTCTATGCTAGTAGAAGTTGGAAGCATGTGCCATGCCCAGCAAGTCTTTGACAGACTGGTGTATCGAGATGAGTGTTTGTGGAATTCGCTTATCACAGGTTTTGTTAAACGCGGGGAGCCACGGCATGCTCTAACCCTATACCAGAAAATGCAAGAGGATGATTCTCTACATCCTAGTGGGTCGGCTTTTGTGGCCTTACTAAAGGCTTGCTCTACTCTTAAGGATATGGAGCGAGGCTGTGAATTGCATGCTGAGATTGCTAGAAAGGGGTTTCTGGAACGAGATGTTTTTGTTGGCAGCACCTTGGTTGATATGTATGCTAAATGTGGCTCCCTTGCAAAAGCACAGAAAGTGTTTGACAAGCTTCCGGTTAGGGACGTGGTCTCGTGGACTGCACTAATTGCAGGATATGCAGAACATGGCCATGGTGAGGAAGCACTTTACTGTCTTGAACAGATGCGACATGAGGGCATCTCCCCAAACGCTTTCACACTTGTTTGCAGCTTGAAAGCTTGTGGTAGCATAGGAACCAGGGTCAAGGGTGAAGAAGTGCACGCTGAGATTGCTAGAAAGGGCTTGGAAAGAGAACTTCCCGTTGGCAACACATTGGTTGATATGTATGCCAAATGCGGTTTGCTTGCAGTAGCACAGGAAGTTTTTGACAAGCTACCGGCTCGAGATGTCATCACGTGGACTGCATTAATTACAGGATACGCTGAACAAGGGCAAGGTGGGGAGGCACTCCACTGTTTTGAACAGATGCGACATGAGGGTATCTTTCCAGATGCATTCACATTTGTTAGCAGCTTGAAAGCCTGCAGCAACATAAGTGCCACTGTTAAGGGCCAAGAAATACACACTGAGATTGCTCAAAAAGGGTTGGAAAGAGAGCTCGTGGTTGGCAATATGTTGGTTGACATGTATGCCAAATGTGGCTTGCTTGCAGAAGCACAACAAGTGTTTGACAAGCTTCCGGTACGAACTGTAGTCCCTTGGACTGTACTAATCACAGAGTATGCCGAACACGGGCATGGTGATGAAGCACTCCACTGTTTCGACCAGATGCAGGATGAGGGCATCTCTCCGGATGCTGTCACATTTGTTTGCAGCTTGAAAGCTTGTGGCAGCATAGAAGCCACAGAGAAGGGCCGAGAAATACATGCTGAGATTGTGAGGAAAGGGTTGGAAAGAGAGCCCCTTGTTGGCAACATCTTGGTTGATATGCATGGTAAATGTGGCTCGCTTGCAGAGGCCCAAGAAGTGTTTGACAAGCTTCCATTTAGAGATGTGGTCTCCTGGACTGCACTAATAGCAGGATATGCTGAACGTGGGCATGGTGAGGAGGCATTGTACTATTTTGAACAGATGCAACACGAGGGCATCTCTCTGAATGCTGTCACATTTGTTTGCAGCTTGAAAGCTTGTGGCATTGTAGGAGCCACAGTCAAGGGCCGAGAAATACATGCTGAGATTGCTCGGAAAGGGTTGGAAAGAGAGATCCTTGTTGGCAACATCTTGGTCGATATGTATGCTAATTGTGGCTCTCTTGCAGAAGCACAAATAGTGTTTGACGCGCTTCCAGTTCAGGACGTGGTTTCTTGGAATGCGCTGATCACAGGATATGCCCAGCTTGGAGAGAGTGTAAATGTTTTCTATACCTTCGACAGAATGATAAAAGAATGTATGAAGCCAGATCTAGTCACGTTCATTAGTGTTCTTAATGCATGCAGTCATGCAGGTCTAGTGGATAAAGGCCAGATGTACTTTGAGGCCATTAGCAATGACTACGGTTTTGTCCCAACACTCGAGCATTATACTTGCATGGTCGACCTCCTTGGCCGTGCAGGCCATATAGACAAGGCGATAGCAATGATCAAGAAGATGCCGTTCCATCCTGGTATCGTGGTGTGGCATTCTGTGTTGGGGGCTTGTCAAAAGTGGGGCAATGTAGAGCTCGGAAGATATGCCTTTGAAAATGCAGTGCGATTGGATGATACTGCCGGGGCAGCCTATGTATGCATGTCTAATATCTATGCAGGCGCTTCCATGCTGGAGGAAGCCAAGAAGGTTGAGGCAATGAGAGTAGAAAAACAAGCATGGTAGAAGCCACGACATAGTTTGTGAACTAATGCCTGTGGATCAGTGCACTTATATCAAACATAGAACAGGGAAGAATTGCTGTCAGAGATTCAAACTGTTAACACCTTTTGGATGAAGGAAAGTGTGCTTGTGGGGAGTGTTGGTCACGGTAGTACAAGTGAAATATCCACTGTCCCTATCTTGATGTGCGAGAATGCTGGAGAGAGTTGAGGTGATGGGGTGAGATCGATACTAAAAGCAAGCTGGTGATCTGGAAAAAAAGTTCAAGATCTATGAAGTGTCAAACAAGAAGTACCTCAAGTGGAGGCAGAAATTAAAGTCCAGTGTTGCACATGAAGGCTGTCATGGTGACCAATGCATTAGCCGAAAATACTCAGTAGACAATGCAGTTGGACTCGGTGAATTGTTTAATGTGTGAGCATCTTTCTCCTGTTTCCAGCAGTGGTTCTCAATGGACGGAAGTGAAGTACTGATGTGGGGTGCCTCATCACCATACTCAAATGACGAGCGCAAAGGTATCTGGTGAAAGCCTGAAGGGGACATTTTTCCTGCTTCGTCTTATGGTACACAATAGCTGCAGTCAAGGGGAGCTTGGTTCCTGTTTGGGCATTTTTTGGAAGAGGGGGTGTGTTTTGGGGGGGGGGGGGGGGTGGGTGAGTGGGTGGGTGTGTGTGTGTGTCAAGTTTTTGAGTGCCAAGTAAACAATAGACAAGATCAGCAATGAAATAACAAACAACATGAATTAACCTACAGTTGAAACTATTTCTATTTTGAAAAAAACTACATATAAGCCAGCCCAATTTGGCAGGAGCCTCAGTTTGTCCTTGGCTTTGGCCCCCTCGTGGGTGCCCCAGCAAAGCTGCTGGTGTTTCCACACTGCTGCTTTTTAAAAGTGAAGTTTCTCCAGACCTAAAGGTTGGCAATGACCCTAGGCAATTAAGTAACATTTGAGGGTAGTTTTAAGGTAGAATGACAGCAAGAGTTTTAGGCTTGATGTGCCTTTATATAGCCAAACTTTCCAAATTTCTCCAGCAAAAAACCAATACTGTTGTTGGTGATGCCCAGACGAGATTTTGCTTGAATGCATCCTGTAGTGATTAGCCATGAAGAAGTAGACTGGTAGCTGGGTCAGATTCTAATGTGGAGCATCTTGGGGCACAGAGTGATGTAGACAAGACGTCAAGGTCCTGTATCCAAATACGCATTGATTGATAGCCATGATCATTCTAAGGTTGTAGGATTCACCAAGCACCATGGTCTACTCATGACTCATAGTCTATTATTGTAGGAACACATACTACATACTACATTGGTATGTAGAGGATATAGGGGCCAATAAGAAACACTCACCAGCTACAACAACACGTCTTCCCCTAGTTGCCTATATTCAATAATATGCAAGAAATATTGAAATGGTAGAAAGATCCATCGACGCATTCCTTGCTACTTTTTAAAGTATGGAGCATAAGAACATGGAATGCCTTTGTTATTTTTACAAGCCCCTTGAAGCATGTTGGGGGCAATCTTATGTTATGTTGCAACATTAATAGGAGTAAAATTTAGTGTCGGCTTTGCTCAATTTTGGCCAAGATGAATCACAAACCTACCATTGAAGCCACTAGTACAAAAGTTAAATTTAATGTAGGCTTTGCTCAATTTTGATCAAGATGAATCACAAACCTACCATTGAAGGTGTTTATACCAAGAGAAGCCTTGTTGTGCTTGCTTACATCATGAATCAATACTTGAACCCTTATCTTCAATGACCCAAATCCTTTCCAACAAGCAAGAATAGACCATTTTAGATGGAAAAAGAGCCATTGGAAGTATCCTTCTTTAGCTATGTTGCCATTGCAACCAAAACCTGTGGTGTTTTGAGAGCTTGTTTGATCTCCATGAGCTAATAGTTGTAAAGACAACCCTCATGGGGCATTATTAATGTGATTGAAGAAAATTCATGACAGGGGCAGATCTAATGAGGTGGACTATTGGACTCATTGGTGAGTTGCACACATACACACACAACAATTTTGAGATGTCAAAGGTGATAAAGTCCCTCACTTTTTGGAAAATTTATTTGAGGTGGATTCATAGCTCATCTTGCATCATGAGGTTATCCAAGATGATAAGCTTGAGGGCATATTTAATCAATCTATTGCTTGCTACTATAGTGCTCTCTTTAATGGAAACCCATAAATCTAATGCAGAAGTGAGTGGAAATGGCAAAGATGGTGATGGCTTTTATGAAAGAGTGGGTATCCATTCAAAACCATGATCTTTGTAATCAAGTCATTCACTTTTCTTTCAAATGTATAAAAGCTACTTTGTTGTTAATAGTTGTATTTTGTCTAGAGCTAATTTTTGGTTGCTGTGTTTTGTCCAAATGTTAATTTTAGGATGTAGGCTGGAACAAGAAGAGAGACATTCACTTTCAGTTGGAGGTCGAGTATGCATCGCTAGACAAGAGAACGTCAATAAGTAAAAAGCAATCAGAGATAATGCAACAAGACAGAAATGCAAGGAAAAAACATGTCGATGTTTGGGTTGAGGGGTGTATTTATCCACCCGATCCAATTACCCAAAGACCTCTACAATTTAGTGGACTTACATCTTTCATTAAGTATGTATGTGAAGGTAATGCAGGGTTATTAGGATACACTAAGAGACTAGCAATGCAAGCTCATAGTGTTTACACGTGTTCAACGCACTATGATGGGAATGGATGCAAGGATTAAAGAACTCACAAAATCACTAAGTAAAAATGAGAGAGAGTATTAGAGTCTGTAAGATGTGATGCATGTTATGGAAAATGCGGTGCATGTTGTCAAGGTAGACAATGCAGAACTGCATTGCAAAATGTAGGGTTTGGAGAAGGATAGTAGAAAGATGGCGGCAATGCTTGCAAAGACTGTTGTTGTTGGACCCTTAACGGAAACCAAACAAGCACGTGAGCATGTGAGATTGCTCAAACCACTTTATGAGTTGACTAGAGAGAGTGGGCAATATAATCGACGGGTCTATGCACAATGTGCAAACATGAAGAATATGTTTTTCTTGCAAGGTGGTGTTGGATGTGAGGCTTATAAATACTTCACCCCCCAATGTAGGTGATAGGTGGATTGACATGCGTTGGAAAACCCCAAATTCAAAACCATTGGTGATGATGTTGCAAGAGTACTATTGAAGGAAGTAAGCAATATCTTCACAGCTACAGATGCTCAAGGCATATGTGACAAGGTAGGGATTAGCTCCGAATTCTATACTATGATTTATAAGCAATTGGATGTATGGTTTAAGGCTGTTCTTGACAAGAGAAGGGTGGTGCCCATCCCTAAATAGTTTCATGTAAAGCAGGCATGAAAAGATCTTAATGCAAAAGTCTTAGACACAATTGGTGAGCCAATGCATTTGGAACATACACAGATGCTTAAGTTTGGATCAAAGAAAGTGACCTTCAAATTGCATGTAGACAATAACTTTGTATTGAATGTATGCAAGCTACAAGCATCAATGGTAAAGTTCTACAACATGTCTGTCAAAAAGTGCAGAGGTAAGCTTCAATTTGTTTTGAAGCTTGATGAGAGTGAAGTCTTTAAGGGCCAAAAGCTTGAACGTGTTAGCTTGACACTAATGAATAGGGCCCAGGATCAATTCAAAACATCCAAAATATTTCAGTGTGCAATCGGAGAATGAAATATGGTGGCTTGTTGCATTTGAGGTACCAAAGAAGGACCATGAAGTACTTAAGATTTTTTTAACTTAACAGAGATACCAGATATTGTACGACGACAAAACAATGGTGAAGTTTTGCATGTCGATGGATTTGGTGAATACAAGGTCAAATGGCATCTTGCTGTGGGTGATTTGAAAACATTGAAATGTATGTTTGGTGTTTCAAATTTAGCATCAGAGTTGAGTTCCCTTGCTTATATTGCATGCAATCCAAAAAGAAAGGCAAGGATGGGAAGAAACAATGGATTGCAAGGACAGGATAACATGGTGCTCCAACACATGACCAGTGTGTTCAAAGGAATGGAATGTTGGTGCCATTAGGTCCTAAGTGGGATCCTATTTTAGAAATACCCTTAACAAGGGTCCACTTTTTCACCTTGCATTGCATAGTAAGGATAATAGAGAAGTTGCCAGTTGGAGTACGTGTGCTTTTCTTACAAGATGTAGGCTGCTTTGGATGTCGATGCAACATGCAAGAAGGTAGAACAAGTCTTATCTGATGTTGGATTGCACTGGGGCTAAGTAGATATAAAAAAGGATGGGAAAAAGTCAGGAAAGAGTGGAAATTTGCCATGCAACCATGTTTTTGGGGAGCGAAGACTAGGAAATTCTTATCTCCACCACAAGATGAAGACGGTAAGTTGCTTGTAAAACAACCAGAGAAGTACGAAGCATGGAAAAAACTACACATGGTTGTCCCTGATCAGAGAAATGGGGACGGATGCAGATAGCAAAAGTAAATGTGTGGATTGTACTTGATAAATTGGCACCACTTTTACAAAAGATGATATTCAATTTTGATGATGCTAATGCATTTAAAGAGGCGGTTGTAAACTTTCATAACTCAATGACAAAGGCATGGACTTTAAATTACATTACACACTATATAGTTAGAGTGGTCTCCATTTCATTTTCACAATTAAATTATGAATGTAATATTTTGAGTTTAATTGTGGATCTTGTGTTTTTGCATGGACTTTAAATTGCATTACACACTATATGGTCAGAGTGGTCTCCATTTCGTTTTTACAATTAAATTATGAATGTAATATTTTGAGTTTAATTGTGGATCTTGTGTTTTTGAATGCAGCACATACTTGAGGCTCATGGTCCATACTTTGCTGTTGAACAAGGAGGTTTGGCGATATGGTCCACAAGGCATGGAGCGATCTCATTGGCAAGCTCGATGCGGATTCTAAAAAGCAACGACATATGGAGGTGGAATCAATGATTCCAATCCTATGAGAGGTAGTTACTCCAATGGTAGTATAGGAGAATAGAGATAAGATATGAGGAGAAATTAATAAAGTCCAAAAATCCAATGATACAGAAGCTGTTCTTGCAGGGTAATATATGAAGTTAGGAAAGCAAGATATGAAAATAGCATGGCCAAAGAACATCATGCAAAATGGTTGACAACCCAAGAGAGTCGGTAGAGCAAATGGAAATATCGATAGAATTGTAATTATGAAATAACATTTTATGTTTATGAGAGTATTGGAGCAATCCAATGTTGTTTTAAAGAAATAGGTGTTTGCTAAATTCAACATGGATAACTTTTTCAATTACTAAAGTCAACGTGGATAACTTTTTGATAGTGTTGATATTTTTTAAAAGTAAGTGTCAATAACTTATAGTAAGTTTCATTTATAAATAAAGGTACTTCTTTCATTTCTTTCCATTTCTCTCCATTCTTTCTAGCTTGTGAGTATGGGACGTACTAAGCAAAGAGCAAACAAGATGTGTTCCAAGACACCGTTCATTCATTCGGATCTAGTGAACATACTGACACCGACAATGATGACGGTCAAGCTACTCCCGCTGCTCCAGCTGGAAATGCTCATCCACCTACGCATATAAGAAGAGAAGATGGAGACTAGGCACCACCGCTCTTCGTGAAATTAGGAGGTTCCAGAAGAGTCTTGAGTTGATTATACCCAAGGCGCCTTTCTTGAGGTTGGTGCGAGAAATACTGCAAGATCTATAAAGGGAAAATCAGTACAAGTACTTTTCAAGAGATCAAGCATGTAATGTGGAGCGATAGTCATCCCAAGCATTGCTTGCTCTTCAAGAGGCGGCTGAAAGTTACTTGGTGAATCTCATGCATGATGGTCAACTGTTAGCCATCCATGCTCGGCGCATCACACTCAAGCTCTCGGATCTCACTCTTATTCATAGGATTCGTAAACAATAGTGATGCATTCAATCTTAACCATGACATTGAAGAGTTGTGTAAATGCTCGTGTACCATTTTGTGTTTTCACGTTTTCCTTCAGTTCTACTCAACTAGTTGTACTTTATGCTATGTACCGGATTTGGATATTTTAAGTTTTCTTATTTCCAATGTTGTGTACCGGACTTTCCCATTGATTTGAATATTTTAAGTTTTCTTCATTTCTAATGTCAGTGTATATTCTTATATTTTCGTGGAAAAGAATTTACAAGTGCATGTGTAGGTGTATATTCTTAAATTTTTCAAGAAAAAGCGCATAGTGTGCATAGGTCATAATGGGCTGAATTTTGTTCTATGCATAGATCATGTGGCTTACATCATGAGCATGCATGTGCATGTGCAAGCAAGTCCATGTGTATGTGCAAGTGCTATTTGATATGATAATATTTTTTTCCTAGAAAAAATTGATGCCTGGTGTGCAGTGATCAGAATGGGTTGAAATTTATTTTGTGCATAGATCATATAGTTTACATGTCTTAGATAAAATATCAGCCCTATCAAAGGCCTTTAGGGCCCTTGTCCGAAGGCTCGTGTGTAGAGGCCTTCTTTTTTTAATAGCAGGTCTATGCACGCGAGCCTTCGGACAAGGGCCCTACAGACCTCTGATGGGGTTGATATTTTATCTAGGAGGTGTTCCATGATACTTACATGTACAAATAAAATTAGAGCTCATTCTGATAAGGAAAACTATTTTTAAAAATTAAAAAGTATCAAATTTATGTATTGAGCTAATTTAGAAAATATATAAATTTATATAAGTAAACCTCATTTCACCTCATTTCTCATCTTTCATTTCTCTCTCTCACCTCCAAGAGCATGGCTCACACCAAGAAAATTGCTAGGAGAGTCAGCCCCCCCAAGGTGGGACGTGGAGTACCCTCCCGTCCAAGCGTCACCACCACCACGACAGCAACATTGCAAGCGTAGGTGGAGGCCTGGCACTGTGGCTCTCTATGAGATTAGGAAATACCAAAAGATGGTGAACCTGCTTATATCAAAGCTCTCCTTCCAACGTGTGGTGCGAGAGATCATGCATGATTTACAAGACCATCGTGTGATAGGAGATTCTGGGTTCGCGCAGCATCAAGCCCACTACCTATGCGGTGGACATGCAAAGCTTTGGAGGCACTCCAAGAGGCTGCGAAGACGTACCTAGTGGACATTTTTGGTGACACGGTGTTTGCAGTTGTCCATGCGAAGAGGGTCACCATCAGTGAGAAAAGGACATGCAATTGGTGCGACGCATGTGATGTTGGAGAGATCCTCTGGGCCAAGATCTTTAGTTTTATTTTTGTATATCTCGCATGAATGTAATTCTCAAAAGCTATGTAAATCTCAAAGTATATCTTTAAAATTTTTTTCTCTTATCCTATGTTGCAAATAAGTCTCTTTTAATTTGAGTTTATATATTTTGTTGATTTATATGTGTCTTTGAATGGATACAATTTTTATTTGAGTTACATGTGTAATTTGAATTTATTTTCTTGAGTCAACTAATAAAATACATTACAAAACACGTATTAAACAAAAAAATCTACAATCCAAATTTCCATTCATAATAGCATAAAAAATTACATAGTCATCAAAACATAGTCTCATCAAAGTTACATAATCATCATAGCTATATCCTAGGCTTCTTACTACTAAGCTCTCTAGACTCTGAAGCCACCTTGAGGGCTGGAATCAAAACATGGAACCCTTTAGGCTCTGCCCTGAATGATGGTGGGATCCTATACCCCTGTACTCCTCCTTGAGTGTAAAGTCTTGAACCCTTCCTTGGTCCCCAAATCTTCTACTCTGCCTCAATGCAACTTCATCAAGATACATAATTTTCTGCAAACCAATAAAATTGATGTCAGCATCGATCATGCAATGCATGGGAGAGGATTATTATTTTTTTAGAATGGCCCCAAATTTGATATTTAGGGCCTCTAGGGCATGTAGAACCCACATGTATGATCCCATGCCCATTAGAGGCCGGGAAGTGCACTGTCTGAAGCCTCGCGTGGGAAGCTCTGATTTTTGTAGATTTATGGCTTCCCACGCGAGCCTTCGGATAGTGCACTTCCCAGCCTCTGATGGGCATAGGATCATACATGTGGAGTCTACATACCCTAAAGGCCCTAAATATCAAATTTGGGGAGCAACTGGTAGTAAAAGAAGATACCTTTTCTGCTTCGTCAAGCTCCTTCTACAAGGGTGCCTCCAGATCTGCTCCTGGAATGGGTTTGCCATCGTCCGGCTGGACCACAGGTGTCGCATGCTGTGGTCGAGGTCCAAAGAATTCATTCTACAAGCACTCAAACTCTTCATATGAGATCTCATATATTGAGGAGCTGCATCCTCAATCGAGTTCTGGAGAGATGGTAATGATAGCATAGATATCATCTACACTACTTTCATCACATCGCCCTCTCTCATCAACTTGTGGTAGGGCTTCTTGGTAATCAAAGTCCAAGAAATCATCACTGACATCTCACACAAGTATACTATATAGTTCCTTCTTCCTCAAGTCCAAGAGCTCTAACATATCCTGCATGAGGAGGTACTCCACTCCTTTGATGGTGATGGCACTCAATGAAGCTAGTGGTGGTGGGTCGTGACTTTGGGTTTCATCAGGCTGGATGGATGCAAGCGCCATGCGAAAGCTCTCTGCGGCCTCAATGACAGAGTCTATAGTAGTCTCCTCTAGCTCTATGTCTATGTATATGTATTCCACTAGAGGGACTCTAGTGGAATACATATAGAGGGACTCTATGTATATGTATTCCACTAGAGGGACTCTCCTGGATGTCATCATCCTCTGGTTCTTGAACATCAGAGTTCAAGATGTAAATAGCAAAAGCAATATCCTGCTCAATGAGATCGAGTGGGATGTTCTCTTCATAGGAGGTTGGGACGATGGTAGTGTGGAAATCTTATCCGACATGAGCTAGATCTTTGTTCACCACCTTCTTGTGGTTAGATCCACTCTTCATGTTGAAGAGGAACTCCAAAAAAGAATCCAACTCAAGGTGGAATTTGGAATAGAGTAGGTGAAGTCATCGATTGCATCGCAAAATGCAGTTAGCAAGGTGGAGTTTGGGTCTAAGGTGGAGATGACAGCCTCGAGGTCTAAGCTCTTGTAAAACCTAGGGTAGAACTGGTCCCCAAGGTGAGTATAGCGAGTGCTGGTAATCCACGCAGCGAAAGCAGAGGAGTTGGCCACCATGATGGGTAGTAGGGAGAGCTAGCACACAAAGGGAGAGCTAGAGAATAGATAGTATAAATGAGTTTGATCTATAACTTATACTCATATTTATACTTACACTTAAATTTATAATGTTTATAATGAATTTATATTTGTGTTTATTATATTACTTACAAATATCTATAAACTTATATTTATTTTTATACCTTATACTCTAGTAAATAAAGTAAACTTTATTAAAATATAATAAATAATAAATCATACTTCAAATTCACGTTACATTATATTATTATTATTATTATATTATAATATTTACATAGTTACTTATATTATTATTTATACTTAAATATATACTTAAAGTTATATTTATTTTTAAACTAATATTTATAGACTTAAAAATTAATGACACTTCATTAAAATATAATAAATCATAAAAATATATTTATATTTATAGTATAATTAATTATATTATTATTTATACTTAAATATATACTTATATTTATATTTACATTTGTACTTACTTATACTTATTATTATTTTCTTACATATTAAAGGGTTTGAAACACAGTAGACTTAAAAAACCACAACACTTTATGAAAATAAAGAAAAATTAAATTTACAACACTTTTAGAGAAAAAACTTCTTATATTCACTTGGAAGAATAAGAATTATATTGACTCCACAATCTCAAGGATGTGTGGAGTAATACACTGCTTGCATGTTTTGCAATGTTCACTTCGACTCCCAACCTTCCTACCATCCAACTTAAAATATAAATTACAAGGGAGATTATTGGACATAAGTTGGATTTTCTGCCTCAGAAAACTAAGGGACCAATGGCTCTCTATATTAACGCTAAAAGAGTCATGACCCTCCCAAAGAATAACCACATCAATGAGTGTTGAATGCGTGCAATCTCGCATGTCTTGGTGGTCCAAGCTGAGCCACTCCCCTTGTAGAGGTCGCCACCTCTTATACTTGAAGCGAATGCACAAAGTTTGTCTTATAATGAAGTACATGTCATAAAAAACAAACAACAATCAACATAAAAACATAAAATCAACATTCAACAATCAACAATCAACAATCAACAATCAACACAATCAGTGTCTTGCAATGAAGTATGTATGAATAAAAACCATCAACAATCAACAGAAGTGCAATCTTACCTAAAGGTAATATTTGACACAGTAATTCTACACTCAATGATATCACCGTGGTGAGTTTTCTTGAGATGCCATGACTCACCTATAGTAACTGAGTCATCCAATCCTCAGATGGGCATTGAGAAGTAATCTTTGTTTTCTTAACTACTTCACAGGATTTAAACAAATGTGCAAACAAACCAAATGGTACAAACCAACTTAGATGCACATCTCTAGAGCGCGTGGATGGTTTCATGGTAGCATGAACATCAGTTTTTATCTTTACCCTACATGCTTCTAACATGTCTAAGCTAGGATTATACCATTCCTGGCTAGACAACGGTGGTAGTGGAATATACTCCAAACTATGTCTCTCCACATCATACACTGAATCATAAAAGTAATCATTTTGAGATGCCAATTCGCTTGTACTCTTGTTGTCATAGATCAAGGCACCTATCTCTGCATGTAAAATATTTAGCTTTCCACTAAAACATTCTACATTCTGTCATTCATGCAGAGTGGATGGATATAAAGCTGCAAGCAACAAACATGTTTGTATTAAAACTCTATCTACTAATAACCATGGACTCAAAGCACAAGAACATAAAGCACAGAGATATAAACTTACTGTTAGGCTTATGTCTTTCACTGAAGTTATTATGATGTACTTGAATCTCTTTGTGCATATAAACATGTTGAATGAAAGTCTCTGTTATTATACTCATACCATTTGTGCATCCTCTATGATTCTACCTTTCCATTTCTTGTTGGGGTCTGTGACATCTTTGAGCTTGACCTTGAAATTGCCACACCCACGAGTACTTGGTCGTATTAAAATCTAATTTAACTTACCATACTGATCCGGGATCCACTTATCTTCATTACCTCTCTTGTTTAACACCTCCACACTGTGTGAATATTACTGATATTTCTCCTCCTTGAAGACATCTAAAATTAATAAAGCTAGACTGCATGATTAATAAATATATATATGTTAGATTGTAAGCAACAAATAAAGATTAAAACAACAAGAAACAAACAGCAACTTATTGCTTTGATTTACACAACCTTGTTGCTCCTATGAAAATAAACATAAACACATCAAGACAAAACATTAACAAACCCTAAACCTATGATCATTACTCACATAAAGACCAAACATAGACAAATCCTAAACTTATGATCATTACTATTGTATTTTATGTCACTTGAAATCATTACTGTGTGTAGAGAAGATTGTAATCAACAAATAAAGATTAAAACAACAAGAAATAAACAGTAACTTACTGCTCACAAAACTTTTTTGCTCGTGTGAAAACAAAACAAAAAAAAACAGAAACAATCCTAAACCTATGATCATTACTCTGGTATTTTATGCCACTTCAAATTATTACTGTGCAAAGAAGATTGTAAGCAATAAAGAAAGATTAAAACAACAAGAAATAAACAGCAACTTACTACTTTGATTTACACAATCTTGTTGCTTACAACCTTGCTCAGCAACACATCAAGATAAAACATAAACAAATCTTAAACCTATGATCATTACTCACATCAAGAAAAAACATAAACAAACCTTAAACATATGATAATTACTCACAAGCATTTGATGCCACTTCATATAAGGATAGCTATCTATGGTGTAGAGAAGAGAAAGTTCATGTGAGAAAACATGCATAACTCACATACGTTTTGTCCAAATGGGATGAAATTTTAAGAGGAGAGAGCTATGGTGGAGAACAACATACCTATAAATTTTCGTGAAGAAAGAACCAGAGTTGTAGAAGATATGGCAAAATTGAATTCTACCAAAAAAAGGGGAGAAATGAAAAGGTAGTGAAATGCAAAAGGAGGGAAAGTAAAAAGTTAAACATAAAAAATGGAAAAAAAAGAAATTTGGTTTTCAAACTTCTATGTGCTGACCATAAGGTACATCTGACATGAAAGAATAGTTTATGACATGAAATCTGACATTTCTCTATTTTTTTAAGATATGGGCTCTATCATTTTATTGTCTTAAGAGATTTGGGCAAAGATATGACAAAAAGATCCATGTTACATGGATCTAGAATCCCATCTCTCTCATTGGTCAGGCCAATCTTTTTTTATTCACTCCTTAAAGGGCAAAATGGAGAGTCCATATTTCTCTTCAATGCGAGGGCCAATAACCAATGCCCAATCTTGCCACCCAAGTTCCTCAGAAAGTCCCAAGGAACCAAATGAACCAAGTGCAGGTAATACCAAAGACACTGAGGAATCCTACTTGTGAGTCCACCAAATAGCTAAAGCCCAAGAACAAAAAGCCTAAATAGGTGTGGATTCCAAAGGAGAGTATCCCCAAAATGTAGGCAAAAGTTGAGGACAAGCTGGTGAAGCTGAGAAGAAACCGAAAGCCAAAAAATGATCTAGCCACACAAGGATGGGTGATCACATAAAGGTCACTAATAGCCCAAGGATACTACCAAGGAAGAAGCCAGATTTGGGTGCCAAAGATAAAATCCACACAAAGATCGACCCTCCTAGAGAGAGAAAAGAAAACAAAAATCGTTAATCATGCTCAAGAACCTCACATTGATATGTCACACCAAAGAAGGTATGGATGCCCAAAAATCAAGATAAGGAGAAAGCTAAGATAGAGAATACATGGAATGTGGAAGAGTAGGAATATCTTTAGAAGAAACTCCAAGAACTACCCTCTTCTTCTGCTCTACACAAAATCCTAGAATCCCTATCCGTTGAAACCTTTGAGATGAGCACAGTGTCAAGACTATCCCAGCACAAGAAGGCCCAAAGACCGTCAACAACAAAGCCTCACTCTTAACTTGGCCAGAAGCCAATCTCATCAAGGATGATGCAGGCCCCCTTAATAAAGCTAAAGATGCCATCGCTACTTAAAGCATAGAAAAATGGGAAGGAAAAAAAGGAAAGACATTAGGTAAGCATCCCACTCTAAGTCAAGCCGTGGAGGCCAAAATGCGATAATGGCATGAGTCTAAAAGTCAAGTCTCCATCCACTAATAACAGCCCAAATGAGCCTAAGGTATAAGAGTTAAGAGTCAGGTTGCAAAAGGCCAAAACACGCTCAGGCGTAATTCCTTAAAAAGTCACACCTCACTTATACACATGAACACCAATTACTATTTCACAAGTCAAGTTGCTTGTGGTGGAGAGAAGCATAAAAGTTCAATCGAGTCGCCTATGCTAGATGCGGTAGGCATAAAGTGCCAAGTCAAAGGAGTTAGGAGGAACGACAGAGTAAAGTCCTTAAAATACACAAAAGACATTGTAGGACACTATTATTAGAACATAGTAAAGTCCCTAAAAGATGTAGGAACACTCTTAGTAAGACATAGTAAAGTCCCTAAAAGACTAGGAACACTCTTAGTAAACCTCGATAGCAAAAGCCTATGGAACCCCCATTGAGTGTACTGGCATGTTTTCATACATTCAAATCATATCTAGGGGTGTCTATAGTAAAGGACATGCATCTAGGCACTAATCATTTGTTACCCTGCACCACTAAGAAGAAGAACTTGGGAAAAGCCCAAAAAAAAAACTCACTTTTGCAAAAAAGTGTGATCGTCGATCGAACAGTCTAATTGGATGATTCGACTCACCAATCGGTCGATCTTATTCTAATTCTGATCGCCTGAAAGTCTGATTGTGTGTCTGATCCAGTAGAGAAATCGTGCGATCGCTGGTCAACTCAAGCGATCGATGTGACTAATTTGCCTTCAACCTCACCTAACTCAGATATTTCACAGTTCTTCTTGTTCAAGCAGTGCTTGTAGTTGAGATTACTTGCACGGCATTACGTTGATTATATGCTTGGTAGTGATTGATTGCTTGCACGTAAAACTCTTACAGAATAGTAATTGAGTGCACATGAAGTGGAAAAATGTGTGGATGCATTGGGCCAGCTAGGTGATGTGTCCACACTAAGGTGAGAGTGAACAGTGAATGCTTAAGGGCATAATAAGCAAGTTTGCATTGCTTTGATGATCAAGAGTTATAAATCCCCCCCTGGAAGAAGAATATTGCTTAATAGACACTATGGCCTCAGGGTCTAGCCCACACCCCAAAGGAAAAAAGAAGGTCCAGGAACCAAGCTTAGAGTTGAGAGAGTGTATATGGAGGGATTACATTAGTGCATGTGCGGGTGTGTACATGTGTGTGTGTGTGTGAGAGAGAGAAAGAGAGAGAGAGAGAAGCTTTTTTAATGTCGTAGGAATAATCCTAAGCGACCAAATATGATGTATGCAATGGGAGAGAGAGGGTAAATCTTCATAAGGTTACAGGGCGTTGTAGTCCAAACTACATCATTGTGTCTTACTTAGGCTATCGAGAGCCTATTGAGGCTGGCAAGCTATTGGGCATGGTCATAATGATGACGATATAGGTAGCTTTTCGAGGCCCACCCATATGTTTGTCCATGACAGAGAGTTGATTACCTTATTGAGCTACAGTGGATTTATGCCTATGTCCAACCCATTATCTTGCGATAAACCAAACAAGTAGTTTGAGTGAACTTGCTGCATAATTTGTGTGAGACTTGGTGTTGTAAGTCAAGTTGTAACCATTGATGTTCTGATACCTATCCCAAAGTGTAAGCTTTGCTGGGACATTGGCATTGGATGGTAAGGTGGTTGTGAGATTAATGAGAAGAAGGTAGGGCGAAGCACCATGAAGATTTGGTAGGCAAAATCCACATTCCACGTCATGGAGGTGTATTTGAGTGGGATTGTGCCGATCCCTACAAGTGGAAGATGGGTAAAGCTACTTATGTGTTTAATAAGACTCGTTTAAATATAGATATAGATAGTTAAGATGGGTGAGGCTACTTATGTGTTTAATAAGACTAGTATAAATATAGATATAGATAGTTAAGGTGTAAATACCTTAGATCAAGCTATTAATTAAGGTGTAAATACCTTAGATCAAGCTATTAATTAATTAATACCCAAGGAGTGGGCATCAATTAACTAATGCTAGCACAGGACGCCCAAGATTGCTCAGTCTGCAGTGAGCCCCTAACCCCTGTTACCGTTTTCCCTTCAACCCTGTAGAAAGCCACCTGTAACTGAGAGAAAGAGTACAGAGAGGTCTGTGTGTGCGCGCATGTGAGAGAGAGAGAGAGAGAGGGAGAGAGAGAGCAGATCAACCTCCCCCCGTCCTTCTACAAGATCTGCTTTCCTGCAGCGATCTGGCACAATCAAGACATGCTGAGACTGTGGCCCTACTAAAGGCTTGCTCTACTCTCAAAGATTTAGGGTAAAATGTGGTTCGCTTGTAGAGACACAAGAAGTGTTTGACAAGCGTTGGAAAGAGAGCCCCTTGTTGGCAGCATACATCTTGGTCCAGATGCAGGGTAAATGTGGTTCGCTTGCAGAGACACAAGAAGTGTTTGACATGGTCTCCTGGGACTGCACTAATAGTAGGATATATTGAACATGGGCATGGTAAGGAGACACTCCATTGTTTGGAACAGATGCGAGAGCATCTCTGTGGATGCTGTTTGCACAGTTTGAAAGCTTGTGGCATTGTAGGAGCCCCAGTCAAAGCGTCAAGAAATACATTTTGAGGAGGCAGGGGACCAAGGGGGAAAGCAGAGGAATTCACCTTGTCCTTTTCTCAATTTTGAATTTTCTCATCTCAATTTTTTGAAAGAAGAGTTGGTTTCCTTAAGCGAAAAATTGGGGCTTCCCTCTTAAAAGGTGAGCTTCATGATGAAAACTTCAACATGTGAGTGTCTCTCTCTTGCATGTTGAAGTTTTCATCATGAAGCTCACCTTTTAAGAGGGAAGCCCCTATTTTTCGCTTAAGGAAACCAACTCTTCTTCAACATGTAAGTGTCTCTCTCTTACCAGCAGTGCGGTAGAGCAATTGGTGAAGCGTGTGTGTGTTTGGGGTAAGGTCTCGTGATCGAGTCTTACTTCTAGCTCTCACCCGTAATAAGGACACTGCTTGGTACAAATAAAAATCTCGCATTATAAAAAAAAAAGTATCTCTCTCTTTCTTTCTCTCATTTATAAAAAGAAACCCTCTCTCTCTCTCTCTCTCTCTCTCTCTCACACACACACACACACACACACACATACACACACACACTCTCCTCCATACGCACGTGTGTGACCATGTGTATGTGTACATATGTGTGTGAATGTATTTATATATAATAATATTAATATAATGTTATTATATATTTACTATATGTATATTGATTTGTATATCATTATATATATATATATATATATATATGTATTTATATTACATTATTATATATTATAATATATTTGTTATATATATGTTTAAATATATAATATTATGATATAATATTTTAGTAGAGATTTAATGTATATATTTATTTAATATCTTTACTTATTACATATTTACATATTGTTATTATATATATTTGTATTTTATACTTATTTATTAGATATCTTTATATTTTTGTATTATATATTATTTGTTTCTTCTCTCAACATACATACCCCTACGTGCCTCTCTCTCTCTCCCTATTCCTCCTCTCTTTCTTCCCCCTTCCCCCGTCTCTCTCTCTCCTCTGCGCTTCAACACATGGCTCCTTCCCTTTCTCATCACACCCCCTTCCCTCTTTCCCCTATTCCAATACTTAACCCTCTTCTAACCACCACATGTCCCCTCCCTATCCAAAAACATCCGTATAATAGATTATATAGCTTCATAAATTATATATTATATTTTTGTATTATATTATTTGTTTCTTCTCTCAACATACATACCCCTACGCGCCTCTCTCTCTCTCTCTCTCTCTCCCTATTCCTCCTCTCTTTCTTCCCCCTTCCCCCATCTCTCTCCCTCCTCTTTCTACTCTTCAACACATGGCTCCTTTCCTTTCTCATCACACTCCATTCTCTCTTTCCCCTATTCCAATACTTCTAACCACCACATGTCCCCTCCCTATCCAAAAACATCCATATAATAGATTATATAGCTTGATAAATTATATACATATACATATATGTATATTTATGTGTGTGTGTGTGTGTGTGTGTGTGTGTGTGTGTGTGTGTGTACATGTACATACATACATACATGTATGTATGTATATATGTGTCTGTGTTTGTGTATTTATAAATGTAAATAAAACTACACATATGTATACACACACACGCACACGCACACACATATATATATATTATATTTTTTATTGAAATCTACTCTCTCTCTCTCTCTCTCTCTCTCTCTCTCTCTCTCTCTCTCTGCGCGCGCGCACACACACACACACACACGTACACACCTATACATGCACTAATACAAACACACACTCTCTTCCCACACACACACACACACACACGTGTACACACCTACACATACACTAATGCAAACACGCACTTTCTTTTCCCGCATACTCTCTCACATAGAAATTCTCTCTCTCTCTCTCTCTCTCTCTCATTGCACACATACACTAATGCAAACACACACTTTCTTTCCCCGCACACTCTCTCACATGGAAATTCTCTCTCTCTCTCTCTCTCTATATATATATATATCAAAAGGAAGTTGTAAAGTACTTGGTATGAACCCTAGAGACGAAAACCATGTCCCCAATATTAGTACCTGTAACTATTTCTACTTCTATGACCTTGGAATGGAAGTGCTTGCATATTAAACTCATCCCATTGCACAATCCTTTTCGAGGATCTAAATTTTTCAACAAAATAATAGAAGCATTTTCCTTTAAAACCAATCCATGAGAGCAAGATAACTACCACCTAGATTCAAGCTATTTAGATATTCGGCTACAAACAAAAAGTTACCCCTCAATAGCACCCTCCACTCAAGTATTCCTTGTTTTGCATGCATTGTGCGTAGAGAAATTTTGTTAATAGCACCAATCTCAACATTTCAGGGTGTAAGGATAGCATGCTCTTTAAAAAAACTTGCATAGTTTCCAACTCTCAAAAGCCATAAGGTTAAATAGAAACTATTTACGTTTTGAGGATGTACTGACTTGTTCGAGATTTCAACCCTTTCGTATATGGATTGTTATACACAAAGGACATAAGGTAATTTCTGTTGTCAGCCACTTAGTCTCAAATTAATAAAAGAAGCATTAAAAAAGGCATGGCTAATAACAACTAGGAGGCTCCTAAGGCAAAGAGTAGCATTGAAAATATATGTCCATGTAAAGTAGGTCATTTTTGAGCTATAGCACCATCTTATTGTTGAAAACATTTGTTGGGCTTGCAGTCCCGTTGTGGTTGGCTCTCCCTTATCCATAGGTCACTATGGCCCATCGCACATAAGCCTCTCCTTCTACTAACCTCCCATGCAGATCCCCCTATGTGTGCCGCCTATGAGATGGGAGCCGTTCTCACCTTTTTTCTAGCTCGCCTGTCTTTGCTTGATTCCTTCTCTTGCTACTAAGGATTTGGATCCCCCACCTCCCCTTTGTCTTTGCTCCTCTTAGTGGCCAAGCATCTCTTCGGCTACATGTGTTTCTGTCTCTTGCTACCATGATCCTCGAGGCAACCGCCCCTCCTTGTGTGTATAGCTTTTATAGTATATACCCTAATATATTTTTATCCATATATGTGTGTGTGTGTATGTGCCTATTGATGAACTTAAGGCACCTACATTTGGGTGGCAATTTATTTTATGGTGCCATTCACCCCTACAATATCTAGCATTGTCTAGAAACGCTCTCACAAGGCATATATACCGCCACAATTAGGAAACTTGTAGAAGCTCCAAGCAACCTAGGCTACTTGTAGAAGTGTATACCGCCACAATCAGGCAACTTGCAGAAGCTGCAAAAGAAACCTAGACTACTTCAACCAGTTCAACGGTGGAGCTAGAGAGGTTGAATAAAACTTAATCTGCTTACGCCTTTTCTAAGGGGACCTTCCCTATCTCCAAGTCCTCTTCCTGCCCCCATCCCTAAGCCCTCATCCTCGGTGGGAGAACCTCATGTCACCTCGTGTCGAAGCCTCAAATGCAAGAAGCCAGCCATTAGCAGAGAAGAAGACCATGAGCAGCAGCACCATCGTCCGCATGTGCAAATCTATTGCATGCCTTCAGAAGAGCCCCACAAAAGAGCTTCTTCCTGCACGAACGCTGCTACGATAGCTATAGATCTTCACAAAACAAAATAACATTTCGGTGGTGGAAGGGTTTTAGCCCTTCATTGCTAAGGGATCCTTCACACACAACTTCATCTTCTTTTCACACCATCGACAGCCAAGCCCAAAAAGTCAGCTTGTCTACACAATCACTTCAACTGAAAAAAACAATAATAATATCAAGAACAAAAATAAAAAGTAACACAACCTCCATGCCAGTACTGGTTGTTTGTAACAAATCACCCAAAATCCATTGTAAGGCATTAGACACTGCCATTGCAAATGGTAAGACCTTGTTATTTCAATTCACTAGGGTCAAGCCTTTGTTGTGGGAACACTAGTTGTATGGTGGACCTTATCAAAAATTGTGGTCCTACCATTGCTGTGTATACACACTTGTTTTTCATACCTTGATTGTCTGTTAGAGAAGAGTGCACACACCCTTTGTACATAGTAAGGGGGGAGACTCTATCTTATTGTAACAAGGAGGGTTGTTGCTAGGCAACGCCCATTGTTAAGTGTCGAGTTATTATTCCAAATATTTGTTGGGCTTGCAGTCTCGTTGTGGTTGGCTCTCCCTTCTCCATGGTGGGTCACTATGGCCCATCGCACGTAAGCCTCTCCTTCTACTAACCTCCCACGCAGATCCCCCTATGTGTGCCGCCTATGAGATGGGGGCAGTTCTCACCTTTTTTCTAGCTCGCCTGTCTTTGCTCGATTCCTTCTCCTGCTACTAAGGATTTGGATCCCCCACCTCCCCTTTGTCTGCTCCTCTTAGTGGCCAAGCATCTCTTCGGCTACATGTGTTTCTGTCTCTTGCTACCATGATCCTCGAGGCAACCGCCCCTCCTTGTGTGTATAGATTTTATAGTATATACCCTAACATATTTTTATCCATATATGTGTGTGTGTGTATGTGCTTATTGATGAGCTTAAAGAACCTACATTTGGGTGGCAATTTATCTTATGGTGCCATTCACCACTGCAATATCTAGCATTGTCTAGAAACGCTCTCACAAGGCATATATACCGCCACAATTAGGAAACTTGTAGAAGCTCCAAGCAACCTAGGCTACTTGTAGAAGTGTATACCGCCACAATCAGGCAACTTGCAGAAGCTGCAAAAGAAACCTAGGCTACTTCAACTAGTTCAACGGTGGAGCTAGAGAGGTTGAATAAAACTTAATCCGCTTACACCTTTTCTAAGGGGACCTTCCCTATCTCCAAGTCCTCTTCCTGCCCCCATCCCTAAGCCCTCACCCTCTGTGGGAGAACCTCATGTCACCTCGTGTCGAAACCTCAAATGCAAGAAGCCAGCCACCATCAGCAGAGAAGAAGACCATGAGCAGCAACACCATCGTCCACATGTGCAAATCTATTGCATGCCGTTCTCAGAAGAGCCCCACAAAAGAGCTTCCTGCACGAACGCTGCTACGATAGCTATAGAACTTCACAAAACAAAACAACATTTCGGTGGTGAAAGGGTCTTAGCCCTTCATTGCTAAGGGATCCTTCACACACAACTTCATCTTCTTTTCACACCATCGACAGCCAAGCCCAAAAAGTCAGCTTGTCCACACAATCACTTCAATTGAAAAAAACAATAATAATATCAAGAACAAAAATAAAAAGTAACACAATCTCCATGCCAGTACTGGTTGTTTGTAACAAATCACCCAAAATCCATTGTAAGGCATTAGACACTGCCATTGCAAATGGTAAGACCTTGTTATTTCAATTCACTAGGGTCAAGCCTTTGTTGTGGGAACACTAGTTGTATGGTGGACCTTGTCAAAAATTGTGGTCCTACCATTGCTGTGTATACACACTTGTTTTTCATACCTTGATTGTGTGTTAGAGAAGAGTGAACACACCCTTTGTACATAGTAAGGGGAGACTCTATCTTATTGTAACAAGGAGGATTGTTGTTAGGCAATGCCTATTGTTAAGTGCCGAGTCATTACTCTAAATTTTGGCTTAATGGGGGTGTTGAAATTGTTAAATTATGGATCAAGCTCTCTTAAACAACTTCCTAATAACAAGACATTTACCTAATCATGAACTGATCCTACACTAATGACAACACTAATCTAAGGTGGATAAAAATGAAGAAGACTCATTGTGATGAGTGTGTGCTAATTAAGTTTAGGCTTTGCTTAAGTTCAGTTAAGTTACAAGATGGAAACTTGTACTACTCATAAAAAGACTTGAGATGTTGTACTTGTATTCTATCGCTTGAAATGTCCTCCTTTTATATGAGGAGAGTGCAACTTAGAATAATTCTTGTATGTGGGATAATTCTCACTTGTTGATGTGGCTTCTCACACTCACTCGATATTTTCTTTGTGCTCTTTGGCACCATATTTCTCAACAGAAATATAACCCAAACTTGTTCCCTTAGCCTAAAATACAAGGTGCATAGGATATCACATAACCTATGGTCATAAATCAAATGTGTTAGGTGCATTCACTTGTTATGTGAGGTGTCACAACCCACAAATTAGCCCCTGCATTCATGGAGTCGTGGAAATGCGTTAGGAGAAGATATTCCACTCATTTACATCATCAATGATGTCATCATCAAGCTCTCACAATGTCTATATAAGCACATGTACTCTTTCTTTCATATTAATGAAAAACCATCACATGTTCACTCTCATTATGAATGGATCCATTTCTTATCCTCCTTAATCTAACAAATATGGTTGTTTTTCTTAGCACTAGTAGACTACAGGTTTAGAGACATGCACATTCATCGGCTCCCCTCTAGAACAAGCAAAATAAAAATAGAACTTTTCACATAATTTTAAAGAAAAAAATAGTTTACCTTAAAATAGACCAAAGCCCAAGTAGAAGTGAACCTAGTCAGGTAGTTAGGATAGTTACATGACAAATATGTGTTAGCTAGCTTCTTGTTAACTGTGTGTACCTAGCTAGTACTACACTGCCCTAAAAGATTCCTTTGCCTCCTCACAAACTAGCCATGCCTTGATTGGTTGTCTGTTCGTCTTGCACTCCTTAAAAATAGTAAGCCACAGCTCATCCGACACATCAATATGACAAGGATTCACCCCATCTAGGTTGAGCCTGTATGTAGCATGGAACTCCTCCTTAGTGTAGAAGAAATTATAATTAATGCATGTGAGCTTGAGCATGTGAGATGAGAGACAAATTCAATAAGTTGTACATGCATACAGAGAGAAACAATGCCTCCAATTCTAATGGAGGTAGCCTGTTTGCAAAACAAAAGAGAATAAATAGCTTGTAGCACAACTAACCCACTTGTAGTCTTTGTCCTTGGTCGCATCTACAAAGGGGCTATATTTTGCAAGAGCACAAGAATAAAAGAGGATGCACAGGCGTGCATGAAACTGAGATGGTTGAAACCTTTTTCCTTGTATGAAGTTTAAGGTCCAAAGACAACACGTAGTGGGGGAGTAAACAATCCGTTACACCTTAGAACTTTAAAAAGATGTTTTCTTGTTTTCCTAGCTACAATTTCTTTTCTATATTTGTAACTATGAAACAAACTATAAACTCACTAGCCCAAAGGTCACTAGTTAGTTGGTGTAAGTGGTCCACCTTAACATGCATATGCCTGACAACTATTCCCATCTCAAAGGGGGCATAGATAGGGGGCTCTATGTGGGAGGTTGGCAGAAGGAGAGGATCATGTGGCATGGGCTATATAGTGACCCACACAAAACGGAGAGCCAACTAGCAAGACGACGACCCAGCCAAGAAGATTGGTTCTCTATGAGCACAAGAGTTAGCTGTGTATGTAATTAAGAATAACTAAATTATATCTACACACTCACAAGTTTACCTCTAATAATAGTATGAATCGATGACATTAATATTGTTGAAATATAAACTAAACTTGCCCCCTCAGCCTAAAAGATAAGGTGCATAGGATATCACAACCTATGGTCATATATCAAATGTGTTAGGTGCATTCACTTCTCATGTGAGGTGTCATAGCCCACAAATCAGCCCCTACATTCATGGAGTCATGAAGATATGTTAGGAGAAGATATTCCACTCATTTACATCGTCAATGATGTCATCATCAAGCTCTCACAACATTTATATAAGCCCATTTACTCTTTCTCTCATGTTAATGAAAAATCGTCATGTGTTCACTCTCATTATGAATGGATCCATGTCTTATCCTCCTTAATCTAACAGTGGTGTCAGAGCCAGTTTTTGCACTGAGCCTAGTTCCATCTTCTCTTCATTCATCATCATTAGTTTATTATGTCTAGTTAGTAGCTAATGAGATTTTGATACCTTTCATCTACTCTTGATTTCATCATTAATACTACTATGTAAGACGTGTGAGCAAGAAGAAGGGGTGTAGGCATGCATCATAGAAGTTTGTTGACAATAGCATCGTGTTTAGTAGGCGACAATAAGGTTTGGCTTTTACTCCTCATTTTATAAGAATATTTAAGGAGCAACACTATTGAGTATAGTGTGTGCAGGCAGCTTCTTTTTTTTTTCCGTACACACTCGGGGCCCACTCAAGTGGGTGGAGCCGATTTCCCCTTCCAACAATTAGCCAATTACCATGGTCGAGCAAGGGCCATGAACCATCGGGCAAGAGCCACGAATTAGGCATCCCCCATGAGCACCGCGATGAGTCGAGCGCTGGAACAGCGGAGGGGTCTCGTATGGATCCTCCTATCTCGGGTGATCCACCACCCGAGGAGGAGGAGTCACTCGAGTGTTCAAGGGGCAAGAGCCCGAGCAACCAAACACATCAAGCGAGCATAGGTGTCCCTTTATAACATGAGAGATCCTAGTGGGACTTGAACTCATAACCTAGAGGTTACAAGTTACAAGCTTCACCACTACACTAACTCAGTTGGGACGCAGGCAGCTTCTAAACGGAAGCAATCGTGGCAATAACCATAGCCAAGGGCTACAACACCTCATAGGGTTTGTAAATAGGAGTTGAGGTTGCAGCAGTAAGCCCACAAAGAAAGAAAAAAAGAAGCTATGAGGCCACAAAGAAAGAAAAAAAGTAGCTATGAGCAATCATAGAGAAAGAGAAATCAACTCAATAGCTTACATATGCGTTCCTGCATGGTCATAACTCTTTGCCACATACTGGTTATATAGAGTACCTGAGATGGAGAATGTGCAAAAGCTTGTAGCTGTTTCTATTAAGTCAACTAGTGTAAAGAAGGCAGCTACTCCTTAGAAGACTTTTAGTACGTCTTTGGCTCTTCACTAACCTGTGGATGATAATCCATCCCTCGATCTTCTGCACATCCATGTGTATCAGCATGCAATTCATCACCACCATCATCCTATGGATGATATTCCATCCGTGCATTTTCTGCACATCCATGTGTATCAACATCCAATTTATCACTGCTATCATCCTGTGGATGATATTCCATCCTTGCATCCATGTGTATCAACATGAAATGTATCACCACTGTCATGCTATGGCTCCATCTCTCCACTATCGGAATGTCGCATTCTTGCATCCTATGCATCAACCACATGCACATCTATAATAATAGGCGTTGATTCATTTTCTTGAGGCCCTAACTCCCCACTAATTGAATATGGTGCCAATGGAAGCTCTGCATCAGCCTCATCTACATCTCCATCACCTCCGTGCATTTTTGTATTAACGTGGATCTGTGTTGCACAATTGTCCGGGCAGCTAAGTCCTTGAGCACTTGACAGTGTAATGGTATGTTCAGCTTCATCCACAAGTCCAGCACTAAGATTTTCATCGACAAGTCCATCCCCACAACAATTATATTTTCAAAACATCACACTTTCCCTCATGCAAACCTGCATCTGCATGCACAACAACACTTGGAGTATTCACAGGAGCATGTGGGGCCATAACACCCATAATAGTTGAGGTGTGAGTATCATCATTTTGATTCCCTACTCCATCATCAAGGTTTTTGACATTCACACTAGCATCATGCTTTTCCAGAATCACACTAGAACATTCACCATCATAATTTTTCCTCTTAACTACTTTGTCCCCTCAGCCTCAAAGGCAAGCAATACATCCTTTGCCTGATTTTACCCCCACTGGCAAAGCATTTTTGAAGAGGAATGAACATGTAGATTTGATGATGGTGAACGTGTGTTATAGCACCCTATACACATTACCCCACAGTTACACAAACATAAAATAGAAAGTTTAGAACAACAAAAGAACATAGTTGGAGACCTAGGCAAATGAGTTACTTCATTAATCTAAGATTAAAATTCTTAGCAAGCCAAGGGAAATGCATGTAGAGATATTGAAAATGGAAAACAAAATCACAATGACTCAAGACCATGAACTACAGAGGGAAATAAGAACTAGACTACAATTTCTTGTAGGCTCTAGGCTTGGGGCCACAACAAGATAAACTGCTCGACTATGATGATGCACTTGCTCTTTTTCAAAAACTTGTAGACATTTTCTTTGAGGTTTTTCCTATTTTATTTCATTGTACCCCTGTAAACAAAGAATTGTATAAGAACAAGCACAGCTTGACACACAACCAACATTATTCTTGCACTTCATTTTTTTTTTGTTCGAAACATTGCTTGTGTGTGGGTTCCTCCTCATTGTTACATTTTTTTTCCCTTTTGGAGCATCTGTATAGTTCAACATGCACCAAGAAGAGGCTTAATACCATCTTGTTACTCATAGTATAGTTGATCCCTTGCAGTAGGTAGTTGTTCACATCCCGAGTGCTTCAAAATCATCCATGACGACACAAAGCACATGTTCATTGTGGCTAGGAAAGGATTGAGAGATTTTCCTTTGGGGATGTGCATAAAAAGTCCACCTTATTCTATGGACTAGCTGTAATCGTCGTAACATGCTTGAAACAATGAGGACAACGTTTCCCAATCTTTCCAATGGCCACAGGTTTTGGTTGGCTAAGCTTTGTTAAGATGAATGTATAGAGACACCTTTTCAATTTAGAGATGTGCTTGGTGTGCAAAGAGAGTATTGTTGGAACAAGCCAATATTCATGAAGATCGTGAGAGACTTGTGGAGGCTCTACCATGAGTTCAATAAAAGCAACACACTGTTGATTGATGACATGCATTACAAATCAATGGACAATGATCTAGATTGCTGCATTTGTCCAGAAGCATTCGACCCAGCAAATGACTCTCAAGATAGGCTTTTTTTAAATCCTCACTTTATTCCCTTGGTTGTGCCAATGGATTACAACACCTGACCCAAATGTGTTTGTTCAAAGAAACATGTTACACAATCTAAAGGACAACCATGCAGTACTTTTTGAAGCACTATAAATAGCTGGTCCCAAATTGAATCCAACAAGGTTATAGGTCCCTATAAATAGCTGGTCCCAAATTGAATCCCAACAAGGTTATAGGTCCCTATAAATAGCTGGTCCCAAATTGAATCCAACAAGGTTATAGGTCAATATTGGTTAGAGTTTTTTGGTCTATAGCCTTGGTACTTATCCCTATGTACTAGTTTCAGCTTAAATATACTTGTTTTTTATATCCCATCTATATGTATTTGGTAGCTAGCTCATTTCTGAAGCTACTCTTTGCAAGTTGCAATTTGTATATACTATATAACCAACACAAAACTGATTTGGTTGCATAGCTAGTTCGTAGAGACTATATGAATATGGCTAATTTGCATGTCCTAGTTTGACATAGTAGCTTTTGATAGTTTACTGCTTGCTCCAACTTGGTAGCTGTAAATGTTAGAAACTTGTACCATCATCGTAACTAGCTAGTTAGCTGATTTCTAGTTAGCTATTGGATAGTGACTTTTACCATCCTTGTAGCAAGCCCAATGTCCTTAGTTGATAAGTAGCTGCTATTGTGCTGCTGGTTAGCTAGAAATAGCACATGCTAGGGGTATGGATAGCCTTCAAGTATTGTTAAATTCTATCATTCTGCTAACTAGATATTAACGTCCTAGTAACTAGTTCGTAAACAAGTTGGTACCAATATGGTGTACCATTCTTGCATCTAGCTTGGTGGTAAAAGTCCATGTTAGGGTCATGATTAGGTTTAAGTTATTTGTTAGAAACTTTAAATAATTGTTAGAAACTTGCACCATCCTAGTTACTAGCTAGATGGTAGCTAGTTAGTAGAGCTAGTTTCTAGCTAAGTACTGGGTAGTGGTCTGCTGGCCTAGTCAAAACTTGGTTGAAAAGTAAAAAATATGGGTTGATAGTATTAGCTTGATAACTAGATAGTATCTTGATGGTAGAAATATGGTGTATGGTGTATCCAGATGGTGTATCCAGATGGTAACTAGATAGTAGCCAGATGGTAGCTAGCTGGTAACAATATGATGTATGGGCGTAGTTAGAATCTAGGTTTTTGTTGATAACATGCACTTATGTGATAATTTTTTGGTCACTTGTTGGTAACTAGCTTAGAAACACTGAGTTAGGGGTAGGTCTAGGTTTGATGTATTTGTTAACATCTTGCACATACCCGGTAACTAGATGGTAACTAGCTACTAGTAAGATACTGGTGACAATATGGGTTGGCTATAGGGTCAAAAAAGATGATTGTTAACAACTTGCTCCAACTTGGAAAAATAGTAAATGTTAGGGTCATGGTTAGGTTTAAGTTATTTGTCAAAAACTTGTACCATCCCAGTCACTAGCTAGTAGCCAGCTAGTTGTTGTTGGTACTATCTAGTAACTAGCTATTATTAATAACTTGCTCCAACTTGCTAAAATAGAAAATGTTAGGGTCGTGGTTAGGTTTAAGTCGTTTGTCACAAAAGCTTGTACCATCCTGGTCACAAGCTAGCAGCCAGCCAGCCAGCCAGCTAGTTGTTGGTACTATCTAGTAACTAGCTGCTAGTTACTAGTAGATAGTACCAACAACTAGCTGGCTTGCTAGCTTGTGACTATGATGGTACAAGTTTTTGACAAACGACTTAAACCTAACCATGACCCTAACATTTACTATTTTGCCAAGTTGGAGCACGTTGTTAACAATCACCTTTTTACTAGCCAGCTAGTATAACTAGCCAGCTAGTATAACTAGCCAGCTAGTACTAGCCAACTAGTAACTAGCCAGTGTAACTAGCCAGCTAGTAACTAGCCAGCTAGTAACTAGCCAGCTAGTTGCCAGCTAGTTGTTGTTACTAGATGGTAACTAGCTGATCAAAATATGAAGTATGGGTGGGGTTAGATTTTACGTTTTTGTTGACAACATGCACTTATCTGATAACTACTTGGTCTGGTTGCTAGTTAGCTAGGTTGGGAACACTATGGGTTAGGAGTAGCGCTAGGTTTGATGTATCTATTAACATCTTGCACATACCTGGTAACTAGGTGGTAACTAGCTAATAATATGGGTTGGCTATAGGGTCAAGTTTTTTTTAAAAGGTGATTGTTAACAACTTGCTCCATCTTGGCAACAGTAAATCTTAGGGCCATGGTTAGGTTTAAGTTATTTGTCAAAAACTTGTACCATCCTAGTCACTAGCCGGTAGCTAGCTAATTACTAGCCAGTTGCCAGCTAGTTGTTGGGTGTACCAGATGGTAACTAGCTAATCACAATATAAAGTATGGGTGGGGTTAGATTTTAGGTTTTTGTTGACAATGTGTACTTATCTAATAACTACTTGGTCACTAGTTCCTAGTTAGTTGTGGGTAACACTATGGATTAGGGGTAGGCTAGGTCTGATGGATTTGTTAACATCTTGCACATACGTGGCAATACCTAGTTGGTAACTAGGTATTAGCTAGTAAGAACCTATTAGCAATATGGATTAGTAGTAGGTTCCGGTTTTCTTTTGAAGGTGTTTGTTAACAACTTGCCCCAACTTGGTAACAATACATGCTAGGGTGGTTAGGCTTAAGTTATTTGTTGGAAACTTATACCATCCTGGTCACTATTAGCTGATAGCTAGATAGTTACTAGATAATTACCAGCTAGCTATTAGTAATTGACTTGTAAGGTTTGAGGTCTTTGTTAGGAGCTAGTAACACCTTGGAAGGTAGCTAGTGAGACTAGGTTGTAGCTAGCTAGTAAGTGCTAGCATGCAATACAAGGTGTTAAGTGTTAAGAGTAGCTAATTAGAGTACTTCATTGGCCTACAATACCAGTTTACTAAAAAGCTAGTTGTTGGCCATTTGAATCTAGTTGCTAATACCTAGCCACTAGTAGCTACTCCAACCTGGTACTGAGCAGAATACCTACAGTTTATGAAGCTTAGCACAATAGCATATGTCTTTGTGAAACCATTTAGTTAGAGACATCATACACTATAATCATGAGCCACTACAATAGCATATGTCAGGTCACTAGGGGCTCACTTCAACTCCACTTATGTTACTCAAATGGAGCTTACACAAGCTAGGTAGAGAACAAAGAGGGAGGGAGCTATGTGAAGCTCTACTTCTACTCCATGCTCTTGTGTATTCAAGAGGGATCTTGAGGAAGATACAATAAGAGGGGGGAGAGTATTGCGCTGGGAGGAGGCAAGGGAGGAGGTACCGGCTTCAGAGAAGTGAGGAGGGGGCAGAGAGGACCCATCAGGTGGGGGTGTTTCGTACAAATTCTGATCAAAAAATTCTAGGTGGCATTGCTCCTCCTCTTCAGCGGCCTTGTGGCGAGCTTCAGCATCATGTGCTAATGAGGTTGTTCCAGCTATGTGGTGTGGTGGGGGGGAGCAGGCTCCTATTGTTGTTGAGGGTCAGGGTGATGGTGCTTGGGGGGTGGAGATGTTGGAGAGGGGTGAGGCGGAGGGAGAGAGATGGGGATGGTGTTGGGATCCTCCAATTGGACAGCTCAGGGGAGGTTGGTCTAGCTTGCGGCATGATAAAGGACCTTGGTGAGGAGTGAGGCTGCCCGCCGCAAGCTTCCCCTGTGGGTTCATAGTATGCAGCTCTTTGTGAAGGTACTCGGCCCAGTTGCCCCATCCTTGGTGGTGGAGTCCTGGTAAGTGCCACAAATGTGGCACATCGCATTGGTGAGGCGGACATAAGGCTGCTCCACATGCGGGAGATGGAGTGCCTCCTGAACGAGGTCCAGACTGAGGTGGATTGTCTGGGGATGGTCCTCATTGTCTAGCACTTGTCCTATAGTCGCATTGGTGTCATATGTCTCTATGAAGTAGAGGCAATTCAGCACGTCCGAGCCCCAGGGTTCCAATGTGGGTAGGCTGCTGAGCCTGATTTGCTCCTCCAAGTGGGCCATGGTGGTGGCTGGATCTGTGATGGCCTTGTATAATAAAGGAGCTTGTGCTCCACCTTATGATTATTCTTCATAAGGTTGTGGACTGTGTGGCCACTGACCTAGCACATAAGAGTCTTGCCCAAGTGCGATAAAACTGGGTGGGGTGCTTTCTGTATTCCTCAAAACGGGAGCTTCTTCTTTAGGGGGGTATGGGTGAGGACCTTGTAAGAGGAGTCAGGTTTCTTAGCCATGCTGCTAAGAATAGGAGGCTGGTGGGAAAAGGTGAGAGCTCAAGGGAAAAATTGGCAAGATTTTGGCTAGGAAGAGAGAAAAGAGTGAGGGAAAAGGAAGTTGTGGGCCCCTTTTTATAGATTTTCAAGAAAGGTGGTACGGTCATGGCTTTAGGATGGCATGGCCATGTCTTCACAATGGAACGGCTGTGTCTTGAGGGGTTGAGAAGGGTACAACTGTGTCTTCATGGTGGGGGAGAAGGGTACAAACATGGCTCTAGAAGTGTATGGGTGTGGCTCCAATTGTTGAGACAAGGAAACGGCCATGTCTTAGGCATAGGAAGAAGGTACGATCGTGTCTTCAGGATGGTACAATCGTGTCTTTAGGATAGTACAGATGTGTCTTTAGGATGGTATAGTCATGTCTTTAGGATGGTGCGGCCGTGTCTTTAGGATGGTGCGGCCGTATCTTCATGGGTTTTTTTTCAGCACCCTATTTTAAAAGGTTTTGTACCCTAAGGCTATGTAGCCAGCACCCCATGGTAGGTTTTGTACTCACTCCTTGCCTAGTTTGCTAGAGTGAAAAGGCAACTCCAATTTGGTTTTGGCGAGGTTAGTAGCTCCATTGGTGGAGGTGTGGAGGCTTCCATGAGGGAGCAACTAGGGTTTGAGATGCAAATGGTTGAGTGGGAGTATGTCAAGGGAGTCAGATGATAAGTGGTGGGTGAGTAGCCCACATCAAAGGTATATCATTGTCAGGGACAATGGATTGTGGATGGTCAAGGGGTCTTCTTGAAGCTTTTCTTTCCCTTTGTCTCGTACGGTAGTAGTAGTGGTAGTGGTGGAGGCTATCTTGAGCTTCCATTGAAATGTTGGTAACTTTGGGATAACAGGGGTAGGAATGGTGTACCTCGGTTGTTGTCGGGGGACCCAAATTGACCAATTGCCTTCATAAAAGTTCTGAGCTTGGAGTAGAGGCTTCACGATCCACCTATAAGAAGTGGGAAGGTAAGGCCGAGGTTGTATCGATGATGGTTCGGCCTTGGGGAGCATTTTCATCGGCCGACGGTCTTCATGTACCTTGTGGGCTTGTGGTTGTTGAATTGGATGCCATCGAGAGGTACGAGGAGATGGTTTTGCTGGTGCATGAGTTTGGGAAGTGGATCGACAGGGGATCCAGAGAGTTGTAGCACCTTCATAATATCCTTGGGCTATGAGGATCTTCTTGGATACCCAAGGGCGAGAGTTCCTACCTTGTGTGCCTTGGGGCCGAACGTGTGTAGGGGGTGGGTTAGACGTGTTAGTGGCGTTAGTCCTGTGAACGAGGTGAGCACCAGTGGTGGTGTTTTTGAGGTAGGTTCGAGTAGCTGCAGAGTTGGGTGTTGATGAGGGTGTGTAAGGAAATTGGGTATTCATAGGGGGGAGAGGCCTCTTCTTAAGCAACATGGTTCTATATTGGTCGAAGAGCAGAGCGATCATGGTTAGAGGAGTGGGGTTATCAACTTGGGGTGGATTTTCAAAGGACAAGGGTTCTTGGGTATTCATAGGGGGAGAGGCCTCTTCTTAAGCAATAGCATCCTTGCCTCTCCCAATTGATTTGGTAGTGGTTGTGTCCCATCCATCCATGCCATAGAAGAATTTATTCACTCATGGTTCTTGTAGGCATCACATAAAACTTCCCTGTTACCATATTATAGTAGTGATGTGTGTGAACACACTTAGGACCGCCGGGGCACTTTTTCCCTCACTAGGAGGTTTTTTCCCCCGTGCATTGTATATACGCCCATTATCTTCTAGGGCTTGTTATCTTTCATTTTGGCACTCATAATACACTACTGTGTTGTGCTCAAGCTTCCTCATCTTCTTGAAGTTGTGTGTGCATTCCTGCAACCCTAATTCCAACAATTGGTATCAGAGCAGGCTTCCTCCTCCCGGGCAGCATCACCGGCACCTGCCGCTTCATCTCCTCCGATTGCAACGAGGTTTCACGAGCGTCTGCAGGTTAGTATATGCCGTGGGAGAGCCCGTAGGGCTTGTTTTTTTCAGAATTTTGATCTGAAGTCATTTCGCCCTCCGTTTTTGCATTCCAAGTACTGCGCATGCAAAATCGCCCTACTGTGCAGATTTTCTGTCAAGTTTAAAATCTGCAGGACAGGTGCCCATTCGTCTGTTTTGGGCTGTGCTGCATAGCACAGGTCGATTTTATACAGGTTTACCTCTTACAGACAGCATTTACATCTAGTAGCACAGTCATTGGCCATGGCTGACAACAATGATGTATTCCGCATGTTGGCTGCTGAGGATAAGTTGGATGGCACCAACTATCCATTGTGGGCATATATGATGCGACATGTATTGGTAGCAAAGGGGTTATGGAACATTGTGCAGGGTATTGATGCACGTCCTATTGTGGCTGGGAATGCTGCAAACACATCAGAAACAGGTACTGTAGATGATGGTGCAGGCACAAGTGCTGTAGCAGCTGTTCGAGAACCACCACTTTCAGCAGAGCAGATTCGTTGGGATGGTAGAGATGCGCAGGCTCATGCCTTGATTGCGCTGTCTGTCAAACGTACCATTATCCCACATATTCGCTCCTGCAGGACTTCTAAGGATGCTTGGGATGTACTTGCCACATTGTATCAGGCAAGAAATGAGGCTCGTGTTGCTTACCTCCGAAAACAGTTGGAGAATGAGCATATGAACGAAGGTGATTCTATGGATAGCTTTTTGACAAAGATCAAGGATTTCAAAGAGCAGCTCATTTCTGCAGATGAAATCCTGTCAGACAGTTCACTTGTGCAGACTGTTTTGAATGGTCTACCAGATTCTTATCAGGGTTTTGCTTCCACTCTTCGCTTGATGATGAAAGGCAATCCCAATGCCTTATCATTTGAGGAGTTAGTTTCTGTTTTGCTGCAAGAAGACCAGTCAAGGCAAAACAGGAATAATATGCGTGTCGCAGATCAAGCTTTCGTTGCTAGTCAGAGAAGCGGGAAAGGTAAAGCTGGCTTTTCTTCTAGTAAGCAGAAATCTGCAAATGCTGCGCAACCAAAGAAGGAAGACAAAGATGAGAAGAAGGGTGACAAACAGAAGACATTTTGCAAGTACTGTAAGGGAAATGATCATGTCATCAAAGCGTGTCCTAAGCTGGCTGCGAAAGAGGCTAAGAAGAAAGAGGCTGGTATGGCTGTTGCAGATGCCTCTCCTTCTAACAATGAATCTGCTAATGTTGTGCTAGATACAGAATGGGCATTCAATGCGCAGTGCAGTTATGACCCATCTTTGCATGACACATGTATGTCTGCAGTAGATTCAGATGTATGGTACTTTGACAGTGGTGCCACTAAGCATATCACCTCGCAGCGCAGTTTATTCACTTTCCTTGAGTCTGCTCCCACAGGGAATACTGTCACTTGTGCCAATAACTCCTCTTATCCCGTTAAAGGAGTTGGACAGATTGTGCTGAATGTTGCAAATGGCAACACCTTTACACTTTTTGATGCATTGTATGTGCCAGGGATCAAAAAGAATCTGCTGTCAGTCTCCGCATTTGCCAAAACAGGTTTGGTTGTAAAATTTGTGGATGACAGATGTACTGTTCATGATCTCTCTTGTGGTGACATCATTGTAGCATCTGGTTCACTATGTCGAGGGCTGTATAAGCTCAATATGGATGGCAAATGTGTAGAGGATTCAGCATGTGCTATTATGGATACGCAGGCTATTTCAAATGCAAAACTGTGGCATGCACGTTTTGGTCATCTGAATTTTGCAAGTTTGCTGCGCCTGCAGAAATCTGAAATGGTGTCTTCTTTGCCTAAGCTTGAGGCACCTGTCAAGCATGTTTGTGAGGGCTGCATATTGGGTAAAATGCAGCGTGCTTCCTTTCCCAAAGATGGATCAGTGAGAGCTGAACGCAGATTGCAGCTTGTTCACAGTGATGTTTGTGGTCCCATGCAAACTCCATCATTTGGAAACTACCTTTACTTCGTGACTTTCATTGATGATTTTACCAGGCATGCATGGGTATATCCTTTGAAGGCAAAGTCCGAAGTGTTTTTGTGCTTCAAACAGTTTTTGGTTATGGCTGAAAATGTGTCAGAAAGTAAGATGGGCACCCTCCGTTCAGATCGAGGGGGGGAGTATATGTCTTCAGAATTTAATGCATTTCTGGCTGAGCGTGGGATAAAACACCAATGTACAGTGCCGTATACACCACAGCAAAATGGTGTGGCTGAGAGAAAAAACAGGTCTCTCATGGAAATGGCGAGATGTATGGTTAAGAGTCAAAGTCTACCACATGGTTTTTGGCTTGAGGCTGTCATGTGTGCCACTTATGTACTAAACAGGTGTCCCACCAAAGCATTACAGGTTGTCACTCCATATGAGGCTTGGCATGGCCGCAAGCCATCTGTTGGCCATTTACGTGTTTTTGGTTGCCTGGCATATGCATTAGTGCCTGTGCAACATCGCAGAAAATTGGATGACAAAGCTGTCAAATGTATTTTTGTTGGATATAGTGCTGAGAGCAAAGGCTATCGTTTGTATCATCCACAGACAAAGCGCATTTTGGTTAGCCGTGATGTTGTATTTGTGGAAGATGCAGTTCAGCCCTTGGTTTCATGTACTAAGGAGACAGATATCAGCTCACGTGATGTCTATGATACATTGTTGCCTCTTTTCAGTGGTGCACAGTCAAGTGCAATACCTCATGAGGCAGTTTTTCAGCCTATGCAGGTTTTAAATGATGGCATAGATCAGCCTATATCTGATGCAGATGTGCATGATGCACTTGAGGATGAGAGACAAGAGATTGAGGGCTCTAGGAATATGCCTAGATGGCTGGTGCAGACTTTGCGTGACAGCAAGTTGGATGCCCCTTTGTCTAGTCGCACTCGTTCTGGCTCTCATGGTGCCTCTTATGCGTCAGATTGTTATGCATTGGCTGTTTCTAGTATGTGCGATGAAAGTGAGCCTGTTTCATTTGATGAGGCACAAAGTTCAGAAAATTGGATGGCTGCTATGCAAGCAGAATACGATGCTATTATGAAGAATGGTACATGGTCTTTATGTGACTTGCCTCCTGGCAAGAAGGCCATTGGCACTAAGTGGGTATACAAATTGAAGCGTAAGCCTGATGGCACAGTGGATCGCCATAAGGCTAGGCTTGTTGCAAAAGGTTATGCTCAAGAGAAGGGCATTGATTTTGATGAGACTTTTGCTCCCACATGTCGTATGACCACTGTTCGTAGCATCTGTGCATTAGCAGCTCATAATGGTTGGAATGTACATCAGCTGGACATAAAGACTGCGTTCTTAAATGGAGATTTGCATGAGGAGGTGTATGTATCGCAGCCTCGTGGTTTTGTTCAAAGAGGGCAGGAAAACAAAGTGTGCAGGTTAAAAAAGGCTTTATATGGTTTAAAGCAAGCTCCACGAGCTTGGTATGAAAAAATACATGCATATTTGACTGCACATGGGTTTCAGAATAGTCCAACAGAAAGCACTTTGTATGTTAAACGTGTGGATGGTGTACATCTAATCATTGCTCTCTATGTCGATGACATGCTGCTCACAGGACCAAATGAGAGTCATATTGCTGATTTTAAGGCTGATTTGAATGCCTCTTTTGAGATGTCAGATTTGGGGCATTTGCATCATTATTTGGGGATACAATTTAAGCAGTGTGATGGAGGTATTGCTTTGTGTCAGACAAAGTATATTGAAACATTGTTGCGGAGATTTGGCCTTGAAGACTGCAGGCCTATTGCTACTCCAATGGAGACAGGTTTGAAGTTGAGTCTTCATGATGCTGGAGATCACTTTGATGTCACACTCTATCAGACAGCTGTTGGTTGCCTCATTTATGTATGCATTACGAGGCCAGACATTCAGTTTGCAGTCTCACAGGTGAGCAGATTTATGCATAGCCCAGGCATTAAGCATTGGCAGGCAGTGAAGCGTATCTTTCGCTATTTGAGTGGTACTCGGCATCTTGGGTTGTTTTATCCCAAGGGGGGATCATTGCCGCCAGATTTACATGTTTTTTCAGATTCTGACTGGGCTGGTTGTTATGACACACGCGTGTCCACGAGTGGTTTTTGCTTCATGCTTGGAAGCTCATGCATATCATGGTTGAGCAAGAAGCAGCCTACTGTGGCCACTTCTAGTTGTGAAGCTGAGTACAGGGCAGCTTTCACAGCTACGGTTGAGTGTGTGTGGCTCAGACGCCTTATGGCTGATTTGGGTGTTGGGCAGCCATCTGCCACCACCATCTTCACTGACAGTCAGAGCGCATTGGCAGTTGCGCGGAACCCAGTGTTCCATGCTCGTACGAAGCACATTGAGGTGCACTACCATTATGTCAGGGAGAGACTCTCTGCAGGAGAGATCAGTTTGGCTTATGTGCCAACACAGGATAACCTTGCAGACCTTTTCACAAAGGCTCTGCCTCGTGAGAAGTTCGAAGCTTTTCGCAAAGCTTTGGGCTTACTCCCTTTTGTGGATTCGTCCACATAGCTAGACACTTCCCTATACATGAGTGCTAGCTCTTGTTCACCGCATCACTCCAGGGGGGATTTGTTACCATATTATAGTAGTGATGTGTGTGAACACACTTAGGACCGCCGGGGCACTTTTTCCCTCACTAGGAGGTTTTTTCCCCCATGCATTGTATATACGCCCATTATCTTCTAGGGCTTGTTATCTTTCATTTTGGCACTCATAATACACTACTGTGTTGTGCTCAAGCTTCCTCATCTTCTTGAAGTTGTGTGTGCATTCCTGCAACCCTAATTCCAACATTCCCTTCCAAGGGGTTATTACCAATGTGGAACAAAGTTGTGATTGTGCCTAAACATTGAACCGATTGTGAGGCCACTATATTGGTCGGGCTCGGGTGTTCATTAATGAGGGCCTCCTGAGGGAGAGCCATGTGTCATAGGACATTAAGTTTTGATTAGCTCTTGTATCGACAAGAGCCAATTTTTGGGTGAAACTTTTCGAGGTGGTCATCTAATCACAACCAAGTAGGCTTCACTTCCCAGTCTTCTTCTTCGAGGTCTACTACTTGGGCCATGTTAACCATGATGTTTTTGCCTTGAAGTTTTTCTTGCTGCTCTTTGGCTTCCCATTGGGCTGATCTCTCAGTGTGACTAGGAAAGTCCTAAGCCTCTGAATTTGAGTTTCTTTTTGTGGTTTTTGGTGTTGTAGAGGAGGACCATGTCGCCCTCGTTTATTTTTTTATCTTTGCGTTGGTCGTCAAACCACTATTTACGCCTTAGTTTTTCTACGATCATGTTGTATACAGCAAGGAGGTGTGTTTTCGTCAAGCTTTTCTAGCTCGAACATGCAAAGCTAAGGACATTGCCTGCGAGTTTTTCCTCTACTATAATTCTCAAGCTAGGTACGAGGAACTCCATAAGCACGACCGCTTCAGTACCATAGGTTAAATTGAAGGGTGTTGCATTTGTGGCCAAAGTGTAGCGAGAAATTTATGTTCCCAATCATTGTGGCTGGCCTCAACTATTTTGGTTAGGATGGCACAAAGGACTTTATTTGTGCCCTCGGCTTGGCCATTAGCTTGGGGATAGTAAGATGAAGATTTTCTGTGGGTGACTAGAAATTCTTGTAACAATAATTGTATCACTTGATTAACAAAGTGTGTTCCATTGTCACTCACGATCTCAAGAGGGCATCCAAAGTGAGTGATCACTCATTCATATAGGAACTTAGCAGGATCTCGCGTCAGTCTTGCAGGTGGCCATGGCTTTGTCCCATTGAGTGCAATAGTCCGTGGCTATTATAATATATCGAGCTTGAGTGCATCAAGTTGTTGGACTAATGGGTCCTATGAAATCAATGCCCCATTTCTCAAATGGTTGTAAGGACACAACAAGATTCAGAGGCATACGGTCCTTAAAGCATGGGATTGCCACTCGTTTTGGCATTCATCATCACTGCATTTAACATATTTTGCTGCGTCTCAAGGTGGGTCACCATAGCCCTACTATGAGGACTTTGCGCGAGCAGTGATGTCTGCTGCAAAGTGTCCTCTAGCACATGCAGAGTGGGCCTGTTCTATAAGGAAGACATACTCGTCTTTGTGGACATATCGTCTTACAATTATGTCTGTCTCGTGCTTGTAGAGTTCCCGTAATCAGTTGATAGGGGGCCGCCTTTTTAATGAGGCACCTTGCTCGATCTTTGTTGAGGAGTAGGTCAACAGGTAAGCCATTGGCAAATTGAAGGGCATGGTTCGAGGTATGCTATTCGAGGTATGCTATTGGAGGCTCATCCTCTAGTTGGGCTTGGTAGTCCCTCACTAGCTCTTGAGCTACCTTTAGCCTTTCCTTTTCTTTTATGGAGTTAGGGTATTCAGCTAACTTCTTGCACAGCTGGTTAGGATCAATCGGCTCTCTGGCTAGGGGGGCTAAAGGTAGAAGTTGCTCCTCTTCATATGAAGAGGTTGATGAATTGGTGGTCGTTCCTTCTTCAGACCCGCTTTTTATGACTATATAGCTACCCCCCTTGCCTATCTTTGTGGCCTTCTTTTGCGAGTGCCTTGTTGCGCATGCTTGTTCTGGGACATTCCTCTAAGATAGAACTTTTACGTGACCCACGTGTCCCTAATTTTGCGAGGTCAATGCCTCAGCTGTAGCAGTGTGAGCTATGGCCCTTTTTCTATTTTGCAATTTGGTTACTGCTGCATTAAGAGGGACCATGTTGAAGAAGCTATCTCTTACACTTAGCAAATTAATGTTGGTGCTAGGATTAGCTTCATGGACTTTTCCCATTGTGCCTACTCTCAAAGGGACAATCCTTGTACAGATGGTCAATTCCACACCCTATTCATAAAGGGGTTAAGGTGGAAGCACTCATTAGAGTAATTGCTATCCCTTTTCTAATATCGGACACTCAGCTACTCTATAAGGTCCTGCACAATGATAGCATTGCATGGGTGGTAACTTAGTCACATTGTTCAAGTCCCGTCCCCTATGGATTGAGGGGTGGCTAGGTATACAAGGTACACTTGGGCTCCCTCCATCACATGGTGGCTTAGAATCTGGGAGGGTGGACTGTTTGATTCAAGGGGCTCGAAGTTGGTCCCTTCAGCAGATTCCCGCTCATCACCTTCTTCAAAGATTTCAATCAAGGTTAAGTGACGACACAAATAGGGGTGATTCGAGGTAATGGGGGTTGTGGTGGAAGTATAGGGTATGGTAAGGGCATTTATGATACCCTAAGAATTCCTCTCTAGGGCCACTTCATGGCCTGCTGGTTAAGGTGCATTATGCAATGTAGGTGTTGGTGGCAAGGCTAACGGTTGCTAGGGTTTGTTGGCAAGGCTTGAGGTAAGGCATAGGCTTGAGAAACTCTTTGCTAGTAGAAATTTGCAATTTCATGATTGCCCAAATTTGGCAATAAGTGTAGTAGAGAGTGCGACAGGGTCTCAGATGTGGACACTCCATGCTAGTATGGTTATCTCGACAAATCGGGCACCACACTAGTTCCCTCTTGGGGTAAAGATGGGGTTGGCCAATTTGATCCGGTTCTCTAATGCTGGGTTTTTTGGGGCCGTAGGCCAACCAGTGCTGCAAGCTAGAGCCACAGAATGCGGGCCGGATGCCCTGCACCAAAGACGCATGTCAGCACTGCCAATTGTCAGAGCAAGCTGAGTGTTAGCCGGCACAGTTTATTACAAAAACGATGCTTCCTTAACACCCAGTCAGCACACCTTATCACCTGGGGAATCACGATACCAATGGATACTGTAAGAAAGCAATATAAAAGGATGGATCCCAAACTTTACAAGGCTGTCTGGCTGCCGATTGTATCATATTTTCCCTCTGGAATAAAGCAAGATTATTCTTCTACTCTCTTTCTGTATATACGTCTTTCTGGTTGTGTCTCTGCATATTCATTTCTGTTTACGTACTATGTCAAGTGGAGTTAACTGTTAAGTCTTTGGTGTCTTCGTTTTGTTTAGTCGATCAGTCCAGTAGTTTCTTCGTAGCCTGTGGGTTGTGTTTGTATTGCATTAGATCTATATATATGCCTAGTGTATGTTGCATGCATAACCAGAGACTCTCAGTAGGTTGCTCAGGGTTAGCGGGCGGTCAAATCTCGACAACACTTTGGCGATCACAATGCTTTTTGTTTCTTTTTGTTTGTACCGTTTTGCTTGCTGCTTTGATTGCCATTGTGTTTGAATCTATTGCCCTTGTTTTTGAACCCATACTTTATGATGTTAGCACATGAAAGGTGCTACTTGGAGTGCAACCAAGCTTGGGAATTCCTATTTGCTAGACCTGAAGAGAAACCCACCAAATCTGAACTTGAAGAACCCCAATCATAATCCGAAGAAGAAGAGCCGGTAACCCCACCCCCACCACTGTTCATACCACCACCACCACCACCACCACCACCACCACCACCACCCCACAACCTCGTCCCCTTAACTACAACATCCTACCGTGACTTGCTGTCACTGTGAAGTATCCCAAGTTATCCAAGAAATCCTCAGAGGCTGCGGATGTACACAGCCTGCTGTTTGACAATGCTTGGCGTGTGAATATACCCGCCCTGGTGGACCAACACCTCAAAAAGGCCGTGTTCGTCCCAACATTACAAAAAAGTTCCACTCTATGGGTTGCTCTCAGTATGAGAACACCCATTTCCCTACTTATGATGCCATCCGTGGTGCCTTCCTTCAACGGTTTAAATAAGACAAGATATCCATGCATGTGATGGTGGATAAGGTGTGTAGGATGAACCAAAAGAGCCTGACAGTGGAAGATTATGCTAAAATATTCAGGAAGCTTCTCCACCAGCTAGATGCAGCCGATCGGCTTGTGGAGGAAATCCTAAATTCTTATTTCATGAAGGGCCTTAGCAAGTAAGTCAAACGATCCATCGTTCGTCGTTGGTGCCGTGACCTGACTACCATAACTATGGAGTAGCTTGTAGATTCAGCTCTCAGAGCAGAGCGGGTACTAGTAAGCTCCATCAAAGGTAAAGGCAAGTCCAAGAGTAAAAAGAAGTCCAAGCAGTCCTCTTCCGGATCTTCGGAGGAGGAGGATGATTCCATGGCAAGTGAGGAGTTGGAGGAGGAGGAGAGGCATGGTCAAGGAGCAAGAAGGCAAGGAAGATAGACAAGGAAATGGCTGCAGACATGGCTCAGCTGACCAGTGAAACTGTGAAGTCCACCCCAACTGTTCGGTCAGGCACTTGGTGTGTGAGGTGTGGCAATCATGGACACGGAGCCAAGGAGTGTGGCTTGAATGAACTTTGGTGCACCATCTGCAGAATAACCACTCATACCTCTGAAGATTGCTGCTACAATGGGAGGAGAGCCCCTTCGCACCAAATATCCAAGCTCCTGTTGTGGCCATCGTACAACCGGCCCAGCCAATTGCTCCGCTAGACTTGTACTGAGGACCCCAATTCTGCCCACATGGGAGCTTTCCTCCCAGATAGGGACGTGGCCAGGCCAGTGCTCAAAGGACTGCCTTCACATGCTTTTATTGCCATGCACAAGGCCACCGAAAGTCGGAGTGTGAAATCTAGAGAAAGCATAGGGGAGAAGTAGAGGGAGCTGAGGCTTTCGCATCTAGTCCACCGTAAGTAAATGCGGTGGAGATCCAAGCCTTGGATGAGCAAGCAGTAGTCCGGCCGACCATAATGGCAGTGACCAAATCATTAGCCATGGCGATGATAAGATCCATGCAAACTTGAGACTTTGGAGGCAGGGAAAAAACCTAAGGGGAAGCAAAACGTGGTCATCTGGTAGGAAGTGTCCGATTGGGTGGAAAAGCAGTAGGCCAAAGAGGCGCTGTGGAAAAAGAAGCCAACAAAGCTCTGTCCGATTTGTCGGCTATCCGAAGTCAGTTTCCTGGAGATGAACCCAGAAAAGGAAGGCAAGGTGTCCTCACCGGGCCAAAGCAAGGTGTGGAGACACCATGGTCGGAAGGATGTGTGGAAGTACAGAAGTGGGTGGATTTCCCGAGTTATCACACAAAAGCCACACATCAGCAGTATGATCTATGGGAAGATCTGAAGCAACATCCGATCCACATGTCAGTTGAACAACTCCTTGCATTGGTGCCAAGTTTTAGGGTGCAGTTGGTGGGTTGCTTGATGTCTGAGACAGAGACGACACAACCCTTGTAGCCGCTGGAAGCCCTAAATATCAAGAAAATAGACACCCCACCAAGGGAAGCCCCTATGTATGATGAAGCCATCCCAATGATCTAGGTCAAGTTGGCCGAAGTGGATGTAGTAGAAGTTCTGCTTGGATGGCAGTTCCTGAGTCAACATTCTATCGGATGCAACATGCCGAATGCTCGAGTGTTGAGTAGATGGGAGCCCGCTCCGTTCGCTGTCAAAATGGTAGACCAACGAGTGCAGCCACTTGGATTAATTCATGAGCTCACACTCGAAGCATCTGGATTTAGTTTCCAGATTGTAGTATCGGTACTTTGGATGGAGGATATCAAAGGTGCTTACCCGATGCTTCTCGGTAGAGCATGGCTCTGGTAGGAGAGGATCAAGCAAGATTGGGACGCGGATATGATCACTATCCAGCATGGAAAGAAGAAAGTAAGGATCTCCGTCACCAGTAGACGGAAAGTGGAGAAACCGTTTCGGCCGGAAGTAGCCGAAGGAGTCAACATGCTGGAAGCATTAGACCTTAATGAGGAGGAACAATATCTCCAGCAAAATGCAACCTTGGTCAGCCTGTTTGAGGTTGAGGTAGCCTGGATAATGGACAGATATCGGCCAAGCCCTCCACACAAGGATGAAGTCACTAGGGAATATTCTGATCCGCAAAGCATAAGGCAAAGTTTGGATGAAGCTGAAGATTTTTTCGAGGCTCTGGCCGATGATGGCAATACCCCGAGCCCACAACAGATCATTGCAACGAAAAAGGTTTTTGGCAAGAACTCCAAGCGGGTTAAGGAAGATGAGTTGATGGAGATGAATCTAGGAACTGTTTATGACCCAAAGATGGTTTGGGTTAGTTGGATGTTGAGTTTTGGGAAGAAGTCCGGGTGTTGCTCACATCCTTTAAGGATGTGTTTGCATGGAGATACACCGAGATGAAAGGGATTGATCCACGGTTCTACCAACATCAAATCAATGAGGATGCCATCCCTTTCCGACAATAGAGGTACCGGATGAATCCAAACTATGCCAAAAGGGTGAAAGAGGAACTCGACAAGCTACTTCAAGTCGGATTCATTTACCCAATAAATTGGGCAACATGATTGTCCCTGATCGTGATTGTTACAAAGAAAAACCAGAAGTTGCGGGTATTTGTGGATTACCGAAAACTAAATGCAGCAATCATCTCCGATCCATTTCCCCTACCATTCATAGATTCCTTGCTTGATGTTGTAGTAGCGGGTCATTAGATGTACTCCTTCTTGGATGGATTCAGCTACAATCAAGTTTAAATGGCTTTGAAAGATCGGTAGAAAACAACTTTATCACGGAATGGGAAGCCTTTGCATCCAATGTCATAACCGTTGGTCTCAAGAGCGCTCCCGCCACATTCCAGCGCATGGTCCAAGAAAATTTTGCCGATTTTCTGACCACTTTCATGTGGGTATTCATTGATGATTTCAGCGTTTTCGGGAAATCATCTCAGTATTTGATACACGTGCAATTGTGCTTGGCCAAGTGTCGAGTTTCCAAATTGAGCCTAAATCTAGCTAAGTGTGGCTTTCCCGTCCAAAGTGGTATGCTTCTAGGTCACATCATCTCCAAGGAAGGCATTGCAGTTGACCCAGCCAAGGTGGAGGTAATCCCGAATGCTCTAACCCCAAAAAACATGAAAGAGCTCAGAAGATTTTTGGGGTAGGTTAGATGGCATAGCCGCATGCTCCAGTATCAAGCCCACATAGCCGTTCCATTAAACCAACAAATGGTGCAGATCAAAGCACCTTTGACCGAGTAATTGCAGTAGGCCGATTTCAACTGGACAAGGGAATGTGACATCGTGTTCCGATGTCTCAAGCTAATGCTGTCTGAAGCACCTGTCGTCCAAGCCCCGAAATGGGAATTGCCCTTTCATGTCTTTGTAGATGCCTCTAATGTGGCAATTGGTAGCGTCCTGATGCAGGAGGCCAAGAAGAAATGGTTTCGGCTATCATACTACACCAGTCAAAGGCTCTCTAACGTCGAGCGGAACTACTCTACCACACACACAAGGAAGCCCTTGGCATGATCTACTCACTGACACCAAGTTTTGTCACTACTTGTTGGGTAACAAGTTTACCTTTCATGTGGATCATTCCATCTTACTGTATCTGGTGGATAAGGAGAGTTTGGCAAGAAAACTCGCAAGGTGAATGCTAATACTCCAATATTTTGAGTTCACAATAGTCCACACCTTGGGTGTAAATCATACAGTGGTGGATTACCTGTCTCGGCTGGAGTCCAGGGAAGCACCAAGCGGATGACCTACCCAATGCCGAGTTCACAGTCGGCACAATCATCCCAATTCCCCAGACTTGGTATGATGAAATGTTAACATTTTTTGCCACTAGTCTGATGGAGGATAACCTTTCTAGAGATCAGCGGAAGTGGATTGTGGTCCACAACCGATACTTCCAAGTTATAGCCGGCCAATTATACAAAAGAGGACACTTTGCCAGAGAAGTAACCAAGAGGAAGATCCTCCAAGCAGGTCTCTGGTGGTGGCTGACTGTAATCAGTGATGTCTACAAATGGACCAAGTAGTGTGACGTATGCCAGCGTCTCGTGGCTAGCCCAACAGATAGAAATTGGATGCCGCACAATCCGATCCTTCCCCTAGAACCATTCTAGAAATGGGGCCTCGACTTTGTAGGCTCATTTAAGCCACCAGCCCACTTCACAGCAGGCAACAAGTATATCCTGGTGGCCACCACAGATTACAACACCAAGTGGGTAGAAGCCCAAGCTCTCTAGGATAAAACATCCAAGTAAACTGCTAGATTTCTCTACAAGATGATAATCACTCAGTTTGGGTCCCTGATCTCAAATTGATTAGTGACCAGGGCAAGCACTTTGTAAATGATGTCATCTGGGAACTAGTCACCTAGCATCTCATCATCCATAAGTGCTCCATAGTATATTATCTGCAGGCCAACGGTCAAGACGAGTTGACCAACAAATACTTAAGCGGATCCTAACAAAAAGTTGGTCAATGAAAATCGCATTGACTAGGATGAAAAGTTGTATTTAGATTCATGGGCATTTCGCACAGCATACAAGGTCTCAACCAGAATGACCCCATTCAAACTAGTATATGGCATGGAGGCAGTCGTGCCAATGGAGTTCCTAGTGCTGAGCCTTTGAATTCCTATTGCAGAGAAGTTGAGCTCGGAAGAGTCCCTGCAGTATCACCTGGACCAGCTCCTTAAGCTGGATGAAGAATGCTTCAAAAGCTTCTTTGTCACCAAAATCATCCAAAAGAGCAGAGGAAGATGCGACCACCACTCCAAGTTCCACATGTTCAAGGAAGAAGATCCTGTTATTCTAGTCTTGCATGGGCCCGCATCCAGGAAAGCTAAAGCTCTGATGGACATGACCATTCTAAGTGGTGGAAAAATTCTATAATGGCACATTCCTCCTTAGAATGCTCAATGGAGAATGATTCCAGAAGCCAGTCTCCACGGCTATCACCTGCAACCATACCACGCGCTGATGCCACCTAACCCATTCATTAGTGAGGCGGTGCCACTAACCCACTACTTGGGTATCCATCACTTTGATGAAGTCACCCCTCTTTGAACAATTATGGAAGATTCGTCTCGAATGCGCGATGCGATGCAGCCCCATCATGAATATTCAACAGCTACGCAACAATCATGCACGGTAAATCTTTTTAAATTACCACAAACTCTAGTTAACTCTTGTATATCTATTTGTTTGCATGTAGCCCATAACCTTTCACTTGCAACTCCCTTTCTCTCTCATGCACCACATGTTCTTCTCCTGGCGCTAGGGTGACTTTCGAGCCCTTCTCGAGCATAGTCACCGCCGCTACTGCGACAGGCAATAGTGGCTGGGCATCAAAGAGGCCAAATGCTTGTAGAAGAGCAACACATACATGAAGCTAGGCCAACTGCTAACTCTATTGTTCCCCAAAAGCATAAGCCCTACGTCAAACCCCGACCTAGCTGTCAAAGCCGAAATACCGCCACCCTGGGCACCCACACCCGAGGAGGTACAAGACACTTCAGAAGACCAACAAGAGCAACCAACGCCTGTCGCCACCATCAAGGTGGTGAGATCAAAACAAACAGCAAGCCTCATCTCCGAATTAGGGTGTACCCACTCAGCTGGTGCCTGGGTTGACCTCTCTGAAGCCCTACAGGGTCAGCTGAGTCATTTCTGCAAACGAGCTCATGGATGAGCTCCACCTAATCCCCACCCACCAATGCAAGCAACTAGCCAACTGGCCAAATGACGATGACTTGGATGAGGAGGCTGACGACAGGCTGACGACCAATCTGGAGCGCCAAGTCGATAGATCACCGTAACCATTGCCCCGCCCAAGCTGGAGCAAGAACTCGCTAGGTATTAAGAGCAGAAAGCCAAAATCTTAGACACGAAGCCTCTCCAAGACCTGACTGAGCCTACAGCCAAAAATCCACATGTGCAACCTGTAGCTTGCTATGGTACCTTACTCCGGATGTTCCTCATGGCTCCGCCTGAAAGATCATGCCACAGCTCTCCAGAGGAAATATGATGAACTACATGATCAGATGGTCACCAAGAAAATGTTCCACAAAGGGTAGCCATAGCATAACAAGAAAGGCAAGGATGAGATGCTCGTTCACATCAAGGAACTCAAGGCAAGGGCTCCCAGAAGAAGCCTCTCACTCAACGGGGCGGAAGAAACTAGCCATTCCTCGGAATTCTTCTTTCGGATGTCCGCGTATGGAAGTCATCCCCAGAATTCATCCCGTGGAAGGCGTCCTTCATCTTCAACCTTCCGGATCCGTCCTTCTCCAAGGCCTGGATGTGCTTGCCACTGGGTTCAGAATTTTGGGCACTAAGGTTGCCGAAGCGGCGTCACTAGCTGAGCTGCTCCTGGCTATGATCACAACTCCCTAGATGAGTTAGATGCTAAAGAGCATCTAACATGGTTCTAGCTCTGGGAGACTGCCATCAACGAAATGCTAAGTCCAACATCTAACATTCCAGGAGGCTGCAAGTTTACGGGTTCGAGTCATCGGATTGGGAATCCGACCTACCAGGCGTGCCAAGTGTTAGCTGTAGGCCAGTCAGTGCTGTTGCCGGCCAGAGCCTCAATAGTAACCGGGTAGCCGTCCTACCACAAAGTCGCATGCCAATACCGCCAATTGTCATCACAGCTAGCCAAGTGTTAGCCGGAACACTTTATTACAAGAATGACGCTTCCTTAACACCCAGTTGGTGCACCTTATCACCAATGGAATCACGATACCAAAACGGATACTGCAAGAAAGCATTATAAAAGGATGGATCCTGAACTTTAAAAGGCTGGCTGTCGATTGTATCATATTTTCTCTCTGGAATAAAGCAAGAATGTTCTTTTTCTCTCTTTCTGTATATATGTCTTTCTGGTTGTGTCTCTGCATATTCAATTCTATTTACGTACTATGTCGTCAGGTGGAGTTAACTGTTAAGTCTTCGTGTCTTTGTTCCTTCTATTAGTTGGTTAATCTAGTAGTTTTCTTTGTAGCCTGTGGACTATGTCTGTATCGCATTGGATCTATATATCCGTCTGGTGTATGCTGTGCGCATAACGAGAGACTCTTAGCAGGTTGCTCAAGGCTAGTAGTAAAACCCCGACAATAAGGTCATTTTCTACATCAATGCCAGGGATAGTTGTTCAACTTGTTGTCCTGAGGTGGACTCCTTGCTTTTCCTGTCAGATCTTGTGCTGGTTTTTTTGAAGGAAGCCTCGCATGTGCCCTCATGCGGTTCCCGAGAATGCATTCCCTTGAAATTATCCTCCTCAAAGTCTATGGCACTCTTGCAGCATTGCTAAAAGGAAGTGTGGGCTAGAGTGTACAAGGAATTATGCAAGGGTACGTTGTTGAGACCTTCAAGGAATCTCCCGATTAGCCTTTCATCAGAGAACTTGTCTCTATCACTACAGCGGGAATGTAGATACCTCACCCGATTGATGTAGTCCAGGATGGTTTCCCATCCTTCTTTTTTACGTTGTGTAGTTGCTCAACTAGACTCCATCAGGTTCCTTGGTGGGAGTATCCAACTTTGAGGGACTCTTTCAAGGCTTCAAAGGTGGTCTTATCCTCTACCTTTAGGGATCTAAACCACTTGCCAGCTTTGCCATCTAGGGTGAGGCCGAAGGCACTCACCTTGAGTTGATCGTCCATGTGGCCGAACTTGGCGATGTTACCTGGTTTGTTTTCCTCTTGTCTTGGCCCTTGTGCCGGCTGAACTGGTGTTGGCGATGTGATTCTGGTAGCTAACCCCTCCCTATTTCCATGGCTATCCTCAACATTTTTAGGAGTTAGCCTTGGCATGGCTTGAGCAGCAGGTGCTAGTTGGGGGGCAAGATAGGTGGGAGAGTTGGGCCGGGTGGATAATATACCATCGGGGGTCCTTGTGTCAAGGGAGGACCAGTTTGTGCTTCATAAGGCCCCCATATGGTATCCAAGGTGCACCCCACAAGGTGGGTATTGTTGGTACATTGGTGTCGTAGGTTGACATGATTGGGCTAGGTAAGCTCTCTCTCTTTGATAGCAAGTTTCAGGCCCCTGGAGAGCTGGTTCCTAACCTAGGTTTTGCACTAGTCTATGGTCTTGGTATGAGTTGGTCATTCCATAGGTGGGCATGGCTCCCCAGACTGGTGGATTAATCTGGGTTGGGTTACTTTCACTTTGCCCCATTTTTCGTTCTATGGTCTAGAGGCGGCATGGGATCTCTTTTGGGCTAGCGTTCCATGCATATATCCCTGGGTTGTGGATTGTCTAATTGTGCGTTCCCAGGATAAAGTTTCGGAGTCTCAAAGCAAGACTTCTTTTTTGTGAATGTGTAGGGGAGTCTAGTTCTTGCTCTCCAAGATAGGTGATTGAGCCACCAGTCCTCCTGTCTCTAAGTTAGGGGTAGCATGCCCCGTGCTAGGATGCTCCTCACTCTCACTGTTGCTGACAAAGACCAACACCATTTGGCTCCCTATTGTGTTGACCAAAGGGTCTGATCTTACAAGTGAGGAGGCGTTAGGAAGAGGGTTGTTTTGTACCAATTTCCTCGAGCGTAAGAGCATGAATACTGGATCTTCCTCTGGACAACTTCTATCAATTAAAAAAAAAAGGTATGTCCATACGTTGGTTAAAACATGGGCGTACGTTTGACACAGATGTGGTTAATCAAAGGGTACGGGCGTACGCTTGTGAGGCACAGCCGTGGTGGGGAGCTGAAGGAACGGGCATGGCTTGAGGAAGATATGGACATGTCTTGAGGAAGACACAGGCGTATATTGAGGACACATGCGTACTCTTCTAATGGTACAACGTACGCTTGTCAGGTCAAGTAGATTTCTTAATTGTGCAAGGCAGACATGTCTTTTGAAGGCTACCCTCTAATATTCCCCTGACAGTACAATAGTACCCAATTTGTACCCCTTTTTAATGCCCTTTATACCTTGTAAATGCAATTTATTCCCCTTAATTACCCTCTTCTCATATTAATGGAATAGATTATGAAGGATTTTCCTAGGAGGAAGACACAGGCATGCCCATGGCTCTGAGAAGGGTACGACCATACTCTTCTTAAATGTGTCCTTATACTCTGGTGAGCTCCATGGTTGAAGTAGACAAGATCAAACAACAAATAAACATATCAAACATACAACCACCGATGGATTTGCACTCCAATTGGGCTATGCAATGACTCTAGCAAGTGATAGAATGTGGAGGACCCTAAGCTAAATTCCCATCCCTGGTAGTAGTGTTGTCAAAGATGTTAACCAAATCAACATGCTACCTTGCACAAGAGAGGGAGAGAAGAAGATAAAGATGCCATGCAAGGGTCGGTTTGGAGACTAGCAGTTAGCCAACCCTAATAAGAGTTAACTCCTCGATCTGAGGCCGCTAGGTGGGCTCACTTCACCTCCACTTGTGTCACTCAAATGGAGCTTCCACAAGCTTGTTGAAATATACAAGTGAAAAGGGTGTGTGTGGGAACAAGCTCTTGGATAGAGACTGTAAAAGAGGAGATGTAATTGTGAAAGAACCTGTGAAAAGGTTAGAAGAATCTACTGGGAGAGAATAATGGGTAGCATGAGGGAATTTAGGAGTGTGGAGATATTCTGGGAGATATTCAGGGAAAAGAGAAGAGGTGGAGAGAATCAGGCAAGAGGTGGAGATATTCAGGGAATGAATCATGGAGAAATCAAGGGGATTTGATGCTTGATGTAAACACTATAAATTGAGGCATAGCCCTAATGAGAATTTGCTGGTTTTTGAGTATCCATGCCTACATTAATCTATGTGCTAATTATTCACTAATTACGTCTTAATCACTTACTAATCACTTTGTTAATTATGCTGATTCTAGTGTTTGATCCACCATAGCTCATCATTTTGCTCAAATTTCAACATGGTATCAGAGCCATGCCTAGAATCAACCAGATTTATGAGCCCATTAGTGAATTAATTAGGATTAGTAAAATAATTAGCAAAAAATCAAATTTTTAGTAAGCTTTCACTCTTCCCCTTCACCCCCAGCCAGTGGAGGGTCTCTAGCATCTAGCACAGTTAAAATTAGGTCTTGTGCTTCTAGCACAAGCTAGCTAAGGTCCTTAGCTTCAAGCCCATCAAGAAAACGCAGCAAACCGCCGGCGGGTTCAGGAGATTTTCGTATTTTTTCCAGCGCAGAATTCTCTGATGAAATTGTAGATCTTGTGCTCATCCAATCAAATTGCTTCAATTCCTCTTAGCCCCGGGGGTTTTCAAGCATGCTCTACAAGCTGGTGAAGACAGAAATCAATTTCATCAAGTCTACAGAGAGATCAAAGCTCTTCATCAAATCTGCAGGTGACTTTGGTAAAACAGAGATTAAGCTTTCATTATTTGGTCAAATCTTGTGTTTCTTGGCTTAATCCTCTACTAGACTCATTGCTATTGATGCCTTTGAAAGCATTTGAGCTCATTTGAAGTGGAAGGCACCAGATCTGAGCTCCCCGCATACTCTGTTTTCTGCACACAAACCAGAGCATTAATTTGCTAATCAGTGATTAATCAGTGCTAATCACTATACTTTGGTGCAATTGAGGGTTCAAATTAACCATTAGGTATCTGATACAGATCCCTAAAGCTTCAGATTGCAAATCGGAGTTGGTTTGATACTCCAACCATCCCGTACAAATTGGTTACTCTCAATTTAATGTAATTTCTGGTGATTTTATGCTGATAAAATTGTTGTAATCATCTATTAAACACCAGATTGAGTTGTAAAAGGGTAGACACTGCCCTTGAATCTTGAATTTGGATCAAGAGGTAAGACCCCCTTCACATCACCATGAATTCAGCATAGGAAATAGCCAAATTTAATGGAGAACAGTTTTATACATGGCAAACAAAAACCATGTATTTGCTGATGAGGAAAAATCTGTGGGGATTAGTTGAAGGGAGAGATGAATGCCCAGAGAGAGGGGAAAATGAGTGGAAGAGTAGGAATGAAAAAGCATTGGGGCTTATTGCACTCAGTTTAAATGATGAGATCATCCATCATATCACAGGGATACAGTGGGCAAAAGATGCATGGGATGAACTCAATAAATTATTTGGTACACAAGCAAAAAATTCCAAGATAAATCTATTAATGCAGTTTTACAAATTGGACATGAAGGAAAGTGAACCCTTAATCACACACTTGAACAAATATAAAAGCATTAAGCAACAGCTGGCAGCTATTGGCAAAAAGGTAGAAGATGATGAAGCATTAGCTGTACTTTTGAAGAGTGTGGATAAAGGAGATTATGAAAACATTGTAGCAACACTAAAGAATGTACCTGAACTGAAGATACACGAGATAGAAGCAGCTCTACTGGAGCAAGAGAGCAGAGGCAAAGAGAAGAAAGAGCTCGACTCAACAGCAGGAGAGGAAAAAACATTCTACACCCGAGGAGGATTCTCTCGAGGACGAGGACGAGGAAGAGGCAGAGTAGGAGGGAGGACCTTCACTTGCCACAAATGTGGAAAGCCAGGACACATGGCGAGAGACTGCTACAGCAAACCCAGTGAAGAAGGAACGACATCGGCAAACTTCATGGAGGCTCCAAGAGAAGTGGAGTCGGATCATCTTTTCTGAGAGAGAGAGAGAGAGAGAGAGCCCACAACCCAATGTAACCTGCCCCAACAAAGTAAAACCACCTCTGAGCCACCGATGATGTAGGCCAAGTGGTAGATGTATGTGTGAACACTTTAGTCAAGGTCACGGGCACTTATAGTAGCCTTGGACACATAGAGAGAGAGAGTGTCAAGGACTATGGAGTTTAGGGACTTGAGGCACTGGTCGCGGACTATCAAGTAAGAGGGAAACTTGATACAGGGTCCAGGTGTGTTAGGATTATTCACTTGAGGGGAGGTGTTGAAATATACAAGTGAAAAGGGTGTGTGTGGGAACAAGCTCTTGGATAGAGACTGTAAAAGAGGAGATGTAATTGTGAAAGAACCTGTGAAAAGGTTAGAAGAATCTACTGGGAGAGAATAATGGGTAGCATGAGGGAATTTAGGAGTGTGGAGATATTCTGGGAGATATTCAGGGAAAAGAGAAGAGGTGGAGAGAATCAGGCAAGAGGTGGAGATATTCAGGGAATGAATCATGGAGAAATCAAGGGGATTTGATGCTTGATGTAAACACTATAAATTGAGGCATAGCCCTAATGAGAATTTGCTGGTTTTTGAGTATCCATGCCTACATTAATCTATGTGCTAATTATTCACTAATTACGTCTTAATCACTTGCTAATCACTTTGTTAATTATGCTGATTCTAGTGTTTGATCCACCATAGCTCATCATTTTGCTCAAATTTCAACAAAGCTAGGTAGAGAACAAAGAGGGAGGGAGCTATGAAAAGCTCTAACTCTACTCCAGGCCTTGTGTGTACGCAAGAGGGAACTTGAGGAAGAGACAAGAAGAGGGATAGAGAAGACAAGGCAAGAATCATCTCCTAACATGCACACACCACAATCAAGCAAGCATGCATCAACCAATACAAGCTTACCACCATAGCCACAAGAGAGTGAGTGAGAGAGAGAAGCCAAGACTCAATTGTGATAATGGGATTGTCCCTTTTTCATATTTCATGAATCACTTATATACATGAGCTCTTTTTTTACAATGATTGGTAACCCATTTACAATTGGGGGCCCAAAACTAACTTCCTAGCTCTATGTATAACTAGGCTCATTCCTGTGAATAGTATTACACAAGCCGTAAGCTCGGTCATCCCATATATCTTTTTGATTAAGCGCTTAACGTGGTTACATAACAATGGATTACAATAAGTGTAACCATGCTTGAAAAATGATGTTAACTAGTGTGGTTAACAGTATATCATAGCCTCTGGCTGATTTGTCAAGCAAACAATAGGATAGGCTTTCAGTTTGCTTATACCAATGGCCTTTCACAACATAAGTGTACTGTTTGCAGAAATTGTGTTTCCCCACTTGTTCTTTGTTGCCTTTTCTACATGTTCCTTTTTTGAGATGAAATTAAAAACATAGAAGTCCACACCTTCATCATTTTCCTCTTCAGCATTCAAAGCAAAGTTGTCCGCAACACTGAGTGCATCACTACAAATCTCATGATGGCCCCCTCATATGGTGGTTCATTGTAGTCTTCATCATTGGTGACCTCCTCATCTTCTGTGGATTTAATAATGTGATACTTCTAGGCTTCAACATGAGATTTTGTTTTTCACATCTCCTCCACTTCCCTTGCATACAAGCAATACAAAATCATGACAAGCTTCTTGTTCTCACTTGCGTGCTAGTGGAGTACTCCTGAACACAATGCAATGAGCATGATTTCGAAATGGCTTTGCACTCCCACTTCTTGGATCTATCAACATTTTCAACTTTGATTTCCCAAAACACCCTTGTGATAGCTCTTTGTTTTGATTTAAATGTTGCCTGCTTTCCATGGCTCAAGGTGTCTCTAAGAAATTTCACAACATTACAAGCACATTGTAGTTTTTTGCTATCAACCTTTAGCTGCTCATGAGTCAAAGTTCTTTTCAACATAGTACCCGATCCATCATGCTCACCCTTCCCATGTCCAGATCCAAAGAAATGATGAGCCATTATCAAATCTGTCAGCAGGGTAAGGTTTAAGTTATTTGTTGAAAACTTTTACCATCCTAGTCACTAGTTGATAGCTAGTTACTAGCTAGTTATTGGTAATTCACTTGTAAGGTTTGAGGTCTTTGTTATGAGCTAGTAACATCTTGGAAGCTAGCTAGTGAGACTAGGTTGTAGCTAGCTCGTGGGGTATTTGTTAGCATGTAATACAAGGTGTTACATGTTAAGAGTAGCTAATTAGAGTACTTCATTGGCCTACAATAACAATTTACTAAAAAGCTAGTTGTTGGTACCTTGACATTAGAAGGTAATTGCTAGTACCTAGCCACTAGTAGCTAGTCCAACCTGGTACTGAGCAGAATACCTATAGTTTATGAAGCTTAGCACAATAGCATATGTTTTTGTGAAACCATTTAGTCATAGAAAACATACACTATAATCATCATGAGCCACTACTTAATGAATCTATCCTTAAAGCAATAGTCTTCTATGCTGACTTATTAGCCCAAACAATCATATTTCAAGCATCAGTAAACAGACCACAAACAAAATTAGTCCAGAGAGAACCATCATGGAGTGATGGAAAATCAATGCATTAATCCAAATGGTTTTCAAGGGAAACATAAAATTTTTGGTTAGCTTGAAAAGCCTCTTTCAGCAATGATAGAGCTCAGCCTGAAAAGTCTCTTTCAGCAATGATAGAGCTCAGGAATACAACTATTTTATGACATATAACTCCTCACCAAAAAGTCACCCTATCAAGTCTCCATCCCAAACATCACTCAATAAAAAAGAGGAGGAAACAATAGTAAAGAGTTTCTAAGTAAGGCATTGCAAGTATTACATTGAGACATTCAAGTGCCAAATGACATAGTGTTGTACACAACGTCATTTATTTCCTAGGACATGTGATACATCTTCTTGGTAGCATCAACAAGTTGCATTGGAAACTTGATAGAACATACTAAATCTGAGTATATCATAGCCTCTAGCTGATTTGTCAAGCAAACAATAGGATAGGACATTCAAGTGCCAAATGGCATAGTGTTGTACACAACGTCATTTATTTCCTAGGACATGTGATACATCTTCTTGGTAGCATCAACAAGTTGCATTGGAAACTTGATAGAACGTACTAAATCTGAGTATATCATAGCCTCTAGCTGATTTGTCAAAGCAAACAATAGGATAGGACTTCAGTTTGCTTGTACCAATGGCCTTTCACAACATAAGTGTATTGTTTGCAGCAATCGTGTCTCCGCACTTGTCCTTTGTTTCCTTGTCTACATGTTCCCCTTTTTTGAGATGCAATTAAAAACATATAAGTCCACACCTTTATCATTTTCCTCTTTAGCATTCACAACACAATTGTCCCCCCCAACAATAAGTGCATCACTAAGAATCTCATGATGGCCTTTCACAACATAAGTGTATTGTTTGCGGCAATTGTGTCTCCCCACTTGTCCTTTGTTTCCTTTTCTACATGTTCCCCTTTTTTGAGATGCAATTAAAAACATATAAGTCCACACCTTTATCATTTTCCTCTTTAGCATTCACAACACAATTGTCCCCAACACTAAGTGCATCACTAAGAATCTCATGATGGCCCCCTCATATGCTGGTTCATTGCACTCTTCATCATTGCTGACCTCCTCATCTTTTGTGGATTTAATAATGTATACTTCTAGGATTCAACATAACCTTTGTTTGCACATCTTCTACACTTCCCTTGCATACAGGCAATACAAAAGCATGAGAGGCTTCTTGTTCTCAATTCTGTGCTAGTGGAGTACCCTTGAACACAATGTAATGATTCCAAAATGTCTTTGCACTCCCACTTCTTGGATCTATCAACATCTTCAACTTTGACTCCTTGTGTGATAGCTCTTTGTTTTGATATAAAGGTTGCCTGGGTTCCATGGCTCAAGGTGTCTCTGAGAAATTTCACAACATCAAAAGTACATTGTAGTTTTTTGCCATCAACCTTTAGCTGCTCATGAGTCAAAGTTCTTTTCAACACAACACCTACTCCATCATGCTCGCCCTTCCCATGTCCAGATCCAAAGAAATGATGAGGCATTATCAAATTTGTTCCTTTTTAAACTAGATAAAAAGCTCAACCTGCATGTTACAACATGTAGATTTGTTAGGGAAATTCAACAAAGCAATTGGCATCTTACAAAAATCATGTACATATGCTAAAGAAACATAAATCTCGCTAATGCTACAACACCTACCTCAAATAAACAAAGTAGCCACCAAAATAAGTCATTCCAAATATCATTGATCCAAATATTTAGACGGCATAATTTTAGATGTAAAGGTGTCTATTTATGCATCTATTGCGTGTTTATATGCACATCTATAAGCATGTTTATATCAGTATAGACGCTCTTATAGATGCGCATATAGATGCGTGTCTGTAGACATGATTATAAACGTGTCCATAACATTTTAAAGCACGTTGTCAAAACGCATCTATAAACACGCCTATGGTCGCTTTTCCTTGTAGTGTAAGCTATATCCAATAGCACAATAGTCAATTGGCTGGATCCATCGATTTTGTAGAGGAGGAGGAGGTAAAAAGCTAAGGAATAATATAGATGAAGCCCTGCTAAAGACATATGAGAAGGAGGAGGAGGTGGTTGAGATAAATGAGACTGAGGCAAAACTATAAGTACATCTTGCAAATTGTAATTTATATACTTGAAATAGATGCAAGCTGGGTCCTTACCAACCATCTATGTAAACATTTTATATTAAACATAAGCTTTATGGCTTTTAGTGATGTGTTTTCAAACTAATATTTACTTGGATGCAAATATTTATCTGTATTAGTAGTATAATTGATCTATCTTGGTAGTATAATTAATGCATGTTAGCAACCAACAAGCTAGCTGGATCAACGTAGGTAACAAGCTAGCTGCAACTAGCTAGTATAACCAACTAGCTGTTACTAGTAGCTAGGCAACATGTATGATGATTGATAGCATGCACCTACTAGCCTAGCTACTTAGTAGCTAGTTTGTTTGAATAGCTACTATAATTATTTATTTATTTTTTGCCAGCTCACACATTTAACTAGTTGATGTAGCTACCTGTTGTAGCTAGCTAACATAGCTAGCTAGTTCATGTAGGTAGGTGCAGAGAGAAAAAAAAGGTAGCTATAGATGCACTTATAGATGCGCTATGGAATTAAAAAAAATTCCAGAGAGCTGCCTGTGCAGATGTACAGCTGCCTTTTCTACACATGCAATTGCATTTTTTGCATAGTCAGCTCTTTGGTTTAAGGTTTTGCTTACTTGTACATAGACAAATCAAGATCAGCAAAGATATTAACATAAAAACTTAAATTAAAGATAGATATGCACAAAAATATTTGTGAACACACTTCGAATATTGATTAAAGGAGACGAGAAATTACATTTTATATTAAAAAATTTCTCCATAAATGATCGTAGCCACATAAGGCTTGAATAAAAACATAGATACATAAAGAAGATGAAAAATTTCATCTTAAATCCAAGAAATTGTCCATACATGATGGTAGCCACATGAGGCTTGAAAAAGAAACATAGTTGCATAAACCAAAACTATACATGAAGAAAAACTACAAGGAAAACTACTCGGAGGAGTCATCACTCTCCGAGTCATCTTGTCCTCCTTCTTGTCCACCTTGTGCCTACACAAAGTGAAGATATATATAAATAAAAATAGAAAGTATTATAAAGGTCGAAACATGTTTTGTGAATAAAAATAAAAAGTATTACCTGCATTGGTGTTCTCCTTCCTCGATCGTATTATTTGTTGGAGATGATCCCTTCATCGTGAAGGTAATCCCATGTATCTCCTCTACTGTGGCGAGACGATGGTAGAGCCAGTCTCTGTTGGGGTAGGATCTCTACCCACAATGCCACGCTACATCACAAGACAAACATTATAACACAACTCAAATAGAGAGAATACAAAGAAAAGACATGAAGTTGCACTATACATACAAACTCGGCCTCCCATGATGCATGACCTCCAGATCCAAAGTGCAACGATCCATATCGCTCCAATGATTTGTATTCACCGCACTTCTCTTTGTTGCTGGTTCACTACTCCTTCTAGGAGATCCTTCTTGGCTTTCCTCCACTCGCCTCTATGAGCAGTAGATGGCTTGCCGTGTCCATTTTGACCGGCATCTATTCGGGCTTTCTCCTCCTTTGAATGTCTCCTTACTAGAGACCTTCTATTCTTAAGTATGTCTTTGATTTTGTGTTGCACCCATCTACTGTTAAACCTTTGGTTGTGAGGATTAGGATACTTCTTGTGGACAGCTTTACTGCAATCATCCACTAGGCTGTCCCTTTGCTGCTTAAAATGTATAAAGCAGTCTTTATAGTGTGCAAAAACTACTTGGCGCGCAAGTAGTTTACCACCTTCTTCCCACAAGAGTAATCAATAATGCCGCCCACATCTATGATATCATAATATGATATATCACCATGATGTGGTGGCGACTCTGAAGAACTATCCCCACCCCCAAAGCACTTCCCTAGGCATCCTCTATCTCCTCTATCTCCTCTACCTCCACTCTCATGAGGTACGACCGCCACTATCTCCATGACTACCCTCCCTACTACAACGACAGCCGCCACTCTCATGAGCCATGATGACTGTGAGGTGTCACATCTCCTAAAGGTGAAGGTGTAGGAGATACTATAGCACTAACTAGGGCTGACGGATGAGGGGTGAATGTAAAGGCAGGTGAAGTGCCTAGAAAGGATAAAGTGCTTGGCAAGGGACTCTACTCGGACCTGATGGTAAAGGGTGCCTGCTGCATAGACTGCCAATTGCTCGGGGGTGGGAGTATAGCCAAAGATGCCCTCTACCTCCCTAGCAAACCGTCATTAAGACTCGATGAGAGTCTCAACCTGTGGGTCTATGGGATAAGAGGACGAGGACCCAGGCCACATCTATACAATCAAAGAAAATATTAAAAAAATATTATGAAATGAAGACTTCCCGGCTCTTTAAGTCAATTGATCTCGGGAATCATCTCATTCTTCAAAACACAAAAAATAAACAAATGTTAAGAAAGCATGTAAGCCATTATGCAAGCTGGGAATCATCTCATTCCTGGCACTATGCGTTATGCAAGCCGTTTACACAAGCCTTGCATAAAGCATTATGCATTAGGCCCTATGCATAAAGCTTATGCAAAAGGCCTTAAGCATGAGGCCTTATGCATAAAGCACTATGCATAAGGCCTTAAGCATGAGGCCTTAAGCGTAAAGCTATGCATGAGGCCTTATGCATAAAGCTACGCATGAGGCCTTATGCATAAAGCTATGTATGAGGCATTAAGCATGAGGCTTATGCATAAAACTATTCATGAGGCCTTATGCATAAAGCTTATGCATGAGGCTTATGCATAAAGCACTATGCATAAGGCCTTAAGCGTGAGGCCTTAATCATAAAACTATGCATGAGACCTTATGCATAAAGCTATGCATGAGGCCTTATGCATAAAGCTATGCATGAGGCCTTCAGCATGAGGCTTTAACCATAAAACTATGCATAAGGCCTTATGAATAAAGCTTATGGCATGAGGCTTATGCATAAAGCACTATGCATAAGGCCTTAAGCATGAGGCCTTATATGCATAGTTTTATGCATGAGGCCTTATATGCATAGTTTTATGCATGAGGATTGATACTTTTGTAGAAAAAATAATCTTGGAAAACACTCACTAGAGAGTAGCCAGGATGAGAGTATTTGTCAGGTATGACTTCCTTTGGAAAAGAGCTTTTATATAGTCTCTAGTGAGCCTGATCTCCAAATCAGCCATATCAAAATCAATGGTCTCTAATTTTATTTTAATTTTGGGCCCCAATTCCAGAAGCCTCTCCTATATCTTCAACTCCTTTTAACAAGTGTTTCTGACTCTAGGTCCGAAGATGTATCCTTCACTTGTTGTTTCATTAAATCCTCATAGGCTGACTTCCCTCTGGTCTCATAGTTGTGTGTGACCTGTTCTATCTTCACCTCATCCTTAGAGTGCTTCCTGCTTGGTGGTATTAATAAGATGTCTCTCATCTTAATATCATCCCAGTCTTCTGCATTCAGAATTTTATCATATCTGTACCTTACTCTCACTAATGTGTTGATATCCTTTTTCATTATTGTCACCCTATGTGCATGGGTAGCAACTATCATGGTATCCTGGAAAAACTCTATGAGAAAATCTTCTACTGTCTCCTGTAGGGTGAGAAGGCCTGTCCTACACCACCTAAATCCGACACCCCAATAGTCACATACTTGCCTCACAAGTCTCTGGAAAGGAGCCATGGGCATTGCGAAGCCTATAGCCTTTTGTGCCTTCCTAATCTCCCTGAGAACATTGGCTCCCTGATTGATTCTCTTCTTCTGGCATACCTGGAGCATGTACATGGGCTTGCCCTTCTTGGAGGATTTTGACCTCCCCTTTGAAGGACTTTGACCTCCAGCCACTGCCAAGTTAGGCCCACTTCCCTTTCTCCTTGCAGTTTCCTTTGTTCTTGCCATCAGAACTGAAAGAGTAATAAGCAAAATAATTAATTACCTTTAAAGATGACATCCATAAGGTAAGCTTCCACTCATAAATAGGTTCAATAATGAGAACTATCATGGAATAGAAAATGGAAGAGGACAGAAAATTTCATATGTTATTAGAATCAAGTAAGATATGGAATAGATCGAAATCCGCCTTATCCACAAGATAGCATGTCAAAGGAAGAGTTTTGCCAGAAAACGCGATTTCGGAACATTTGATGGAAAATAGGTTCATATCGCGTTTTCCCACTAAAACATTAGTACTATCTAATCACAAATTATTCCATTTTAATCCATACTGATGTATTATGATACATGACTCTGTGCTGAAAGAACGGAAAAGCTTAAAGCCAAAATTTGCAATCAAACGTGATTTTCAAGGTTCTCGCTTGTTGTTGTTTTGCAGACACATCGAAATCGCGTTTCTCGACAAAAAAGTGATGCAACAACGAAACTTATATGCTCTTCATTTTCTGAAAAGATTCTTTTAGACTTGTCTATTCATCGAATATATATAAGGAATAAAATAACAGGGTTTCAGTTTTGTAGGAGTACCCTCTCAGATGGTACAATCCTTTCAGAAGGCTCTGTACTTGACTTTGGTTGAGCTGGGGATATGATGATGGTATCTTTCAGTCGGAGAATGCCCTGTTGAATGCTATCCTTCATTCGGTGGATGCCTTTTTCTGGAGGAGATGTTGTACACTGAACAAACATGTGAGGAGGGCAAGTATTCTAGCACATTGTATACTTTATGCCTCGGAATTCACGCCCACGTGGCACGTGCCACTACAAATGTCACACGTGTGATCAACGGTACTTGCCACGTGCATCATGATGATGTGTCCTTGGATTCTGTGCAGATTCTTTTATCGTGTCCTTTTGCGTTCTCCTCCACGCCAACCATCTAGTGACCACTTTCACCATCCCCTTCACATCAAGCACCCATCCAATGCTTTCCTCTTCAAGCGTTAGCCTCGCACCCTCCAATACCAAATAGACACAGATCATCTGCTCCAACCCTAAACCACATCTTGGTATTCCTTTTAGGGAACTTTGATACACCTGTTCAAGGTCCTCCTGCATACACTTTTGTTCAGAGAGCATGGACAGAGGAAAAAGAGGTACAGCTCAAACTGATCTCAATTATATATTATAGTGTTATATTCTGTAATGTCAGCATCTGAAACTAAACTTTTGTGTTGTCGGACCTCGAGTTGTAGTAGTTCCAATATCGAAAGGTGGTTTTGATGGAAAACGCGAAATAGGATGGTTTTGCTTGAGGGGGACAGAATATCGTGTTTTCTAGCAGATTCTGCACAACTTTCGTTTATATCCTCTCCCTTAATTACATATGCTAGTATATGAGTTCTAAGGCATTCAAAGAATTTTCAAAATGAAACGCGATTTCAATGTTCTGGCTACAAAGACATGTCAAAATCGTGTTTTTCGACCAAAAGTATTTTGTATGAGATTCGATGCATATCTTGTATTTTCTGGCCTTTACTGATATATTCCATAATGTTTTTCTCTATTCTCTCTGTGTATCTTTATGTGCATGTACAGTTTTGGATTATGCTCCAGCCAAGAGAACATTGGACCTGTCAAAATACTCTATCAAAGATGAGGAAAGTCCAGGTGAGCAATATTTGAATTTACTCTTCTTTATATGAGAAAATATGAATTATTTTTTGTTTCTGCTATTGTATTTTTCATTACAGCTAAGAGGCAGAGTACTAGTAGCAAAGGAGTAATCAAATCTGGTGAGCTAAGGAAGCTTTTGGAAGAGCAAAAGTAACAAGACCTACAGCTTTTTGAGTTTCTCCAAAAGTCCAATGCCCAAAAGGAGTATCCAACATTTCACAGGATGTTCAGCACTCCTTTCAAATTGACTGACATTATGGCTCAGCACAAACACTTTTTGGAGGACCAGTTTGAGGTGTTTAGACAGATGACAGCTGATGGAAGGATTGTGAATAAGGATGAAACTTTTGTGCATATCAAGGACTTATGCCAAAGTGATAAGCTGAGGTATCAATTGAACATGATATTTGATGTTTTACCTTGCTGCTTCAAGGGTATCTGCAATCTCCACAAGAGGGGCTGTAGGATATTGGAGGAGAGCTTTGCATTTGCCATTGCTCAAGAACATGACTTGGAAGAATATGAGGAAAAGGAGGAGGAGTTGGCAAGTGAGCAGAGTGAAGAACTTCAAGATGAGGAGCAAAGCATTAATCTAGAGGAGGAGAAGTCTGCTATTGCAGCACTTGATCTTATATCTCTGAAATCAGAGACTTTAAGAGATGCAGTTATAGTGGATAAAATTGAGCTTGATAGTTCCAGTTATGCTGTTCCCATCCTTCCATCATTCAAGATAGAAGGTAAAGAATATGTTTTCCTAAATGACATATTGTGCATTTTCAATCTAAGAGAGGACTATGCACTTGGCCTCATAGCTCAATCATGCAAGGTGGACAAGGAAGTAATGATAGATGATGATCCCTTGCTAGACCTAGAAGACAAGTTCAATCCTGCGTTGGAACTTTCTACGTGTTTTAAGGAGGCAAGTAATTTTCAAGAGGTGGATGATGAAGTCTTTAAAGAGGTACAAGCCTGTATGAATCTCACTGGAAGCCCAGCTCTGGCACATCATTCTGAGCAGACATTAGAACATAGTATCTCATTGTGGAAAGAGAACTTGCTTGAGCAGGATGAGAATATGAAGGTAATGGCATCTTATTTGTGTACTTTTGTGATATTTCAATCCCTGCTTTGAGTTCTAGTGACCATTTAGGTAATCTAACAATATTGTCTACATGCAGTTAGATATTGAAAATGAAACCTTCCTCTTGAGGTCCAAAGGAAGCAGAGTTGCTGGCTTGGGTAAACTGTCAAGTCACTTCCCATTTCCTTGCAGACTTATGTAATGCCAAATTGTTAATATATCATGGGACAATGAGCAACAATGGGGAAGCAATAATTCTTTTTTTCAAGTGTATGTCAGAGGCCTTGGGTGGCATTCCCTTTCATGGTCTGCAGACAAAGTGATATTGATAGAGAAGAGGTATGCCTTACATATTTTTGGTTATTATTCCGGAAAACAGTGCTTTAGAGCAGGATATTTTTTATCATATACTGCCTATGCGCTCGCTGTTGGTGTAAAGAATCTTCTCAGTCTCGAGCCTTATGACAAGCACAAACTTATACGAAACCGAGAGCCAGCACTATTGGGATCACCAAAGAAATTGGAGGAAGGAGAAAGTGCTTGTCGAGAACCAACCTCACCAGAACAAGGAAGATCTCAGAGCACTGTGGTGTCATTGAAGAAAAAGAAGTCTCCAAGTAAAGTGAAAGGGAGGGTTCCCATTGGTAGACCTTGGGAGAAACCCTAAGGCCATTAGCTATAAGATAATTGTCATTGTATATTTAGCTTTAGAACAACAATTTATTTCTGCTGTATCTTTTGTATTATGTATTTTCTATGCATCAAAATTTGAGAACTGTTTTCAATTATGCGGTACACAATTTTTACACTTGTATTCTTCTGCATCCACCACAAAGGAATTGTAAACACACATTCTGTATTTCTCTGCATCAAAATTTGAGAAGTGTTTTCAATTATGAGATTATGAGATACACAACATTTACACTTGTATTCTATCCACCCATTTGTGATCTACAAAGACCTTTGATTTTCTCCATTCAGCATGTCTCTCTGCTGCATTCGAACTCTCTAAAATTTTATGTCTTCTCTGCTTCTGAGCTACTTGAAAGGCTATCTTGACTTGAGATGCATTGACCTTTCTCTTTTTTTGATATTTTGAAGTACGCCTCGATAAAACCATTGAAACACTTCCTTTAAGCTGTTGCCTTTTTGTTTTCCTCCAAAATGTTGTGTATGTCTAAAGAAAGCATTACGGGCCATGTAGTGTGATTTTTCCATTCCTTGTGTAGACCAGATTGCAGGGCATCCATACTTTTTTACAAAGAATGGAAGATGGTTGTAGATGATATGCTGTTTGGACACAAAAAGAGTATAGCATTAGAAAACACAGAAAATACAAATCATTTTGTTTTCAAAATTGAACAATTGGGTGGAAGTTAGTGTTGTCACCATGTAATGGGTTATGTTGCAGGTTGTCCATGCTTCCTTCATTGCCTTTCCGAAATTCTTAACCTCTTTCTGAAATGCCTGTTGATCATTTTTGTTCCAAGAAACTTTGTCACAATAAACAAATAGCTTGTCCAACAATTTCCACACCTTAGCCTTCACATCTCGTGCCATCCCATCTGCCTGATGATCTTTTACTCTGCATTCTTTTACTGCATTGTGGACTTGCTTCCACACACTGTATTTTATTCTGGATACATATTATGATTGTCTATCCCCTTTTCTTGTTGTATTTTGTGGACGTGATAAAAACCTTCGGGCCTTTACTCCACCAATGGATGGCTTGATAGGTACCTCTTTACCATTTGTAGATTTCTTAAGATCTTTTGTTATATAAACATCTCCACCATGTAGACCAATTTCTGATAATACCGCTTCCAATGATTGTATTGCCTCTTTTCTTTTCACCTCAGGCCGAAGTTTCCAAGCAAATCCAATATATAGAAAAACAAGTTTCTCAATAATTCTACACAATGCATGCAATGTGCAAATGTGAACATTGCATAATGGAATATCAAGAATTGCTTTAAAATTTGGATCTTCCTTGTCCCTATTGGGTGCTCTTCAGGGATTTCATAAACGTGTTCACAAATTCATGATCACGTTAACAAAACGTGTTATTAACATTCTAAAACATGTGATCACAACATATATTCACAAGACTTGATCTCTTACGGGCCAAAACTTACTATTCCTGTAAACCTGTCGGGATTCTTTGTTTCCCGGTGGGCCCCGTCGGGAAATAAAGAATCCCGGCAGGCATATTTCTTATTAATAAAAGGTGCCCGACACCCTTCAGCTGGCTTTTTGGGAAGATTGTCCTTGTTTGGGGGCGTCACATCTTTCCTTGAAGTGCTTATAGAGCTCTCGGTTGGCTAGGAGCATCCTCTAGGGAAGAACGTCCTTATCTTAGGGGCTATTATCTTTCCTTGTTGGCACTCCTAAGGCTGCTGAGCCACTAGTCCTCAATTCTTTGAATTGTGGGCAGAGTGTGGTTCGTAGCTAATACTCGCGGAGATTTAGGGACAAAGTTGGAGTCACTTCAGCTTTGCGTTCGAGCAGCGCAGGTAGTCTACCTTATTCTGCTCTAAAAATGGTTTGATGGAGCCAAGAGTCCTCCTTAGGGGCTTGTATTGGTTCTCGATATTTGATATAGTCTTTATACAAGGGTCTATTATCCTATACTAGAGTGTTGGGCAAACATAGATCTTTGATTTGCTTTGTCAATGTTAGAGTCTTAGAGAAGGTCTTTTGTCCTATACTAGAGTATTGGGCAATCATAGATCTTTGATTTGTTTAAAGTATCCTTAATTGGGTACGAAAGACATCCTTCATCGGGGGTGCAATGTGCATTGTATGCATGCTGTCAATTACATGTATCTTAATCTTAGAATACACATTTATGCATTCGTCTTGTCTTGTCGTGACGCTAAAAGTCTAGCAAAAATTAATATCTACAGTTCTGTAAGTTGAAAAATAAAATTCCTATAGGCAAAAAACTTTCAGTCATCCTTTTTGCAGTTAGAATGAATCATCATGGATGTCTTTCTCTTTTAAAATAAAAACAATAAACAACATATATGACGATCAACATATATGACGATCTTTTATTTTTGTCAAAATAGATTCAAACTAGTTTCAGATTTTTGCTTGGCTACATTTTAGCTTTTCAGTAATCACTTGGTTTTTTAAGGCTTCTATGTTTCTGTGGTGATATATGTTTTGTAATATGTGAGTGGATTTGTTGTTACTTTGTTTATGTATTCATTATTGTATGCTTTCTTGAATAGGTTATTTGACATGGAAGAAAACGTTGGACCTAGCGATACTTCTAATAGAGCCCAAATTCAGAAGAGCAGAAAAAAAAGGCACCTGGGATAGAGTGGCAATATGCAATTAACATCGGTGACCGATTCATAGATTGGGAGTGTAAGCTATGCCACGCAGTAAAATCAGGTGGGGCGCCTCGATTAAGAGAACACTTTTTAGGTGGAGTGAAGAAAAAAGGCCGAGGATGTACCCACCCCTCTGCACCTGCAGTGGCCAAACGTTTAAGAGACGAAATACAGAAGAAAGATGCAAGGAAACTGTTCTCATCTACTGCCAATGTATCGAGGCAGGAAGAACATTGTTGTTCTAATCATCAAACTCTGAAAGCATCGCCGGCTTGTACTCCGAACTTTAATGTGCAACCAGAAAGTAATCTACCCAATGCATCTTCTTGCAAGCGTAACTTTAACATACCCATGCGTCAAACTTCATTGCAAGAAAGCTTACGTAACAGTCTGCTCGATGATGCACAGCTCGCCCTTGCTGAAGCGATCTTCTTTTCAGGGAGTGCTATGGTGATGGTGGTGGAGAGTGAGCATTGGAAGAGAGAATGGAAGAAAATCGGTGAATTTGGATTAGGGTTTTCACCGTTTCGTATCATGCTATGCGAAATGATCTATTGGAGAAATGCTATGCTCAAGTGAAAGAACGTGTACATAGAATAATTCTTAGCAACATAGAGCTTTCTGGATGTAGTATAGTCAGCGATGGATGGTCCAATGTACAAAGAAAACTATTAATTAATATAATGGTTGTTTCACCTAGAGGTGAGACTTTTATGCGTGCCATGGATTCGGCTGGTGCAATAAAATCTAGGGCGTATATTGCTGGTATCATTGCCTCTGTGATGATAGAAGAAGTGGGTGCCAAAAATGTAGTCCAAATTGTTATGGACAATGCAAAAAATTGCAAGAATGCATCCAAAATCTTAAAGCGGCAGTATCCACATGTTTTCCCGTCTGCCTGCAATACTCATAGTTTGAATCTTGTATTGAAAGATTGGTATAAAAGTGATGATATCAAATGGTTTGCCTCAATCCTCGATACTGTTTGCAAGCTTGTGAGATTTATGCTCAAGAGACAGAGAGTGTTAGATATTTTTCGGCCTCGCATGTCAGTTATGTTAAAGCTTCCTGTGCGGAGACTAGGTTCTGCACTCACTTCTATACTTTCGAGTCTCTTCTTCGAAACAAAGATGCAGTTTGTGAAACATTTACATGTATGGCATTTCATGATTGGGAGAGCACTCAGACTGAAAGAGTGAAAGAGAAAATCAAAGTCTTAAAGATGGCGCTCACGAAGAAAACCTGGTGGAACAGTGTAATGGATGCATACACTTAATGATGCCTGTTATGTATGCGATACGAAATCTTGATCAAAGAGCGCCTAATCTTGGAAAAGTATGGATGCAATGGTGGTACGGTCCAGCGGAGTTTAGAGTGTCCTGAGAAATTAGAGCATTCGGTGGTTGAAAAGCATTGGCGTGTACCATTCTCCAGTCGACAAAGAAAAGTCCTATTGAAGTACTTCCATGCCAGATGGAAGTACTTCCATGCCAGATGGATTGGAGCGCATACACTAGTGCTGCTTATATGCTAGATCCTGAATACTGGAATATGGATTTGATGTCTAACGTTGAGGTGGTTCAGGATTTCTACACAGTGGTTAACACTTTTTATGTGACAATGTTGATGATCGTGTAAAATGTATAAAAGAGATGTCCTGTTTTCGATTGAAAGAAGGTCTATTTTCCAACTCCCTTGTTCAACAAATGCCTAAAGAGCAACCTGCATGGAAGTGGTGGATGATGAATGGTGGTGAGCACTATGCTTTGTTGCACAACCTTGCGATGAAGGTTCTAGGCCAGTGTTCTTCGAACTCAGGCTCAGAATGAAACTGGAGCATGTACAAATATATTCACAGCACTATTCACAATCGACTTCTTACAGACCGAGCTGATAAACTTGTTTACATGTATTGCAATGAAAAAATCCTGCGACACATTGAAAGCGAAGAATATGAAGAAGATATGCCCAGATGGATGTACGATTGTGATGATGTAGAAGACGAGCACTTTGACGTTGGACCTACATTGTGCACTAGCCTTGAGATAGAAGATAATCTGAGCATTGACTCGGATGAGCTCAATCAAGCAGATGGGAGAGTAGACAGTGAAAGGATTTTAGAGCACGATGTTGACATAGGCGAAGAAGGAACTTGAAGTTCCTTAAAATTAAGTTCATTATATGAATTATCAACTCAAATGAAAGATTTCAATTTGTCATTACAAGTTGTCATTACAATTTGTCAGTACAATTTGTCATTATAAAAAGATTGCCATTATGCAAGAAGTGATTGTACATTTAGCTTTCGTCTTGAAAGAGATTGCGAAGTACACTAGGAGTAGCAAAGGGTGACCCCGGTGGTTTGTATTCATTAGCCATACCGAACATAGCATAAATACCATGGTTAATTGCTATGCCGCACAATGCACATGTGGACACATTCTGCATCTGTCTCACCAAGCATATCAAGTGATAGTAGTGGCCACATGGTAGAACATAGTGGCCGCTCCAACTATCGAATGGTTTGTAGCACACGGGACATTGCGAGGTGGAGGAACTAGTAGCACCGCTAGCAGCCCCCACAAGCTCAGGATGCATCAAAAAATGTGAAATATGATTCCCTTGACGCATAGGCATTAGGAACTCAATGGAGTCTTTTTGGGCCCTTTAATTTACCATGAGGTTATGGAAACGTTTAACTTATTGACAAATAGGAGCCCGCCATGTAAGCAAAAACCATTGGTGATTAAGAGAGGTGTAAGAGTGGTCAAAGGGTGCACTTTTCCCCCCAAAAGGGGGGGGGGGGGGGGCAATTTTACAATTTTCGGACCTCCATAACTTCTACATACAAGCTCCGATTTGAGCGGAGATTACAGATCCGTGATCTACGCATCAAGAGCTTTCCATAGATATGTTACATGATATGGTTTTATCCGCTAGATTTTAAATTCCATTTTCTCCCCAAAATTCAAATTCGAATAAAGTAGCCGTTTTGAAGCTTCAAATTAGAAAACGTTTCTTCTTAAGAGAAAAGGTTTGACTCCCTTAAACTGCCAAATAAAAGGGCCCAAGAAGACTCCATTGAGGTCCTAATGGATTTAAACGTGCAGATAGTCCTTGCACATCTTGGGGCTAAGCCGGGTGAGCTGCTCTTGAACCTCTCTGTTGGCCGGGGGGGAGCAAGAAGCAGTGACAATCTCACTGCTTCTTACTCCTTCTCTGCGAGCTTTGCCCTTAGGTTGTCTTTGACTACGTTCAGCTCTAGCCCAGCCCCTTCCACCATGAGAGCAAGCTCCTCTCTTGTGAAGGTCACTGTCTCTTCACGCAAATCGTGGGTGTTGACAGTGACCTCTCTAGAAGCGAAGTCCACAGGCGTTTGCAGGACAAACTGGGCATACAGCATCTTGGCAAAATACAGTGGAGCGTCTGCATTGTGGGTGGAGAGGACGACGACCGTACACTTCTAAGAATATTCGTTCGGCATTATTTCTGATGTCGTCTTGATTGCACCACGACACCTTCCACCTTCCCTTCTTGATCTCGCCATCTGGGCATGGCCATATCTGTTTAATCATATCTGTGGTTATTTGTTTGTTGATGTCTTTCCATTGGGCATAAGAAGGGTTTGCCCATTTTGACAACCAGCACGCCGTTCTAGTCGCTTCACGAGCAGTCAATCCATGTGCAAGGGATTTCATACGCTCGTATGACTTCTTAGCCAACTCGTGGCGCTCGTTCGCTTGTGCGTCTCCCATGTCTGCACGAATAGAGGACAAATAAAGATGACTTTAGGCTTTTAATGAACTATAAAATAAAGCGTATGACAAATTCATTATTATCCTCAAAAACTTAATTTTAAACACCACGGGATGAAAGATGAAATGCAAAGACTCGAAAAGTATCCACTTAACATAAAAATACTTCAAAACATTGCACACACTAGAAAACATTGGTCATTCTTCAAAGTAAGGCGGACACCATGTTCAATTACATAATAGGATTAAATGATACAGAAAGCTCCACTAGCGGACGTTGCGCCCTTGCTGGTTCAGTCTTAAGTGATCTAAAAATTTCTGCTACTTGCAAGAGAGATTTTCTCTCATCACGATTAGGCAAGCACATCCAATTTCTGACTTTATATATAATTGCATCCATGGTGGCTTTGTCTCGTGAGTACTGCCACCCATCCACAACTCCTGCACTTTCCTCCAAAAGTCATATAACAGCTCTAATAAATATCCCAAGGCGAAAACATCACTCGTAGGAGTGTATGCATCTTCCAAGAGAGGATCAAAAATCTTTGGAGCTATCCATGGTCGCTTCTTCCGCTCCCTGTCGACATAAGCTTGAGCCTCTGCCACCTTTTTTTGATTTTTACTGGCTTTGAATACAAAATTGAGCGATACTCGCTTTTTGGGCGCTCTTAGCAGAAGGCCCCAGTCAATGATACCAATGCGGGCTTTTAAATCCTTTGTAAAATCTAGCACAACATTGAAGGGATGTAGGTCAGTGTGAATGATGCTAGCCATGTGTGCGGCTGCTAGGCCATCCAGGGCATGCATAATGTGAGGCATATTCAAAGCCACCTCCTTTATCTGAGCGAGCTGCACTTGGCTTAATTGTATGTCAGCAGGCGGGGGCTTTTTCCATCCCTGCTCCAAGCGGTACATCGCTCTGGTAAACTCATTGTGTCTGAAAGAAACCTTCAAGAGCGTGTCACCCAGCGATCCACCGTTATATAACAAAAAAATAGTGATCCACGGCGATTCCTTGGTGAAGGCTATGCATCACACGATGGACGGGTGTAGAACCTGCATGCCCTGCTCTGCCTGAAAGCTCTCAAATCTTGAGCTGCCTTCTCCCTTGTAAAGCTTTCCGCAAAAAGTAACGTGCTCTGGAAGAAATGAGATGCCCTGGACCTTATACTCCTTCACTGTGCCAAAAGCTCCTGGCCCTATTGTTTGCCCCTTCGATCAAGGTCTCGTGCGGAACGTCGATAAGGTGTGTACATCGCTCGTTGAAAATGGTACGCATGATTGTGCCCGTCCCTGTCACATCCGGTTGTCTGGACGGTGCAGCGGCTATATCTTCGGCGATGCGCACTCTTTTGGGAAGTGTGTCTGTAGAAAGAACTCTCATACGTTTGCTCTTCACCTTCTGCTCATTCCATGTTGCGTCCCACAGTTGTAGATGGCGTAAGTTGATAGAAGGTGATGTGGCATCTCTGAGATCCTCGTATGCCAAACGCATACTCCCCAAGATAGTGCATATCCTGTGCTGGCAGTCAAAGTCGACTAACTTCCGTCTTTCACACAATTCAGCGTTGCCTTCGCATCTGAGACGACGCTGTGCATTTTCCCAAATCTGCACGACGAGGTCTCTCATGAGGATATCTGACTCATTAGTCTTTCTGCTGACAGCTTCTTTTGAACATTGTGACACTATGATAACTGCCTCTGTGCGAATGGCTCGTAGGATGATCTTTCGCTCTTCGGTAGAGAGCATGGTGGCCATCGTCGCAAATCTAGCAAATATCTTTAGATACAGAACAAAAACAGAATATCAAACAATAGTATTGAAAACAACATCAAGCAATACATCAACATGTTATCCATTTACGCTTTACACTAAAACAGGTAAAACAACCGTAGCAAGTGCGTCACATTAATTATCATTGATCAAACAAAAGAAGCATCCATTGTTGCACATTCACTGAACTGCTACCACCAATCAAGTAGATCAAGAGAAATATATATGAGAGAGAGAGAGAGAGAGAGTATCAAGGCACAGATAGAGAGGAAAGGCACTGAACAGTCAACCTAAATATTCATTGTCATATATACATATCCTTCTAGCCATAATCACGTGAATCGAGGGAGAGATAGAGCGAGAGAGAGAGAGAGAGAGAGAGAGAGAGAGAGAGAGAGAGAGAGAGAGAGAGAGAGAGAGAGAGAGAGACTAAAATTGTTTTATATTCACTGTCTAGCCAAAATCACCTAAGTCAAGACAGTGGAAGGAGGAGAGAAATAGATGGAAAGAGAGATTATATTAGATGGCATTTTGAATAATTTCAGCAATGTTTAAAGATAGTTTCCTAAATGGTTTCATAAATTCTTAAAGACAGTGCAAAACAATGTTTATAATCCCTTTATGGCATTTTAAATAATTTTAAAAAAATTTAAAGATGACATTTTAAATGGTTTTATAAATTCTTAAAGATAATGCAAAACAATGTATATGATTGTTTTATATTCATTGTGATCTATACATGGAAATCTAACCATAATCACCTAGTCAAGACAGAGATAAGAGAAGGAAAATAGAGAGAGAGAGAGTGAATAGTAGAAGACATTTTGAATGATTTCGTAAATTCTCCAAGATAGACTAAAATAGTGTGTAGAATTGTTTTGTTTACATTGTCATCTTTGCATGGACGTTTAGCCATAATCACCCAAGTAAAGATAGAGGTAGGAGAGAGAGAGAGAGAGAGAGAGAGAGAGAGAGAGAGAGAGAGAATATCATCTATTTTTTAGTGTTATTTCGGTTATTACTTTGTTACTTTGATTTTACTATTTCATGAAATGAGACTTGTAGACAATATGATTTAAACTATGACCCATGTGATACTCAGGCCGCGTTACCGACCAAGTATCGCATGTATCACATGCAATAAAAACAACACAGGCCGCGTTACCGGCAAACCAAACAAATTTATGACATTTTTTGATCGCGTTACTGATCAAATGCCGCAATATGCAATCAAAACATATGCACTAGCGAACGACACCATTTTGTTGCGTTACCAACAAGGTGCCGCCCAAATCTATGGGAATAGGAATTGGATACGGACATAAATTAGCCGCGTTACCGACCATATGCCCGCATTTGATAAAGGGAAGGAAAGGTGACATCGTCATAATGATACTATGCTTGCCGCGTTACCAACTAGTACCATTACAACGTACCATACTTACCATAGGACACAACTCGGCCGCGTTACCGACCATGTGCCCCATGATAAGCACCATTCCGAAGAATGGCCTTACATACACACGCATCTCTCATGTGGACCACCCACATCTAGCCGCGCACTGCGACTGTGGGCAGTTGCCCGCACAAGTACTCACACACCCACACTACCCACATGCAGATAAGACATTACCTGTGTGTAAACAGCTCTCAAGTAATAAATCCCCAAGGGGCCCCGCGGGCTTCATATATATAGAAATATGTTGCTCGGCGGGAATTCTGACGGCGGTTCCCGTCGGGTTTTAATTATACCCGTCGGGCCCGTCGGATTTTTTGTGAATCTCGGCGGGTTTTTGGCTGGTTACCAGCGTAACTAGCAACCTGCTATTTTATGAACGTGTAATCATGTAAACATGTTATTAACATGTTCACATGTGTTATTTAACAAGAAAAAACTTGTGATCACGTGAATATTAAATCCCTGGTGCTCTTCTCCACCATTTGAAATCCAAGACATGGGCTGGTTGTTTACAATACAAGCAAGGAGATTTGGAGTTACCCCCTTTACTGATATTGTACATACACTTCAATGTCTTAAGATCACCTGCCATATGCCATTCTACTTGAAAATCACCTTTGCCTGGAACATGAAGATGACCCCCTAAAATTTAACTCCTTACAGTTGAGGGTATATCTGTCTGGTGAAAAACCTAGTTAAGTGTTTCATGGTCCTCTGTCTTCACCTGCCATTACAATAGAATGATATATGGTAGAAGTTTATTAAAAAATATACATGTATATTCAACAAATACTAACACCAAAATAAGAAAATCCATACCTGAAATGATCCCAACCACCATACATGTTTTTCTGGTTGAACGCTAAAGTACTTTGAACTGGTCTTTGTGATTGATGGATCAAGTGCACGATTCATCAAGGTAATAGTCACTCTTTCTATCTTCTTTTCCTTTACAATTTCACATTCGTCAAGCTTAACAACAAACTTTAAAACTCCTTTACATTTCTCAAGTGTGATGTTATAAAACTCCACCATTCTTCTCTGTAATTGTTGCAGCTCCACAAAAATATTATTCAAAGGATCATATACAGTCCTTCCTTTGGCCCCTTCATATACATTTTCGATATGTAAATATTGTCCAATGAAGTCATCTATTTTTTGATTTAGAAGACCTCTTTGGCGCCACATTGCTGTTGGGGTGGGTAACAATACACGTTTTATCCGATGATCTTTGAGAGTAGAAGAAACGATGTTAAAGATTGAAGCATATCCTTTTCTACTCATCCCACTCATATCTAGGGCTTCTTGAATTTTTTCGACATCAACTCTACTTTCTGATATAAACTTTTCGACAGCATCACGTTTCACCCTTTTGAACTTTTTTTCATTTATCAAGCTCTGCACGACAACTTTAGAGACTAAACCTTTTATTTGCTTCATTGGAACAAGATTGGAATTTTCATTTACTTCACCAAGCCTTAAAATTTCCCTACAACAAGAAAGAAACACATCTACAATTATACAATGAGACAATTATAACTCACCTTTAAAAGTTCATTGATTTACATTGAAAATTTTTGGAACTTCTTCATTCGTTTAAACAATTTGGATGCTCATTAATGGAAGTTAACAATAAGATATCGTCATACCTTGCTTTTTGAATTCTGCGCTTACATCCTCCAGAGTCAGCCTTCAACTCTGTAATGTTCCGGATTTTTCTATTCCGTAGTCTCTCTCCTAATACAGTGCCTTTTCTCCTCGCTTTCAGTAGCATTGCCTTTGTCTTTTTATGTTCTTCCTTCTCATTTTCTAGAAGTTGCTTCAATGCCACACACTCTATCTTATCTTGCCTTCTGCTTGCCTCCTCTCGTAGATATAAATTCTTGTACATATTTGCATTAGCACATTGAGCTGAGACGTATCCATACAATCCATTTACTCCATTGCCTACAAACTTCAATAGAGTTGTTGGATTAGAGAATGGAGGTGTTGAATTTCTAATGATGCATGTTGGATAGATGCCTCCGTCATTCACACCACAAGTCTATATGCTGCAAACCTCCTTTCCGCAACATGTCTCTTTGCTCAGTGCATAGATGCAAACTCTTTTGGCGCTTCAATATCGGTGCATACTGTTGTTCCAAGTCGACATGGAAATGATGAAGTTGTTTGCTACTGGTTTCTCCTTCTGCCATGTTTCGCAACAATGCGATGTATTCTTTCTTACTATATATTGTTTTGTTTGAGAGTTGAAGAAGGCGCTAAACATTTTTAAATTTGAAATGAGAGAGATTAGTTATATAATACTGACAAAAGAATCGTTCATACGTGTGAGCCAAACCTATGAAAAAGGTATATTCTCAAAGCTTTTAATGATAAGACCTCGTTGTTTGTGAGCAACAGTATATTTATTGCCTCAAACTGACGGTTTTGGACCTGTTGTGACTATTTTACGTAGTTTAAGAGCAAGATAAATAAGAAAATAGTGAATTTCTTACGGGGCCCCAAAATGAGCTCCGAGTTCTTCTAATGTATAAAGAATTTACCATGCCCACCTGAGCTTGATCTCCTTCTTATGGACATTGAACTTACAATAATATTGCTACAAGGTACTCTTCCGAAAGTTGAAGAAAGTGGTGAAGCAATAAGTGAGCAAGAGTGGGAGTTTTAAGGGGAAGTGACTTTCACATAAGCACTAGGTCCTCTTATCTTATGTGATTGCAAAATTATATATACATATACATATATATATATATATATATATATGTATATATATATATGTATATATATGTATATATATATATGTATATATATATATATATATGTATATATATTTCATCGTCTAGTATAGCTAATTCAGCGCATACATTGATGGGTTCCCTGGTTAAATAAATCTTACGTATAAAACCTTGGTATTAGCCTCGATATTGGTGGGCCATTCTAGTCAAATAAATCCTAATTACAAAGTCTTGGTATTGGTGGGTCATTCTGTTGTAGTGATTGACTGAGCATAGGCACACTTTTTATATGCTAAATGAAGTATGATTAGAACATTGTCATGCTCCCGAGACACATGATAAGTCAACAAAATAGAAGCCTCCATTACATTCTCATGCTTCTCTTCTCTTATATCCATGAGGAGAGGAAGGAAGAGGGAATATGGAAGAAATGTTTTTTTCTCTTGTGAACCCCTATAGGGATAATCTTAAGGTTACATTGTCTCTCTCTCTCTCTCTCATGATCCACCCGAGTTCAAGTCCCATCGTTGGTCGTATATGCCCTCGTGTTGCATTCTATCCACGTTAATAGCCTCTCTCCCTCTTTCTCTCTCTCTCTCTTTATATATATATAATAAAAGATTTTATAAAAGCTTTCTTATAAAAGGGCCGGATGTCCCACCTTTTTCGACTAAGAACGCTCAGTGCCATTGACAAGCAATTTTTGTAGCCGATGAATAAGTGACAGGGGCGTGCTATGAAGACTCAAAGTTGGAGGAGGAAGCCAATGGCGCAGGCTTGAGAAGAGCGACAGGTGGGTGCCAGAGAGGCGATGGAATGTGAGGTTTTTTTCCTCGCCGTCAATGGTGCAGACTTGAGAGAGCGACACGTAGGTGCCAGCGAGGCGATGGAATGTGTGGTTTTTTCCTCGCCATGCAGCAGCAGGATCAGAAGCTCTGAACTGATCTCCTCCAAAAAGAAGACGGGATGATTAAATGATCAAGCCCGCCTATGGTGCCTTCTCTTTTCCTTTTTCTCGCACGAGCTTTGTGGGCAGTACTCCTTGCTGATCGAAAGCTGCGCCGAGAGGCTGCAGCATCTTCAACAAAGCTCTTCTTTCAATGCTGCAGCTCCCCCCACCTCCACCTCCTCCTCCTTCTCCTCTTCCTCCTCCTCCTCCTCCTCTCCGCCCTTCGCCTGCTCCTGCCCCTTCTCCGGCCATCTTTAATGGTAATATTATCAATGATACTGGTAATATTCTTGCGCCTTCGACGACTCCTTCTCAGACGCGCCCGCCACCCTCGATGAATTCTGCACCACCTCCCACGCTAAGCTTGTCAGCTCCTCTGCCATCGCCATCGCCACGAATAGTACAAGCTCCGCCGTCACCCGTACCGTCCTCACCACCAGTACTACGTCCAGCGCCTCCCCCAGCTTCGAATCCCCCCCCACCCAAGATGCAATCGCCTCCCCCTCCACCTGCCAACGCGACCCCTCCGTCTTCTCCTCCTCTGCTGCCTCCGACTCGCTCTCCACAGTCAGTTTCCCCGCCTCCACCCCCCTCCTCTACGCCTAGGCCGCCTTCGCCGCTGCCGCCACCTCGTCGACGCGCAATCCCACCCTTACCTTCCCCCCAATTTTCCTCTTCTAACGACCCTCCTCAGCTCTCCAACATACCATCTCGCTCGCCTCCTTTTCCCCGCTTTCCCCCCACCACGCCCACACCCCCGTCACCCTCCTCCGTTATCCCCACCGGTGGAATCATCGCCATAGCTGCCTCTGCCTTTGCACTAGTCGTCCTTGTAGCTGCCGTGATCTTCTGGTGCCTATGCAAAAAGAAGAAGAGGTCGATGAGCCACAAGTCCGATGCTTACAAAGGTACGCCTTCGTTCAAGTATATCATTTTACATGTATTCGCTTGGTATTAAAAAATCCGGGCAGATGCCTCCTCTGGACTAGTAATGATAGGAAAATGTGGATGCACCATCAACCATTTTTATGATATGCAGATTCTAGTCATGTTGATTCTGATCATATGGTGCATGGGCGCTCTCCTAGCAGTAACAGTGGCTCAGAAGCTGTGGTTAAGGTGGCATCTCTACCCTCTACATCCGATCCGCCATCACTGCACCGTCCATACAGAAGGACTGGCTTATATGATGACATCTCCCCACCTCCTCATCATAAAGCAGCAACAGCTGGATCCCCAGGCAGCATATCCTGGTTCACCTATGAGGAGCTGGCGATCGCAAGTGATGGGTTCTCGAGGTCCAACCTCTTAGGAGAGGGTGGGTTTGGATGTGTCTACAAGGGCATCTTAGCAGATGGGCAACCCGTGGCCATCAAGCAGCTCAAAGTGGATGGAGGGCAAGGAGAAAAGGAGTTTCGAGCCGAAGTGGAGACCATCAGCAGGGTTCATCACCGGCATCTCGTCTCCCTTGTAGGGTACTGCATAGCAGAAAAACAGAGGCTTCTCGTGTATGAATATGTTCCCAATGGAACCTTGGAGTATCATTTACATCGTAAGTGATTGTAGGGGCCTCTTTCCCCTTGCAATGCACTTTTTTTGGTCCTGAATTTCTTCTTCAAAATTTCCTAACTAGGGCAGTTCAGTTCCTTGCTTTTATCTTACATTCAAGGTCTCTCCAGGTAAAGGAGGAGGACCCATCATGAATTGGCCCACTCGATTAAAAATTGCGATAGGATCTGCACGGGGTGTGGCATACCTCCATGAAGACTGTAAGGCCAAGTAGTTGTTAGAATATCCATTTGGGATGAATGCCATGAATTCAACTTTTCAATGCATGCACATTAATGCTGATGTCTTGTCGTACTTTGGACCAAAATTCAGGTCATCCCCGAGTCATCCATCGCGACATTAAGTCTTCCAACATTCTCCTCAACAATAATTATGAGGCCCTAGTAAGATTGTGGCTACAAATCCACATGCTTGATTCTTGTAATGATTTACTTTTGGAAAAAAAACATTAGCAATTGTATCTTTTGTTCATCTATTAGGTCTCGGATTTTGGACTAGCAAAGCTGACTTCAGATGCAATTACACATGTGACCACCCGGGTGATGGGAACATTTGGGTATTGTGAACAGCTCCTTGTACAAGCAATGTCTTATGAAGTTCTTATGACATTGGTATCTAGAACCTTAATGATTTTGTCTTTATCACAGGTATTTGGCTCCTGAATATGCCTCGAGTGGCAAGCTCACAGAAAAGTCAGATGTGTACTCATTTGGAGTCATGCTACTCGAACTCGTGACAGGACGGAAGTCTGTGGATCGATCACAGCCAGTTGGTGAAGAAAGTCTGGTGGAGTGGGTATGCATTATGAATAAAATTTGAGGATTTTGATATTAGTCACCACATCCATGGGCCAACTTAATCACCAGAATTAATGAAATTATGATCATGTAGGCTCGATCTCTGCTTACTCAGATAGGCAGTGAAGAGGACTTGAAACTGTTAGCAGATCCTTCTTTAGATGGTGCCTTTGAGCCGAAGGAAATGCTGAGAATGGTTCAGGCAGCTGCAGCATGTATTCGGCATTCTGCTCACAAGAGGCCCAGGATGGGACAGGTTTGTCTTCTATGTTCAGCAATCTCTTCAAACTCTATGTGAGTAGGATGAAGAAAGACAGGAAAAAAACTACATGGGCCCAGAAAGTGTGGAACATTGTCATCACAATTGCCATATATCCACACATGTGGACAAACACGCACGCGCACACAGATGCACACACACATGTCCCCATTTTATAGAGTACTCGATTGATGTGTGAACATTGACATGGCAATTGTTACATATCCACACACATGAAAGAACACCCCCCCCCCCCCCCCCCCCCCCCCTTTCTATTGGAAAAGTATGTATTTTAGTTTATTTCTTTGTTTGTGTTTAAAGATTATTGGTTGATGGATGGAATGATATTGATGATGGGACAATGGCCGGGGTGGACAGGTTGTTAGAGCATTGGAGGATGATGCTTCCCTTTTTGATCTCAACAAAGGAATAAAGCCAGGTCTGGGTAGCTTGTATGAGTCACCTTCAACAAGCACTGATAAGGAGAATGCCAATCACAATGCAGCAGCCATGAGAAGGTTTCAGCGCATGGCTCTTGATCATAGCCAGGAATATGGCAGCAGCGAATACAGCTGGGACACAAGTGATTATGGGCTGGATCCATCTGCTTCTAGCAGTGAGTACCAAACAAGCAGAGAGGTTGGTCATCATAATTATACTGGCAAGGATTTTAGAGGCTAATCAATGTGATTGCATTCTCCTCTATATATTCAGGCTACCACTAATCACTTTTAGCTAGCACTGTCGCCTTTCTGCAATGGCCTGCATCTGCAGCTGAGGTCTTAGAGAGATCCCCATAAACTCATACACAAAGGCTTACGTACAGTGCCAGGAGAGAGATTATTGGCAATACACAGAGAGAGACGAACGCAAGAGTGTTGTAATTTTGATTTTGATTCAAGGAGTTGATACAAGATAAGAAGCCCGCAGGCTGGGAGGTCGCATCCCTTTGGGCTTTGGGGTTACGCCTCTTGATTAATGATTAATTGTGATTAGTGTAAGTAATTGGTGATTAAATGCAATTACGACTTACCTCAGAGGTCACGAGGCAGCAAGAGGTTAGCTGAGTGACTTCTTCAGAGATAACCAGGGACCTACATAATCATTTTCTGTTAGATTCTTTTAGGATGCGGCAACGCAAGATTGAAAAGAGAACTCTATAACATGATTGCTATTCGTACTTTTTTGAATGCACGACAGTTGCTTTGGTCCCGCTCAATGTACGAGAGAGAGACCACCTGTGTGTGCACGTGCGTGCATGTATGCGAGAGAGAGAATGTATGTATGTAGGTAGGTAAGAGAGAGAGAGAGAGAGAGAGCATCTTTTATTTGCATATCTTATGTCATGAAATGCTTTGTTGGATATGAATGCTCCACCTCCACATTGTATTGTCCAAGCATCGTTCAAGCTTATGTTTGTATGGCCCCCATTGTGAGGAGTAACCAATAGTTGAGTAACCCGAGTGTTGAACATCCCCATATTCATAGAGGAGGATGGCTGAGGAGATTGGACGGTTTAGACATGGCTTAAACAAGATTGGGCACATTGCCTAATATTAGGCTATATGGTAGTGTAGAGCCTTATCTTATAAGGGTCTACACATGGAGTAGGAAGTCTATGTCGAAGCTAAGACGACATGGGAGGGCATGGTGGCATCGGCAAGGATGGTGTTGTGGCATTGACTCGAGAGCGGTAGAGCACGAGAGGCATGGGCGTTGACATCTAGGGCGGCAGATCTTTGGGTGGAGAAGGCACATGCCTATGTGTTGTTGGATGTATGTATGTGGTTGCATGGCCCAAATGCCTGTGCCATGGGGTTGCGCCCCATGGGCTATGTAGCCACGTGGACCATGGGCATGCGTGGTGACCACACACTTTTTTTAATTATTTTGAAAATGCAAAAGAAATAAGAAGGGTCACTTTTTTAATAAATTAATTAATTAGTTAATTAAAAAAGATGGTTTTAAAAATTAAAAGAAGAAAAAAAGAACATTGGGAAGGAAGTTTTTTTTTTGGGGGGGGTGGGGGAGGGGGTTGTGGAGCAAAAAATAAACAAAGGGCAATAGGAAAATATAAGGAGAAGGGGTAGAAATCTTGGGGGGGTGAAAAAATATCGAGGGAAAGAAAAAATAAGGGGGGCATAGGAAAAATTGTACGGGGGGTAAGAAAAAATAAGGAGGGATTAGGAAAAGTTAGTGGGGGGAGTATTTTTATGAAAAAGGGGGAGGGTTTGTGCACGTATATGTGCATGTTATTGCATGTGTGTGCATGTATATAGAGTGTTCACATGCAAAAATGGTGATGTGCATGTGCAGTGTATCGTGTGCAAATAGATGGGGGGTTGTGTGTATATGTGTGCGAGTAAGGGGTACACAAGTGCTGGTTTTTATTTTTTAGAGGGTGTACATGTGTGTGTGGTGTGTTTTGTATGAGTATATTTGTGAACATGTGTGCACACATCTATATGTGGGTGGGGGTGAGCATGTGGAGGGGGTGTATACATGCATGCATTTGTGTGTTTAAAGAGAGTGTACATGTGCATGTGTAGAGACAGTGCATATGCAAGGGGGTGTGTACATGCATGTGTAGAGACAGTGCATATGCAGGGGGGTGTGTACATGCATGTGTCGAGTGTGCATGTGTAGGTATGAGAGAGTGCTTTTATATAGTGCACGTGCGTGTGTGTGTGTGTACATGAATGTGTGGAGTGTGCATGTGCAGGTATGAGTGTGTGCATATGTGGGGGGGGTGCTTTTATATAGTGCATGTACATGCATGCATGTGTATGTAATCAAATGTGTGTGCATGTGTATGTAAGCAAATGTGTGTGCACGCGTGTTTATTTTAGTTTTTTGTTGTTTCTAGTTTTGTTTTGGTTTCTAAGATAATCATTCACGGGTATATGTATATGTACAATTAGTAAGAGGTTCTGGCTTTACCATATGGGCTTATTGAGAGAAGGTGGAGAACTGTGCTTGCCCATCCATGACAAAAGCTTCGATGTCACCACCACTGGCTTTTCTAATATGCCCTTTGAGCGACAAGTTGGCATTTTATGATGTGGCATACGTGGGTGTTGTGGGGTTGTGGTGGTGATCGCTCTTTTGTTGAGCCTAGTTCTAGTTAGCGAGTTGGCATTTTGAGACTTAGGGTTTCTCACCGTGCCACAAAAGTGTGTAAGCATCTCTCTTTAGGGTTTGGCACCATATGTGGATATTCCTTGATTCGGAATGGGGTTAGGTCATGGAACATCACATGAAGTTAGTATTACCTCTTGCTCACATGAAGTTAGTATTACCTCTTGCTCTTTAGTGTCCACTGACTCTTCCAATTGCTCTACAAGTGTTGTCTTAGCTCATGAATCGAGGTGGATGCAACTACTCTCCATTCCTTGGGGTTGGCATTAGAGGCATGACTTTTGGCCTCCACTCCATCTTTGGTCTAATGTTTGATGGCATGGTTCTAGAGGGTTGTGGGGCAAGTTTTCTTGACTCTTGAACCCAAATGTAGGAGTTCTCTTTGTAGAAGCCTTGTGCTTCTAGCAACAGCTTGGTTGGGACCCAACAAAATGCCAACTATTGTGCACTGCTATGTTGTGCTGGGTTCGAAAGCCGTTAGTAGATCTCATACGAGCCCAATTAGTGTTTGTGAATCCATGTAGATATATCTCTGTGGTAGATATCGTACCATCCCAATTATGTTTGTGTATCTATGTAGATATATCTCTATGCTAGCCTCATAGAAAAGTTTATAATCAACTGTGTACTTTATGTACCTAAGAATCTGTCTAACCACATCCAAGTGTGTCTTTCTAGGGGCTTGCATAAATGGACTCACAAGTCTAACAACATAGCTCAAGTCTGGCCTAGTAATGATCCAACTCTTGATTTGATTTAACTATGTAAGCATAATGATGGCATGTATATCCATCATATTCTCAACCTGTTAGGGTATCTCACCCTAATAGACCTACGTATACTTGGAGCACTACCACATGTCCTGAAAATAGCGCTGGTTCTCCTTGCATCAGGACCATTGATAAAATCCCAAGCTCTTCATCAAGGTTCTGCTCGAAGCCACTAGAGTCACCATCCATATATGAGTGACTTGTTGATAGATCAGGCACAAAAGGTTAATCTACCTTTTTCTTCCCTTTGTGTGATACATGTTTACCTACATGTGTCCTCGGGCCTCCTTGACCATGGACTAACACTAGATCCACTGCTAGAGGACTATGTAGGTCCAATAAGCGAATGTGAGACTATTGTTGCTCTATGTGTGGAGCATCATCAGTACTTCTTACATTTATATCTTCAATTACCTTTACTAGTGCATACTAGCTACTCATTTCATCAAAGGCAACATCACTATTTAGTCACTATCTCACGAGTGGTAGGGTTATAACATCTTTAACCTTTCTGCTCCAAAATATAACCAATGAAGATACATTTCTTTACCTTTAGATCAAACTGTGTTCTCACTTTATTGAAACATACACATATATAATACATCCTTGAACACTTTGTGACACATATGGTTTTATGCCTATAAACTTTTATTCAGGCATTATACTATGAATAACTATTGTGGTCGGGGTCTAATTCATTATGAAAACAACACACTTGCTACTGCTTTAGCCCAAAAATAATCGGGCATATTCTTTTTAGACATCAAGGCATGTGTCACTTCTGTAATGTGCCTATTTTTCTTTTCTACCACATCATTCTATTGTGGAGTATATACATGTATGTAAACTATCTTTTGATTCCTTGCTTTCTCAAGAAATCACTGAAGTCATTGGAAAAATACTTTCTCCCACCATCTGATCCCAAGCATTTTATTTGAATACATTTTTCCTTCTTGGCCAAGGCTTTAAATCTCTTAATTGAGCAAACACCTCACTTTTCTTCTTCATGAAATAGCCTTGGACCCACACTTTTCTAGTGTGATCTTAATGAATATAATATAATATGTGTAACTTGTAAATGTTATAGTTTTGATCAATTCCCATACATCCAAATGTATAGCATACAATGGCCTTGCACTAAACATGCTTTTTATGTAGGAAAGCATGTTTGGTGTGCTTACCAAGATGGCATAGTTCACATACTTTATGCATACAATCAACCTTAAACTTTGGGATACTTGTAACAATATTTTGGGCCTATATAGACTTCAGCCGTTGTATATTCATATGACTAATGCACTTGTGCCATATGCCAGTATCTGCAAAGTAAGTGGCAATGAAACATCTTTGAGGATTAAACCTCACTTATCGACCCTACTCAACCATCTGTTCAACAGAAACAAGGTTCGTCACATAATATCTGGAACATGAAGTACATCTATCAAGTACTTCATTTTATCATCCTATATAGACAATGGCACTTTATCAACATATGCATTGGGGTGCATAGTATCGTCACTTGCTTCTACATAACCTAGTTTTTCTCTTTTGTGCATATCTATAAACCACTCACTAAATAACTGATCATGTGGTTAGAAGAACTAGAATCCATATACTAAATATCTCCTGATCCTAACACATCTCTTGTCATGGAATTGAGCAGTTCTAGTAACAGGAGAATTAGGCAAATCCCCAATTCCCATGTAAAGCTAGAACTTTTGTCCAAGGGTTTGGTTAAATGGATACCTAAAGATCGGGCTAAGTGGGTGAGAAAGGTTATAGTCTAGGTTCCATGGATACGTAAGGGATTTGGATAAATTTAATAGTTGTCCATATCTTTGTCCAATTCCCATGTCTAGCCATTATGGTATCCAAGTATTTGGTTAAGTGGATGCCCAAGCATTTGGCCCAGTGTGGGTGACCAAGGTAGTAGTTCACTATCTAAATCTTCATGTTATGTGTGAATGGCTCTAGATTGAAAGAGGTGGTTTTCATTTTTATGGAGGAGTTTACTTCTAGTTTAACTCTAGAGACAAAGATATCTATTTGAAGACCAAAAGAGCTGAAGCGAATCCATTCAAAGAGCAAAAGAGCCAAAGCGAATCCACATACAAGTATGCAATACAGCTTTCTTATTTATAGGACTCATCAAAAGAAATAAAGCATGCTAACATAAGCCTAATATTAGATTAAATGACTTACCAATAGATTATAGATTAGAGACAATTTAATGAAATGCATTAATAAATAGTGATAGATTATAGATTAGAGACAATTTAATTAAATGCATTAATCTCACAGGTTAGTCAAATTAGGGACCATGAATGAAAAGTTAGTATAACCAGTTTAATTAGTGATGAATCGGTTTAATATATTAATTTCGAATAGTTAATAAAGATGAATTGATTAGTATAATTAGTGATAATATGAACTGTAAATATAGATTAGTTAATCAAGATTCATTAATGGCGTGCAACTTCCCTACTGTATGTGCATGAGAGAGAGAGAGAGAGAGAGAGAGAGAGAGAGAGAGAGGGTAAACTCTCCTTCTACCAAATCTTTGCACAACAAGCTATTTTTTAGATTATGTTTGGTGGAGAAAGAGGGAGGGAAAGATTGTTTGTGGTTGAGGGTATCACCATTACCATCATGCAATTTGTTTTCGCAAAGGCTCTTCTGCTAGGGGTGAGACAATTTTATATGGAGAGAGAGAGAGAGAGAGAGAGAGAGAGAGAGAGAGAGAGAGAGAGAGAGAAACACTTGAGATGATTTGATATGGAAAGTTGAGAGAGAGAGAATATGATTTACCTATGCCTGTCCTGCTCCGCACCCTTGCTTCTCCCTACGTTTTTCTTCTCCCTACTTTTTTCTTCTCCACGCTGTAGAGAGGCAAAGAGCGAAACATTTTATTTATTTTTTGGGACCAAATCTTGTGAGATATTGACTTTTAATGTTAAATCATCAACGGTTGGTACCATATAGCATGAACAATAATATTTCTTTTTTCAGAATGATTCCAGCACTCCCAAGTAAGTCCCTCTATTTTCCATAATAAAATCATATATATATATACATTTTGTAGCAAGGTTGTTCGACACTTGCAAGTAAGTTCCTATCCTTCATATCTTAGTAAATAAATTTTCCAATATTTCTATGTAAGTTTTATCTTTCAGACGGTGACTCAAACACCTTCCAAGTGAGTTTCTCATCCCTATTCTTACAATAGTGATCATGCTTAAATATTCATTGATAAAACTTCAAGATTTTATTTCTTATAAAGTCATAATCTGTAGTTATGTATGGAATTATAATCCGTTCGCATTCTTTCACATTTTTCTCAATGTAGAGTATCATTTCAATTGAATATATATATATAAAGGTACGACTCTCTACACTTGAGTTTCGTGTTTATTATTTAAGTATATGTCAACTTCAAAAGTAAATTAACCTTTCATCATCCAGACTTATTTCATCTACTTTTGGTTTATAATCTCACGTATCCTTGAGTGTCCAAATTCTTTTGACAGATAATTTCAATGACACCAACAATGGAGGTATGTATACATATTCACCTTCTTTTATACAAATTTTTCATAAGTTTTTCTATAATCTCTTTTCAACATAATAATCTAATTAATAAACCTTACATTAAGATTTGAGGAACTCGCTAGGCTTTTGTGGACGGTGTTGTGGAGTACTTTTCTTTTTCCTTGGCCTCTGAGTGTTGCGTTGAGGAAGAGGCTTTGACTGTTGAGGCACCCAAATTTGATTGGCACCTTCATAAGAGCCTTGAGCTACAAGTAGCTGCTTCTCCACCCACATATTGATACTATTAAGATACCTTGATTGTGGTTGTTGTGGTGGAGTTTTCTTTTGGGTTGATGTGGAAGGTTTGGGGCCCTCCTTGACTTTGGTTGGCGTTGAGGCTGCAGGTTTGAGACTCATGGGCAATGTTGATGATGAGGCTAGAGTCTCTTGTGGAGTGGCTATCGATGAGACGAGGTCTTTGAGCATGTGGTTGTCTCCTTTGGTGAGGTTTGTTCGATGAAGATGCATAGGCTCCGGGGCCTTCCCTTTGAGTTCCTTGTTAGAGATAGATGGTTGGTGGGCTCTGTGTGGGAACTTCTTCAGTAATAGCCGCCGTTGATTGTGAGGTTTTGGCATCAAACTTGTTAGGTGAGGATGGGGTTGAAGGAGTAGATGCTCTAACGAAGTCGGTTGTTGACGCAGATGGTAGGTCATTTATGTAGAGGGGATTTTGTGGAAGAGGCTTGTATCTTTTTGCGTTTAGCATCATAGAAATCCATTAAAGTTGGATCCTCTTCCTTGCAGTATGGTATTGTCAACTTTTTGTCGTTGACCATCACGATGACTCTATCGCTAGTAAAGTACAGTGATGCTTGGGCAGCAATAGTCCATTTATGCCCCAAGATCAAATCTGCTTCTAACACACATACTCAACCAAAAAAACTTGCAAGTGAGGGGGTTAGTTTCAATATACATTGTAAGTACCCCAAACATGGCATGTTCAAGTCTTGTGTAAAGGTAATCCTTTAAGGATGTGCCGTGAGTGTTGGTTGACCTAACAAATCCCATAGCTCGAGGGTCATGAGATTGTGCTCTCATGTTGAATAAAGCTGTGCTTGAGCTATGGTTATTTTATTTGAAATTTTGAATTCAACCAAAATTCTAGGGATCTTTTTAGTAAGATATATTGTAAGTTCCAGCTCTTGAAGGTCTTTTCCTCCCGTAATAACAATTGTACATTGCTTGCAGGAGTGTTCAAGGTGACTGTTTGCATGGATTCATCTATTGAATATAACAATTCACCTATCCAAGTTCCACCAAGGATGAAATAATACTCAAGGGAATCTAGGGTAACATGGAATGTAAATTCTATATCGCCATCGATTGTTTGAGTAGTGTATCTAAAGTAACTTGGAACTTCAATGTTTTGTTCATTGGTTCCTCTTGCAAGACTATTGTCTATAGGGATGAGTTTAGGTTGTCCCAATGACACCCAAGTGTCTATCGTCATCACATGATGTTATGACTAGCTCGAGGGGGCTAATCAATGCGCATTTGCACTTAACATCATTGCATGTAGGGAAATCCAACCATATCATGATAGAATCTTCCAAAGGGACCATGGATGTTTCAGTTTTTGTTTCGGCTTCACATCCTATTTCTGTTTCATACTCCCATTTACTTTCATCCTCATTTTGGCTCTCAGCTTTTTCAAGAGTACCCAATGTGTACATTAGCACACTTGGCCCTCTGACAATTCTTAATGCGGTGTGTTTGGAAACTTGCGAATCCTCACAGTCCTGCTCTATGGAGTTCTTTATGTCTTGGTATATCTCAGGTTGAGCCCTTAAAGGTGTAAGTGCGGATGTTATGCTGGCTTCACCACATGAGAGAAGATAATTCCTCCAAATGAGGTTTTAAGATACTGTTTTAATCTTGTAAAGGAATTATCAAATTCCTCAGGTGCTTTCACAAGCATATAGTTTGTGCAATCTGTCTCAAATGACTCTTGTGTAGAGAGTATGTCTTCCTCTTGAAAGGGGAAGTGGTACTCCTCTGGGCTTTGTATTTTGGTTACTTTTTAGGATTGGCATTATGAGGCTCAATCACAACCGGTGCCACCTGTAAGACATTCAACCAAGCTAAGCATGCTCTCTTGAGCTTGCTTTTTGCGTTCCGCATATGTGTCATGTGATCATTATTATCCATTTGGGGTGGTTGGGTGGGTTCTAGTTTCTTTATTGGTCTATGTGGTGCACTGAGTGAAGAGTCAGAACCTGTTTCATCCTCAGTTAGTGACGTACTAGAACTTTTTTCATTTCCTAACTTTCTTTCGATTGTTAGTTTTTCATCATGTTTGCCCATGATGCAACGAGATTGAATTTTCTTTTGGGCTTTTGTATCTTGTGTCGCACATATGGGTTTTGTGGTTTGTGTGGTGGCTTTTGATGTGGATGCTTCTGCATCCCATGTATCTTTTGGCTCTTTTGTGTTTATGTCCTCTTTTGGGTTTATTTCTTCTACAGGCTCTTTTCCCATGTTTTTTAATTCGACCTTGGTTTCGATAGTCTGTAGTCCCTTGTTTCTCTTGGGTTTATAAGGTTTTGTTTTTTCTTTTGGGTTCTACTTTAAAGCATGCTCTTCTACCCATGTTGAGGTATTGTCTTTTGCATTATTTTTGACTATTTCTCGTACCTTGGCTTGTAAATGTGTAAGCACATTTAAGGGCACCGAGAAAAATTGCCCGTTTTGTACACTTAAGATGTTAAGAGTTGTATTTTTGACTATTTCTCGTGCCTTGGCTTGTAAATGTGTAAGCACATTTAAGGGCACCGAGGAAAATTGCCTGTTTTGTACACTTAAGGTGTTGTTGCATTGACGCAACTCGTCTTGGGCAATCTTAGAACATATGTTCAATGTAACATCGTTCACACATGGGTCTCGTAAGGTGTCAATGACTATGGGCATGGAAGTATTTCAAATTGTGCAGTCTGCCACCTTGTGAGGTCCACGACAATAGAAACACTAAAGTGTTCGATTAACTGCTTCCAAAGCAGTTTCTACCGTGTGGATTGTTTCTCTTTGGTGCACAAGAGATGGAGGTTTTGAGTCAATTATGGATGAAGCGGGACACTTTTTAGTATCGTGGTCAAAGGTCTTCCAATATATGCAGTATAGAAGAACAGGTGCCTTGTATGTACAATGGGGATTGGGACGGTTATAGTGATTGCACTCAACACAAGGCATTTCGTTCCTCACTTGTAGAGGCATTAAGGGAGTCTGGTTTTGAAGGTTCTCATCCTCTCTTAGAGATGTCGATTGGAATGTTTTAAGCAAATCTGCATAGAGTTTGGGGAATGTCAATTCCAAGATCGATCTTTCTTTTGCCATTGCTTCACTTAGTTTAGATGAGAAACACCTTGTAGCATGATCATCTTCCAGCATGTTGTCATCTAAACGTATTGCTTCTTTACAACATTGATCGAATGTTTTCGGATTGGATACAATGATCAAGTTGTGTAAACTGTTATTCTTCAAGCCCATCATGAAACATCTCTTCAATTGAACATCGTTTAATGTTTCCTATGACTCACAACGTGAGTCCAAGAGTTTTATTCGAAGGATAAAATGTTACAGGTATATATTTTATCATATTTTTGATAAATTAACGATCTTACAAAAATATGTTTAATTTAATTTGTGTAGGATTCAGTTTAATCGAATGTGTAAGTTGGCACAAGATTAATGTATAGGTGTAAATGTGCACATAGTCATTTATGTAACAAGGCCCATTAGCAATTATATATTGGGCAAGGTTTACTTTTGATAAAATGCTTTAAAAGCATTGGACTAAGGTTCAATTTTGTAAAAAGCCTAATTTTAGAAAAGCTATGCTATTTATGGCTCCAAGGGCTAAATTTATTAATATGATTTAAATACCTCGTGTGGGAGTTGAGCCACACACGTCAGGGGGGAGATTGCACCCAATCTTGTCTTGATGGTGATGTTATTCTTTCTCTCTTGCTTTATTTTATGCATATGTGATTTGATTTCAATTTAATTCAAGTCTTTATTTTAAATTTTTTGATGTATTTTGTGAGTATTTAATTATTTCTTCAAGAAGATTAAAGGGTCCCATGACAGTGGTATCAGAGCTTTGGTTTAATTTAATCTTCTTGAAGGCGATCAAAAACTTGTGGAAAAACAAGTGAATGAGACAAAAACAGAGGTGATTTTGGTAAATTTTTTTGAATTTAAATTGAAGAAGAACACCTTTAGTGATTTATGTTTATGCAAGGCTTGTTTTTAACCATTGGGTAACCAATCTCCATCAATCTATTGTCCAAAGGGTAAAACTAGGTGAAAAATGATTAGTGGGTTTTCCAAAACCACAAAACCACCTTCATAATCTGTCCGCTGTACGGATTGAATCAGCAAACAAGGAGAGGAGTATTGAGAGCCATAATCAGATTTTAAACTACTACAACATCAAGAAATCCATCATGGACGGATGAGGGGCTCCCTTGATTTATTTTTCACCCAAATTACTAATTCTTTTTTTTCCCTCTCAGTTTATGCGCTGAGCACTAAAGCTTGTGAACAAGCTTAAAACTTATAATATATATATATATATATATATATATATATATAATTATTTATCTCTCTCCTTCACAGGCAAAGGCGACTTGGGCGATACATTAGGAAAAATTTGGACTCAAAAAGGGGCCTTGTAAGAGATCCCTTGGGATGGTGATGTGGACAAAGCAAGCCAATAAATCCAGATATAATATTGGAGGGTACGTGCGTCATTTTTGAGTTCTTTATTCCATTAACTGACATGTAGGGTGTTTTTTAATTCAAAACAATGCATCTTAAGTATAGTTTTTTATTCCCACTATGGTGCCTTATTTTATTGAAAAAAAGACACCACTCTCTTTCTTCATTACACTTTTGTAACGAAGCCCACTTTGCTAACCAAACTTGAACCGAACTTCGTCCCTGCAACCCATCATCTTGCATTGTCTCCCTCATTGTCTTCCCGACTCCACAACCACAACCACTCCAAATCCGAATTGTTTGAGCGGGAGGTTTTTGATTTTCTCTTCTTCTCAAGGCGGCAAGTTTTGAAAAAGGATGGAAAAGTATTTGTTCTTCATGCGCCATACCTGCTTGTGCATGAATAACAATCCCATTTCTTACCTTTTTCAAGTGAGGGTTGTGCTTACAAGTACTCTGTACATTTTGGTTCATCCAGGATACCAACAAGTTTGTTTGATGGACAAGGAGGTATTATTTAGTGATGTTATCTTTTGGTTTTAATGAAGGAATCTTCTTCATGGGAGATAAGTGTAATATCTTTGGTTTTTTTTGGTTAAAGTGTGAGTTCATGATGCTTTTTGGTGTTGTTAAAGCACAGAACAATGCAATGGAACTTGTGAAGCAAAAGAAGAAAAAGGTGGATATCCACTTCCAAGGAGAACCCGATTATGCTCCCTGCTGTAAGAGAAATTGGTCTAGGCCAGCATGCGAAGCCCGCATTACTGAGCTTCGAAATGAAGGAAAGAAAAATATGGACCTATGGTTGGATGGTAGTATTTACCCACCAGATCCAACCTTCTCTCAATCTCCATCATTCTTTGGGTTGACAAGTTTCTTCAAGTTTGTGTGTGAGGGTGAAAATGGATTGCTTGGATATTGCAAAAGACTGTTTGGCCAATGTCAAAGTATCTTTGAAAGACATTTGAGTGATAGAGATGCCAGAATAAAAATGCTTGAAGGTGCGAATTTTTACTTGGCATCGATCACAACAGCTTTGCAAGCTTCAAACGAGGACAAAGCAAAAGTTTGTGCTGGGTTACAAAAAGAGTTTGATCATTTGCAGCAGACTATTTGTAAGATGCAGGACACTATTAAGGAGAAGAATGAAATTTTGGCAGTTCGAGAAATCAACAATTTCACATTGGAGAGTGAGAATGCACACCTTCGAAAACAACTTGAAAAGTTCAACAAAAAATTACAATATTTGAAAGACACGCCATTGGGTGCTCAATTATGCAAGAGACAGATCAAACCATTGGAAGAACTCAATGTTGGAGGTGGCCAATGGAAGCATCGTGTAAAAGCTTGCAGATATTGGGATATTAGTTAAAAAAGAAGAGATATTTAGAAGAAATGATGCATTTTTGACACCTCAGTGTGGGGATCTCCCCTCATGAAGGAGGCCCCTATTTCACATGTGTGGAGGAGTTTTAAACTCATAAATAATGAGATGTTTTCATCTCTCCTCTCTCCTGTTTCAACTAGATCCAAAAAGTAAGCTAAATTGACCCAAAAATGGTCAAAAATTGACCAAACTGATCTGGAAAATTCTAGAATCAATTTGCTTGGGTAGAGGCTCATTTTTTCCTATAAATAGAATCCTCCCCCTTTGTAAAAGGTTAATAGTGTTTATGCACTATTACTCTACTCCTCCCCAGAGCCAAAAACATTGAATTCACTTGATAATTCAATTGCATGACCAAACGAGGTGTCTCCAAAGGAGTAAAAGAGAGAGAATGGATGCCTAAATGCAATCAGTAATAGGCGTGAAGCCCCAAATCGTGATGCTCCAGGAGTGGATCCTAATTGGGATCCAATTCTTCCTATTCCTTTGATCAGAGTTCATATTTGTGTTTTGCATGCGCTGGTTAGAATAATTGAGAAACTAGTCTACATGTACATCGAATTTTCATGGAATATGAAACCAGCAGTAGAGAGTGAAAGAACTATTAAAAAAATAGAGCAAGTGCTTTCAGATGCAGGTTTACATTGTGGTCAAGTGAAGATTGAGAAGGACTTGAGAAGATCAGGGAAGACCGGAAATGTTCCTAGCAAACCATGTTTTGGAGGTGCAAAAGCTAGAAAGTTCTTATCTAATCATACCTAGAGAGGTCATCTGGGTACAGATTTTGAGGTGTGGAGGAAGCTTCATGCAGCTGTACCTGATCGAGGCTCTTCAGGACAAGCAAGGGTGGCAAAGGCCAAAGCGTGGTTGGCACTTGATCGCCTTGCACCTTTGTTGCAAAAAGCAAGGTTTGAAGATGGGGATGTTGAGAAATTTGAGGCAGTTGTTGTGACAGAGTTCTACACTAGCTATGAAAAGGCATGGGGTGCGACAAACTTGACACAATACATGGTTATTACTTGAAAACCTACAGCTTTGAGTTTTTTTTTGTTGTTCAAAAAATATTGTACGATACTAAATGTCTTGTTGTTGTTGAGCATTTGTAGCACATTTTGCATGCACATGGAACCTTTTTTGCGGAAGAGTTTGGAAGCCTTGGGATTTGGTCTACCCAAGGCATGGAAAGATCTCATTGGCAAGCACGTTGTGCCTATCAAAGGGCCACTTAACATGGAGGAGGAATGAAGAAAAGTAATCCCATGAAGCAACTATGTCAGTGGTGGTATAGGCGGATTCAAGTGAGGGCTCGTGTGAAGATCAAACAGTCTGAATCAGCTGTGTCATGTGCAATAAGAAAGGTTTAGGCTGAACGGAGACGTTCAATATATGTCTCCTCACAGGGAAAGCAGAATCATGCTGAATGGCTAAGACAACGACAAAGACAGGGCAGAGTGTGGAAGAAAATTGATCATTGAAATACATATTGTAAAACAATGATGTAACTATGAAAGATTTTAAAAGAACAAGAGCTTTCATCTATGTCCCATATAAATGTTTCCAATATATATACATTTCATAGTTTTTAATGGTAAGCAAGAAGAGTATTGAGAAATATGAAGAAACTTCTTAGCAACTGGAACAATCTAAATCTGTTAATCTGGAGCAGAGACTTCCCCCAGCCGAGCCTTTTTTGATGAAGTTTCTGCATCATCTTCTTCATCCTCCAATGGCACAACAGGGACCTTTGGCCTTGCTGTTCTAAGAAGATGCTTCTTCCCGCAATCACTCAACAGATTAGGATCTGTGATTCCACATGCCAACCCGTAAGCAGCATATGTTAAATAATATTTACATCTCAACGAATATACTCCAGGTCCCTCTCCAAAAATTCGAACAGATGCTTGCCGCTCCAGAAGTATTGCCTTGTTTGCATTCAGTCTTAAGTGATAGCCACCTAAATACCTGGATAGAGTCTTTATCGCCATCAGAGGAAAACTTGCATTGTCCTTGGAGAAGCTAGCGTGAAATATCACAATTTGAGGGAATTTTAGGCGATGTATATATGTTCCTAGTGTCGAATCGTGGCCCAATCCCGCCATACGCTTGCCTGAAGCACGTTTGAGGAATGTGTCTTCATATATTTCCAACTGAAAAAATAAAGGAGCATTAGCCAGAAACAACATCACCAAACATTTCAGGACAAAGTTGATAAAGCCAAATCCACAACAAAAAAAAACTAACCTCTTGGTTCTCATCTGCTTCAAGCAAGGCGTCTTGCCATAAATTAGTGCTCGAACTAGGAACGGTTTCCGCTGACTTATTTGGCACATTCCTAAACCCTCCCATGTTGGTAATATTCAGTCTTTCCCTTGCTTCTTGTAGCTCTTCCTCTGTGGCATCTTTTCCTTCATATTTAAGGGCATCAGCATAGATCATCTTTAGTGTTGCTCTGCAGCAGATAGGAACTCAGTGTCTTTCACATGGCTATCCACTAGTAAGTACTTATCTATCCCATCATCATCTACAAAATTATCATCGACCTCCAGATTTTGGGCTATGAAAGCTATGCAATGGTCCTCCCTTAAGTTAAATACATGTTGTATGTCTGTCAGCAATATATACTCTGAATCTCCTACTTGGTAGGAGGGGAGTAATGGCGTTGGAATGGGGGAGGAGTCATCTGATTCAATCACAAGCTGACCTATATCACTGTTTTGTTCTCTAACTGCCTCAATATCAACCGCCGAACTGAGCTTCCTCTCTTCTTCAACATTGAACTCCTCAATCACATGAGGAGTGTCCTCCTCTTCAGCAACATCCTCAACGGCAGGACTAGCCTGACGAGAAATCGTGTCTTCACTTTCATTTGTTGCATGCGGCTCTGTACATTCTTCATCATTGCACGTTCATGTGCAAGAAGCATAAGAAGGCATAAGAGTATTCCATCAAGCGGCATTTTCTTTTGTGAAAAGGGCATAGCAAAGCTCTCTTCTTATCACATGGTACCTTGTGCCAATCCCTGTTTAACCTCTGCTTCTTCTCCAGCGACACCTTGAGATTAAAATGAATGTGATTTTTCCCATCAATCATCATTGGTTCTTCATTTGCTCGTCAAACTCTTGCTTTGCCTCTTCAAAGTATCCATGATGGCTAGAAAATGTATCCTCCAGAGAAAAATCGCAATTGAACATCAACGAAATTGCAAGGTGCAAATCATGATGTCGACATTTGTAGAGGAAGTCATACAACAGAGTTGCAGGTGTTTCTTTAATCTCTTCGTCCACATCAAACTCGACTTGAGCTTGCGCCATGGCTGAATTCAAGGGTGTAGAAAAGACATGGAAAATATTAGTTCAAGCAATGAATCAAGAGACAGTCGATCTTAAACAACAAATCTCTGTGTGGTGTGAATGGATTCAACATAACGCGAGAGGAGATGCCAGAGGAATCCAGGTATTCCTCCTCGCGTTGTAGTGAATCTATTTTCCCTAACGCAAATAAAATTGTAGCTAAGTCAAGGACCTCTTCTCGCATTATGGTGAATCGATTCACTATAATGCGAGGAGGAATATTGTACTTCCTATGGGACCTTCGCTCGCGTTATGGTGAATTGATTCACCGCAACATGATGACTTTATCATCCTTTGGCAACGCCTCTTACGTTATGGTGAATTACAAATAAACCCATACTAAGAGAGGAGGTGTCAAACGAATTAAAATACTCTTCTTCGCAGTCAATTCACCATAAGGCGAGGAGTCATAGGTTTTCAATTCACCTTAACGCGATGAAAAGACAAAGCAAGGAGTTCTCCACGAATGAAACCAAAACAACGAAATAACAAAAGAAGAAGGAAGCACAAAAGAGATAAAAATACCAAGAAAACGAATTGTATACAAACGTCGCAGGAGATGGAGATGAAGGAGGTTGGAGGTTTGTCTTTGACGTTGGATACAGGAGGATGAAGGAGGATGATTGATGAAGGAGGGTTGGAGGAGATAGTCAGTCTTGATGGAGATGAAGGCCATTGGTGGGGAGATAAATGAGAATACGAACTCCAAGAGAGGCAATAAATGAGATGAGTATCCTAGAAAATCCGTTTTTAATGCTATGCGACACGTCAGCGCCGCGTTTTCACCCGCCATTCCATGAATGCCACGTGGTAGCCCGCCGTGTACCTAGCACGTGTACAAGCTATAAAGTTTAATCAAAGCCCTTTTTAATGCTATGCGACACGTCAGCGCTGCCTAGTCGCCTTGGCAGCCCGCCAGCACGTGTGTTCACTCTAAAGACTAATCAAAGCCGTTAATCATGCCACCTTTTCGTCCTCTTATCGATTTTGCCTTGTCCGTCCTCCTGCTTGTCTCCAGGTGACTTCCGACTACCGCCACAGTACTGAACCGATATTCCACCTCCTGCACGACAGTCTCCATCCATTCTCACGCAAGAAATGTAAGTTTTTGTATACTACTTGATTGTTTTGTAAGTTTCTTGTATATTGCTTGTTTGTTTTGTTTTTTCTTCGCCTGTTTGCCCTGTGCCATTGTTTTTTCTTCGACTGTTTGCCTTCTGCCATGGTGATTCGATACACCTTAAAGCACACGACGGGCCATTAGAATCTCAATACGCTCCATGTCTTATGGTGAATCGAATCACCATGGCAGAAGGCAAACATAAGAGATTCGCGATAATCCTCCTCCGGTTGTAGTAAATCGATTCACTATAATGCGAGGAGGATTGTTTTGCTTTGACTGGCCCTTTGTCTCGCGTTATGGTGAATCGATTCACCATAACGCAAGACCAAAGGGCAAAGGATTCACGATAATCCACCTCTTATTGGTGTCAATTAATTCACCTCCTACACGACAGTCTCCATCCATTCCCACTCATAGAATGTGATGAAAGTGTATTACTTGATTGTTTTGTGAGTTTCTTGTATAATCCTTGATTGTTTTGTTTTTCCTTCGACTGTTTGCCCTCTGCCATTGTTTTCTCTTCGACTGTTTGCCCTCTGTCATGGTGATTCGATTCACCGTAAAGCAGACGACGAGTCATTAGAATCTCAATACTGCTCTATGTGTTATGGTGAATCGAATCACCAAAATGCAAGACGGAATGGTAAGAGATTCGGGAGAATCCTCCTCCCGTTGTAGTAACTCGATTCACTATAACGCGAGGAGGATTGTTTTGATTTGACTGGCTCTTAGTCTCGCATTATGGTGAATCAAATCACTATAACGCAAGATCAAAGCTCAAAGGATGCACGATAATCCGCCTCTTATTGGTGTCAATGAATTCACCATAATGCGAGGAGGATTATTGTGTTTCTGTGGGCCTTCATCTCGCGTTATGGTGAATGGATTCACCATAACGCGAGGAAGTGCATATTGCTTTCTTGGCCACCCTCTCTCGCTTTATGGTGAATTGTTAATCGTGTACTACTGAATAGCTAAGTTTTCTGCTTTTTCTTGCATTTTCAGATGGCTCGTGTAAGGCATACAGCTAGACCCATTGACAATGTAGCTCCCTCATCTACTGGGTAGAAGATGGGCGTTCTGAAAGCCTCAAGATCCAGGAAATCAAGCAGTCCTTCCCGATTGTCCAAAACGCAGCCTAGACTAAGGCGTTTCGCAGAGCATTCGTCAGCTCTGCGAGAAATCACAAAGTTTATGAAGCACCCGACAGCTGCTATTCCCAGATTGCCTTTCCAGAGGCTTGCCACCAGGAGAATTTGTGAGCAGAATGGAATTTCATTTAGGTGGAAGGCATCGGCCATGTTTTGCTTGCAGGAGGCCACAGAAGATTGGATGATCGAATTTTTTTTGGATAGTTACGTTCTTGCTGCCCATGCACACAGGGTGACAGTAATGAACAAAGATTTTTTCAGCCTAGTAGCCCTTCGTTTCAGATACGATAAGTTACTTAGACCAGTTACGTTTACTGATGAACGAATGTTATAAATTTTGGATGTCCGTCCTGTACAAAAAGTGAGAATTGAAGAGGTGACCGAGGGAGGTCCAGATCATGAACATCAGACTCGAGCAAATTTAATGACAAGCGCTCAAAGGGAACACCAAGCTGCAATGCTTGCATTGCAAACAAAAAGGAAAAATGTTCGCGCACTCCACGCCATGAATCGGGAGGCACTGCAATTTTTGTTGCCGGAGTTCTATGTACCCTTTAATATTAGAGGGCATAGATGTTATTTCCTGATTCATGCTGAAGAAATCAACATTTTGTTTGATCCTAAAACTGAAGTCAACGACAAAGTGCTCAGATGTGTTTTAAGGTATACTCTTTTCTCTGTCCTCCCACAATTTTTCATTCTTGGCTCTTAAAGTTTATGCCTCACTCTTGATATGTTTCCTTGTGAAGTTTTGTTATTTCGCAATTGCCCGAGGATGTACAGCAACGAGTGTTCCAGATTGATTCACTGGTCTCAACACTGTTGCTAGTAGAGTCAGTTCCGTACCTCGATGTGCTGAACTGGTTTCGGGAGGTCCAGCTGGACGATGCCCGAGTATTTTTTTGGCATATCATGAAAAGTGAGTTTGTCTCTCTATCTCTCTTGCATGATGTTTATAGGAATCACCGTACACGAGTTATATAGTGCTTCCTTTGGATTGAAACTAATAGAAATCTATTTGGATGTGATGCAGTTCCCATTGGAGTCTTCTACTAGTCAACGTGCAAGAAAATGTCATTTACCTTGCAAATTCGACATCTGGTGTCCATGGAAATGTTTTGTTGTAAGTAAAAATCATTAAGATACATATTATTGTTTGAGTTAGAAGTCCAGATTGATCAGGATAATGGTTGGTCTTTGTTTACAGTGGTGTCAGGAAACTAATGGCAGCTTACGAGAGCCTCAGCATGGACATCGACACCCTGGATCGATCGACCATCGGAAGGGTTAGTGTCCCCAAACAAGAAGATGGCTACAGCTGTGGGTGGAGGGTTGCACTTAATGCAATGTTGCTGCTACGAAGCATTTTTCAGCTCCCTTCAGAGGATGTAAGCATTTTTTACGCATGCGTACTCTTGTTTATCTTCTTGTATATTGTCATGTTGATCTTATTTATGCCTTGATGAATTGTGATGGCAGTTTCCATCAATGTCTAGCTACGTGGACCTAGACATCCAAACGTTTAGGGAGGAAACGATTGCGAAATTGATCGAGGTCGCTGAAGTTATGCCTCTAGACGGGCCAGTGGACTTCATCCCGCCCAATCCACGAGGGGGGATAGGCCCCCCTAAACCTCTTACATGGGTTCCATACTTGGGAGAAGAGCCATGGCTCCATCCTGAAGCCGATACCTATGGGTTCCAGTAATAAATAGTTTTTTCCTTCTTCCAACAAATGTACGTTTGTAAATATGCAGCTATACATGTACATTTATATTTTTTTGCACATATCTAGTGTTATTGGAGAGAGAACATCAATTGTAAATGCACTTTTAATTTGAAAATCAAAGGATCAAATTTGCTACTGTGTTCCTTCACTGCTTGTTTTCTTACTTTAAGCCTTTTTTGTGTACATAAAAATTCAATTGGGAAATTTTTGCCTTCATTACATTGTTTTAAACAATAAAGCATTACAAAAGCAATGTTCTGAATAGATAAGTTTATTGCATATGGAAAATACATTGTCACCGTATACATGGTCACATCATATATCTTCTAGTGCCTCCAATTCATGTGGGGCTGCAACATCTTTACAAATGATCTGATGCTCTCTTCTTTTACTTAGCTTCCGACCATCGAGCTTGAAGCAAAATTGATCTGGAGGATTCTGAATAGCTACTTCTAATTCCTTCCTAACATATTCGAGAGTCCAATTCTCTTCCACTTCCAATGTCAAAGATGGGTGACCCTGTCGAATCATAACTATATCTATCAAGCAAGAGTGGCTGCCATCTCTTGTATCTTGGTCCATGCTTTCCCAGTTGTTGTTGATCCATCGCCACCTTCTATAAGTAAATGACATGCACAGATGTTGCCTGGCAATATAGTATCTGATTCCAAAATATCATTAGGATAATTTTTCGAGTATAATCAAATAAGCGTTGTAACTGTTTCACAAAAATACATTATAATGTCATAACACTCACCGAAATGCAATGTCGGAGGTGTTCAATCGACATTCGATCAAATCATCTCCCTTTGATGATTTCACTCTCCAACCTTTGTCAAACAAATGATCAAGCCAGGCTTCATCTATGTCTTTGCACACAAAAGTTGTTCTAGTTTTTCTCAATTGTTTACAATCAGAAAATAAATGAACAAAGCATGCAATTGTAACAAACAAACTTAAGTGGACATTTCTTGCACCAATGCTAGGCTTCATAGCACATTTAATATCATTAAACATTTTGGTCCTGTATGACTCTATCACTTCTGTGTCAAGCAATGGCCACTCAGGACTATCAAGTGGCGAGCAACGGAATACGTTCCAACTTTCCATGTCGACTCGATTGAGTGGGCAAGGTATAAAATGAGTCATAGAAATATGTTCTACTTCTTGCGAGATCACTTGGTGCACGACCTTCATATTGAAGTTCCCCCACCTCACCATGTACGACATTCAAGAATCCCGTCAAGCATTGTGCAGGCTCCCACTCCTGAAGATTGGATGGGTACAAATCTGTGCAAGGCAGAAAAATGTATATCAATCACCTTATTTGCAACATTGAAATACAAAACACACGCACTTACAATGTGGTCTGTGTCTTGGAAGTCCTTCCAATGGTCCCACGTTGATCTCTTTTTACATGAATACATGATGGATCAACACTTCTTTGACAGTTTTCCCTCCTGGTGCCATCTTAAAGTCAAGGATCCTTCCTTTCCAATGTTTGGCCAAGTCTTCAGATGCCTTTCCCTTCACTCGGTAGTGGCCTTGTTTTCCTGGCTGCGTAGTGACCCAAGAGTACTTCCTGTATACTTGGGGAATCCATTCTTCGTTCTCGTCTTTTATGTTATACAACACAACAGATGAGATACTGCTCCTTGCTCGTTTCAGTCCACTTTCGGGTGCCATGATAGATTAACAGACGTATGAGAAAGAAGAAGTAGCAGAAAGTGGATGACTGAGCTAACCGCTTTTGTGGATCAAGGAGGGAAGAAGAAATGAGGGACGGTGTGTTCTTTTGGGCGCCAAAGATGTTTCGAGATTCAAAAGTGGAACCAAGTTGAGGGAATAACCAGGAGAATGTGTATCTATCTATTCCAAGCATTCAAGCTTCATTAGTTCTAGGGGTGGTGGAAAGAATTTTTTAGTGCTCCACGTCTAACACAGGAATGTGGAAAACATTCTTTTATTGTGTTAGGTTCTGACAAAAAAACGGTTTTAAATATTTTAAGACAAGGTGATGGTTATTTTTAATATTTCATGAAGATAAGAGTTTCTCCACGTTTTGGGTGGGTTTGTACAGAGGTCCCACCACCGGTGAATCTCGTTCGTAGATTACATGTCACTCAATCTATGTGTCTATTATTATATTATTGTTGAAACAGCCCTCTTTTGAGTCCAGAATTTTCCTAATGGCACGCACGACTGAATATTCTCCTCTCTCTCCATCTGCGGCCATCGGCGCTACGAATCTAGGGATGGACGGCCTAGTTGCTCCGATTTGCTTCACCTAAGCTCATATTAAGCTTGTGATTAAGTTGCACGCTAGGTTTAGTCATAAAGGAAATTATAAGCTTTATTTAGTAAGCTTAAATTAAAAGCTTTACAAGCTTTAATTAATAAAGCTTACTAATATTTTATTAGAGAAAAGGGGCTACACAGAAACTTATTCCAAAAGCTTATTAAGCTTTTATTAAAGCTACATTCTTTAGTTTTGCTAAAGTGTTATAAGCTTTAGTAAAAGAGCTTTCTTAAGCTTTGATAAACCCTTTACAACAAACTTTATATATATATATATACTTTATCCCATTACCATCTGCCTCTCTCTCTCTCTCTCTCTCTCCTTTTGGGTACATTTTTGTGACCAAAAATTAGAAGAGAGAAAACCCATAACCTCTTTAAAGCAAATTTTTGCTAAAGGGCTTTAGAATTTTTATAAAAACCTATCCTTACAAAAGAAAAACTTTTTGAGAAAACTCATCACTCCCCACAAAAGGGAGCAATTCTGAAAGAAATTCAGAACTCTCAAATCTTTTATGGATGGAAGTGAACCCATCATTTTGTGACTGATTTATAAGCTAAAACTCTTTGTCTTAATTTAGTTGCAATGGCTGCGTTACCCATTCCGCCCATGGTTCAAGAACAAATCTTAGCGCTTCAAGAACAAATTACTAATGAACGAGAACTCTGACGCAAATTAGAGCGTCAAGTCAAGCGTATCAAACGTAAACGCGATGTTTATGATTCTTCCGACTTAGATGAGGAGGAAAGTGATCAAGTTGGACGCACTGTTAAAACTACATTGCGTTCTCAAAATTCTAAGAAAGACTCACGAATCAGTTGAAAGGCATTCACTTTCCAAAATTATGATGGCAAGAAGGATACACAAGTTCTCATTACTTGGATTAGCCAACTAGATGATTATTTCTCTGGGGAGTGAGAAGTTCTCATTAGAAAAGGATAAAATTAAATGTGCTTGTAACCACTTGATCGAAAGTGTTGCCTTATGGTGGAATGTGACCAAACAAGGTGAACATAGACCTTCAACATGGAAAAAGTTCCAAAAACTCTTAAAGAAAAATTTCCTACCTTCACAATACAAAGCTTAAGACTCGACAACGATGGTCTCTATCTTCAGACAGCTTAACATAGAAAATGTATCAACTTCTGTGGACAGGTTTTTGCAAACCTTATTATAAATGCAGGTAATCGAGAAGGTTCGCACCAAGGATCAAAGAAGAAAGTTCGTAGCAGGTTTGAAACCTATAATTAGATCTGAGGTAAATATGTTTCGACCACATTCTCTTAGTTCAGCTATTTCTCTAGCTTTTAATTGTGAAAAGAAAAATGATTTTTCTAAGAAAATAATGAATCCTTAAATCTCGGCATCAACATCTTTGAACCCTAAAACCTCTCCAAAAACATTTGACACATCTCTTAATGACCATGACATAGGTATTAACACTGATATAGATGATTCATAAAAAGCTAATAAACATGATTCCAAGAAGTATTACAGGTGTAACGAGATTGGACACATCGCATCAAATTGTCCATGGAAGTCAAAGTTTATTTCATTTGGGACTCAATATGATCAATGAAGATGAAGAAGAAGAATACCACGACGACTATTCAGACTCTTGAGGTAACATATTTATTGCATTTGATTATTTAACACTTTTGGTAAACTCAAGGAGAGTTTTTATGCATCAAAAGTAGAACTTCTTAAAGGAATTGGATCTTCCATCTTAAATTATACTTTATGAATTTTTTACTATGTATTAATATGTATTAATCTTGTGGTATGGGACACGAGAGTAATCCTATGTGAAGGATTTCGATACATACTTATCTCTACATCTGTGTGGGATAATTTTAGGTGGTATGGGACACTAGAATTTGTTACACATCGAAGTCCTTGATATAATGTATTTTGTTAGGGAACATACTTGAATTTATATAGTATATGACAATCGATCTCCTTTCCTTGCATAAGCAAATAACCATTTGAGGTCAGTTGCTTACCCAAGCAGGAGGGACGTTACATAATGTCCATCCTTTAGTTGTACGGGGATGCCTAGACACTAGTGTGCCAGCCTAGTGAATTGGTATCGTGATGAGTGACTCCACATTAAATACTGATTAGCTAGTGGTATTGGCATAGCTATTGAGACCATGCTTGATGCGTGTATGTTATTAAAGTGTAACAAGTAGTGCCATGCTTGACAACTGTATTGTGGGCAAGTGAAACAAGTGGACTATGCTTTACAATTGCACACGGTCGAAGTGAAACAAGTGGTTTATGCAACTGATGTGCCATGCTCATTGGAGTGTAACACAAGTGGCAAATCACACCATGCTAGATGATGTGTATATAGCTATGCTCTCATCATAGTGAAACAAGTGGTGAATATATGCTGTGTTTGTGGTGAATGAAAGAGCAATGTGTGTGTGTCACACATAAGGGATCTTATCTATATCATATTATTTTTTATTATTTGTGATTTGATGATAGTGCGAGCATCATCAATTTTGGTGTCGCACGAGATTTGTTTTTGTTGTTGTAGCATTTTCTTTTACGCAATTGAGGACAATTGCTTCCTCAAATGGGATGACTGTTTTACAGGTATATATTTTATCATATTTTTGATAAATTAATAATCTTATAAAAATATATTTAATTTAATTTATGCAGGATTCAGTTTAATGGAATGTGCAAGTTGGCACAAGATTAATGTATAGGTGTAAATGTGTACATAGTTATTTATGTAGCAAGGCCCACTAGCAATTATATATTGGGCAAGGTTTATTTTTTATGAAATGCTTTAAAAGCATTGGACTAAGGTTCAATTTTGTAAAAAGCCCAATTTTGGAAAAGCTATGCTATTTATGGCTCCAATGACTAAATTTATTAATATGATTTAAATACCGCGTGTGGGAGTGGAGCCACATATGTCACGGGGGAGATTGCACCCAATCTTGTCTTGATGGTGATGTTATTCTTTCTCTCTTGCTTTATTTTATGCATATGTGATTTGATTTCAATTTAATTCAAGTCTTTGTTTTAATTTTTGATATAATTTATGACTTTTTAATTATTTCTTCAAGAAGATTAAAGGATCCTGTGACATAAAATCTCTAATGGATTCATTTGGTTGACGCTCAATTGAATAGAGTTCTATTGCTACACTCCACCGATCACCTTGTCTGGAAAAGCCATGTATAAAGGCTGATTTCAAGGTTTTGAAGTTGGTCTTGATTGTAGGTATCAATGTGATGAACCATCGACTAGCTTTTCTCTCTAAGCATAGGTTCAACGCATATACCTTGGTGGGATAGTTGGGATTTTCAAAGGCTTCACATCTCTATTCAAACATTTGAATGAATTGAACAAGGTCTGTTGTTCTGTCGTATTTACCCATAATTTTAGAAATTTGTACGGTCGTATTTCTATATGAGTCAGGCCGTATGTGAGTGCTCTTGTTGGGAGAGACTCACTGAGTCCTTGGGCTACCCCCCTTCCTACACTAGTCAATATGTCCAGGGTGTGGGCATCCACGAAAGGGTTGGTACTTATAGGATTTATGGGAATGTTAGGTAAGGGACCAAAGCCCAATGGGATCGAAGTGATAAGGAGTGTAAAACCCAATGACACGCTGGTTATAGGCATAGCCAATGGTATCGGGAGGTGCATTTGCGGCATAGATCTCAATGGCTCGAAGATAGCCATTGGATTCAGTCCTTGTGTGATCCCTGGCAATCCCTCTATCGTGGCTATGCCGGAGTGTCTAAATGCTTCTTAAAACACACGTTTTTTTTTTTGCTTTTTATATTCTCCCACAGCCCATTATAGCCTTAAGAGGCTTGGTGTACTCTTCGTTGGTCAAACGGGTGTTCGTTCGCCCTAAATAGCTTAGGCATTATACGCACGTGAACCTCTTAGAGATAATTTTCTAGAAAAAGCATATGCTAGTAGCTTCCCAGATGGAAGAGGAGGTCCTAAAAAATATTTTCCATCACTGTCTTAAGATGAAAAAAAATTTCGAGAATTTTTTCCCTGTTTTGCAGCACATTTTGAGGGTGTTTGAAAAGGAATTTTGAAAAACTCTATAGAAGTTGTAGTATTTTTGAAGTACTACAACTTTTTTTCTCTGAGTCGTCCGTGATTTTGTCGTTTGGACCCTCAAAAAGTAGCTCGCATATGGCTCCTCGTCGTTTTGGCACTGTTTTTCGTGATTTTTTTGTGGTTTTTGGGTTGTTTTTTGCCTTGATTTTTAGGTCGAATTTTGAGGTTGTTGGTCGAAGGCCAAAATGATCGATTTTGACTTCGGACGGCCAAGTCCAAAGTTGAAGAGCTCAATGTCAGGTTTCTGATGAGCCCTAGAGCGCCTTCATTGGATATACGATTTAGGGGATACAAGCCTGTAAACAAGGGTGTTTTCCAAAGTCTTAAAATTCATTTTTTTAAATAAAACCGGCGGACCTCTTTTCACGCTGTGAAGAGAACTTCATGGATTTTATAAATTTTGATTGATTTTTTTTTGTGTTGCATGAACGAAGGGTCTCACGCCGTGAACTCTTATAAGTTTACGCTGTGAATCGGACTTCACGAAAAAATTAAATTCAATTTTTTTGGGCGCGGTTCCCGAGGGCGTGAACCCTTAGGCCGTGAAGTTGCAAAAAATGGTTCACGCTGTGAACCGGACTTCACGAAAATATTAAATTCGTTTTTTTTTGGGCACGGTTCCTGAGGGGGGCGTGAATCCTTAGGCCATGAAGTTGCAGAAAATGGTTCACGTTGTGAACCCGTCTTCACGAAAATATTAAATTTAAATTTTTTTTGGGGTGCGATTCCCGAGGGCATGAACCCTTAGGCCGCCGTGAAGTAGAAAATGGTTCACGCCGTGAACCGGACTTCACGAAAATATTAAATTCATTTTTTTTTTGGAGTCTAGTGGGAAATACGAATTTTTCTTTTTGGAAAAAATATTTTTTGAATTTAAAATGAAAGAGATATGGGCATTTTCCCAAAAAGGTAAGTGGGAATCAAAAAAGTCAACCTTTTAATGACACCCCCCTTACATCCTTCATAAATGACCCCCAAAATGGATAATTTGACAACTCATGAGCATCTACTTATTGAATTCTCATTCGCCTTAATGAGTTATGTAAAAAAGTGATTAAGAATTGATGTAAGCTTAATCTTTTCACTAATCTTTTCCTCTTTTACTTTAATCAAGGGCTCTAATTAACCACTAATCTCTAATAAATTCACACAATTGAGCACATCATTGGATAGAGCAAGGGAATGCTAATCTTTGTGCATCAACAAATGTGTAAATTAATATAAAATAGGATATTAATTAGACTCTTAATTATGGTCTCCTCTTTTAAGGCAAAATTAAGCAAGGAGAGTCAAATTTCTCCAATTGATGTAATTAGATGTTTTGATGCATCTAGATTCTCTCAAAACACTCAAAAACACTAATTTCAACAACTACTTATATGATCAATTTAGACCCCAATTAACACATTTTCTAAATTTTTTGTCTCTTGAGCAAGATTAATCACCCTTAATGATAAAAACCAGTTCATTAAGAGAAATTAGTAAAATTTAAGGATTTTTTGATGGTTTTAAGAGATTAAGCTACTCCTAATGTTTGATAACACTCTAATCCAAACAATTTCAACAACAAACACACAATTAAACTAAAATTAATTAGATGTACAAAAGGTTCTCTTGCAAGTTGCTACTCTAATATAAATTTGTAAGTTAATGAAATGCTTGTTTTTAAAATATGATTTCCATACACTGCTCTAAGTCAATCTCATATTGAGAACCAAAGTTTGGACATGCAACATGTGGCGTGTCGAAGACATATGTAGCATGTTAAGGCACATGCTATGTTAGGGGTGTTGATAAGGAGTTATATGCCGTGTTATGGGTGCTAATAAGAAGGAAGACCAAACCCAATCAGTGAATTAAAAAACACTTTAAAAAACACGTGTAAGGATAGAGGTGCAATCCTCCTAGTTTTTTTTTAGGGGGGGGGGGATTGGGAGGCTTGAAAAAAAGCATTTTCGGGAATTTTATCAAGTTTAGGCAAGTTGATTCATTGGAATTTATGTAACTCTATTCCATAGGTTATATAAGATGTCAAGGAGATACATTTGGCATAAAGACTTCCTTGAAAAAGAGACATTTTTGAAGCAAATTTAAGAAACTTTTGTTAGTATACACTCAATGCCTGCCTCTCATCATGTATCTCACTTTGATGTATAATGCACATTTGTTAGAACCCCATTATGAGAAGTAGCCACGGTGCATATGTCGGTGGGAACCCTGACTTAGATGCCGATGGGGTTATTATTGTGACCATTGATGATGGTTAGGAGATGGTCAAGGGTACAATAAAGAGAATGTGGGGGGGAGGGAGAGCTTCAAACCCTAGCAAGTAAACACACATACACAAGAGAGAGCAAGACACAAGAGAGAGATGGATAGCTGAATTTTCTTCTATCTTCTTCTTCTATACTCAACAAACATAAAATAAAGATAAGAGTACACACTATATGGGTTAGTACTCAACTACTACAACATACAAGGGTCGGTCCATAATGTGAACCCGACTAAATGAGCTGGCACTATAACTATGCTAGTCTCTAGTAATCCAAAATGGCTATCACACATCCTGTCATCCCACTGGCCGCATATTACCCATAATCTCACCAACCATGCCAGTGGTGTAGATGCGGAAGCTATCACCCAGGGTGGTCATCAATGTCCACCGTAGCACTAGTTGAGCTCGATATCTCAACACTCCCCCCTCCCTCGAGCTCAACTCCACACACTGCACTCCAAGTAAGCTCCTAAACCTGTGGAGCTTCTCTATGCCCAATGCCTTTGTGAAGATGTCAGCCACTTAATCCTCTATGTTGACATATACCAGATCTACATCTCCTGCTATAGAACCTTCTCCCTCACAAAGTGATAATGCACCTCAATATGCTTTATTCTAGCATGATATACTAGGTTACTGGCCAACTATATGCTGCTCATGTTGTCACAATATATGACAACTGCCTATCCACGGGCTCTCCCATGTCACCAAGTAGCTTCTGAAACCAAGCTACCTCACAAGCTGTCATAGCAGGACCCTTGTACTCTGCCTCTGTACTTGACAAGGCAACTGTTGGCTGCTTCTTACAACTCCAACTCATAGCAGCACTCCCAAATGAGAACATAAAACCATTGGTAGATCTCCTATCTGCAATACTACCAGCCCAATCAACATCTGTGTACCCATGCAACTAAATCTCTGTACTAGCCTCATAGAAAAGTCCATAATCAACTGTGGACTTTATGTACCTGAGGATCCGTCTAGCCGCATCCAAGTATGGCTTCCTAGGGGCCTGCATATACTGACTCACAAGTCCAACAACATAGCTGAAGTCTAGCTGGTAATGGTCATGTAGATCAAACTACCCACTATGTGCCTGTATGTAGTGGGGTCCTCTAAAAGCTCACCTGTATCTACGGAAAGCTTTGTGTTCAGCTCCAATGGCACTAAAATAGGCTTACAGCCTGTCATACCATACTTGGACAACATGTTCAAGCTATACTGCCTCTATAATAGCAAAATGCCATGAGGTGATCTCACCACCTCTATGCCCAAGAAATACCGCAGTTCACACAAATCCTTCATCTCAAACTTCTGCTTCAAAAGCATCCTGACATCATGTATGTCTGTATCACTATCACTAGAAATGATCAAGTCATCCACATAGATGACTAATAGCATGATCCCTCGATCTGTATTTTTCACATATAGTGAAAAATCTACATTGGATATCATTGTATGTCTGTATCACTATCACTAGAAATGATCAAGTCATCCACATAGATGACTAATAGCATGATCCCTCTATCTGTATCCTGACATCATGTATGTCTGCATGTATGTCTGTATCACTAGAAATGATCAAGTCATCCACATAGATGACTAATAGCATGATCCCTCTATCTGTATTTTTCACATATAGTGAAAAATCTACAATGGATATCTGAAACCCAATGGTAACAAGATACTCCCCGATCTTATTTTACCATGCTCTGGGTGCCTGCTTTAAGCTATACAAGGCTTTGCGTAACCTGCACACAAAATCTGGATGTGCATCACTCTCATAACCTGGTGGCTGCATCATGTACACTTCTTCTTTCAAATCCCCATGCAAGAAATCATTCTTTACATCCATTCGATGTAAAGACCAACCCTTCGCTGCAGCCATAGCAATGGCAGCTCTCACGGTTGCCATTATTATAACCGGGCTGAATGTCTCCTCATAGTCTATGCCATAATCTGCGCATAGCCCTTGGTAACCAATCTTTTCTTGTACCTGCTCACTGAACCATTAGCATTGTGCTTGACTTTATACACCCACTTACATCCAATTGCCTTCTTTTCCTTAGGCAAAGGCACTAACTCCCATGTTGCATTTGCATCCAATGTTGCCATCTCCTCATCCATGGCATCTTCCCATTTCTTATTTCCAATTTCGTGCTCAAAGCAAGTGGGCTCAACCTCCTGTATTGCTTTTACCATGTAAGTATAATGATGGGCTATATATCCATCATATCTCAACCTATCAATAGGGTATCTAACACTCGTAGACCTGCATACACCTGGATCACTACCAGGTGTCCTCAAAATAGTCGTGGTTCTCCTTACACCAGGAGTAACCACAAACGGAATGCCAAGCTCCTCATTAAGGCGCTGGTAAGAGACTAGAGTCACCATCCACATATGAGTGACCTACTGACAGATCAAGCACAAATGGTTGATCTAACTTTTCCTTCCCTTTCCATGATACATTTGTACCTGCATCATTCCTCAACTTGCCTGACCATGGGCTAACATTGGATCCACTACTCGAGGACTCCCCAAGTTCACTTAGCACATTGTTGCTCTACATGTGGTGCAACATCAGCACTTCTTACATCTGGATCTTCTGTTGCCTTCACTACTGGTGCATACTAGCTACTCATCTCATCGAAGACAACATCTCTGCTTACTCGTGTCTCACGAGTGGTAGGGTTATAGAATCTATAAACTTTTTGCTCCATAGCATAACCAATGAAGATGCATTTCTCTGCCTTTGGATCCAACTTTGTTCTCACTTCATCAGGAACATGTACATATGCAATATACCCAAAAACTTTCAAGTGAGACACATCCGGTCTTATGCCTGTAAACTTTTGTTCAGGAGTCATACCATGAACAGCTGCTGCAGTGAGTGTCTTGTTCATAATGTACATAGCAGTTACTATTGCTTCTGCCCAAAAGTAATGTGGCATATTCTTTTCAGCCATCAAGGCACGTGCCACTTCTGAAATGTGCTTGTTTTTCCTTTTTGCAACACCATTCTGTTACGGAGTGTACGTGCACGTAAACTACCTCTTGATTCCCTGCTTTCTCAGAGGTCTTGAATGGCTTGTACTCTTTGCCAAGTCCATTTAGATAGACACTCACCAAATAATCATCCTCCACTGATACATTGATAGACCCAAGAGATTCAACAATTCCCTTCATCTTTAAGGCATATTCATTGATGGACATGCTTTTCTTTTCCACAGTATGCAACTCTTGCTTTAACTGCAACTTCCTTGCCTTTGTGTTAGTCTAGAACATCTGAACTAGATTTTGCCATGCAACTGCTGGAGTGTTTGCATCCTGTATGTGTCCTATCATAGTGTCTGTGTGATACTAATTGAAAGCCAGTACATGACTTTTCTTGCACCCTGATTCCAATCCTTGAATGGCTTTATATATGCAAGAGTGGCATTCTCCTCAGATAACTCTCGAGGCTCCTCATTGTCTCTTTCTACATAATCCCAAAATCCTTTACCCATTAGGAAATTGGTCATTCTGAACTTCCAAGCATGGAAGTTATTCTTATCCAGCTTCTCACTAACAATCTGATTAATTTCGTCAGACATGTTTTCTTGCTGTAGCAATCAAATAACCTACAAACAGACAACTTCGGTATTATGCAACCTATAATACAGCAGTATCTCCTGTAAACTGCTACAAGCAGTGGTACTTCAGCATAGCCTGTGTGTCACCAAATGTGACTAGAGTACATGTACATACATCGAGTATCAAACAATACATGTGCAAACCCTATGTGCACTTCCAAAATGCACTGTTGCACTATAATAACTAGATTTCAAGCAGAAACAATTCTCTACCAAAACTTCTAGAAAATTATTGAAAATAACCTGCAGTGACGAAACGGGGCCCGTAAACGCGCCCAAAACACAAATCTGGATAAAAAAACATTGTCCAATAGAATGGCATACCTGCCCTGTAGCTTCGCTCTCGCAAAGACAGCTCCTCAATCGGAGATGCGTAGCTCCCAAAGCTACTAAGGGGGTGTTATACCTAAACCAAGAAGGGGAAAGAGATGATGGTGCTCTTACCCATGTAGTACCGCTTCCTTCCTTACTTGTTCTTGCCTCTTGCTTGCCTTCTTAGATCTCACACGAACCAAGCTCTGATACCATAAAGAGAATGTGGGGGAGAGGGAGAGCTTCAAACCCTAGCAAGCAAACACACACACACACAAGAGAGAGCAAGACGACACAAGAGAGAGATGGATAGCTGAATTTTCTTCTATCTTCTTCTTCTTTACTCAACCAACATAACATAAAGATAAGAGTACACACTATATGGGTTAGTACTCAACTACTACAACATAAAAGGGTCGGTCCATAATGTGAACCTGACTAAATGAGTTGGCGCTATAACTATGCTAGTCTTTAGTAATCCAAAATGGCTGTCACACAGCGTGTCATCCCACTGGCCGCATATCACCCATAATCTCACCAACCGTACCAGTGGTGTAGATGCAGAAGCTATCACCCAAGCGGGTCATCAATGTCCGCTGTAGCACTAGTTGAGCTCGATATCTCAACATACGAACGCTGGGGCGACGGCATGAGGAATATTCCCTCAGATACCATGCCCATCATTAATGGGGGCAGTAATCTGGGACGACGGCATGAGGAATATTCCCTCAGATACCATGCCCATCATTAATGGGCAGTAATCGATGGTCAGTGGGCCGCGTTCTTGATACGTGGGCGGTGATCGTGTCTATATAGTGTAACCGCCCTCGTTGTATACGCATCTACCACACCGCCTACAATACTATATATAGACATGGTTTCCATGAGCTAAGGCATCTAATGCTTGTGAGTATCCACTCCCTTCTACACTTCGTACATCCTTCATCCAGAGTGTGTCTAGATCGCCATCTAAGCTCTACTTGAGAGTGCATGGGTGGACAGCACCATCAATTGTACCTCTTTGGTATAATCAAAATTTTTTGAATTCTCCCCATTGTGTATCTATTGCATCGTCTATTATGCTTTGTCTTGCTATCTCTTTCCGCTGTGCCATATTCTTTATATGGTATCAGAGCTTCGGTGCTCTTAGCAGGAATAGTACATAAAGTTTAGGCTTTCTTTGCATAGAATCCTAGGAGTGATGGCTTCTATCTCTGCTATTGTTGTTGTTGCTACACCAGCCTTGTGCATTCGTCCATTGGCCTTCATAGAAGGCAAGCTTGATGGGACGAACTACACTCTCTCGAAACTCAAAATCAATGCCATTCTAGACTCTTATGAGCTCCTAGAAACTGTTCTGGGAATGGATGCAAAACTAGTAAGAAGTCCCGACCCCAACAACCCTGCAAACATGCTTCTGCCAGATGCTGCACTTCTTCGGGCATGGAGAAGGTGCAATGCTGATGCACTTTGTGCCATCGTCACTAGTGTAAGTGATTTCGTTCTCACTTTGATTCAACATACTACCAAGGCGAAAGAGGCTTGGATCATACTGAGAAATTAGTATGAGACTCAAAATTAGACTAGGATTCAAAACCTAGAGAATCAACTTGCTGCTAAAAAGTTTGCTGAAGGAGAAGCTATTGAAGCATTTATCTCGCGACAGTGGATAAAAAATATGCGAGATCAAATGGATCCTGTAGGGATTACATACACGAGTGAGGTATACGAGTGAGGAGTTGGCCCAGAGGGACATACGAATTCTTCCACAGAAGTATGATGGCTTGGCTACATCACTAAACACTCAGGTTAGAGTACCACCTTTATTATTTGAAGAATTTAGTGCTATGTTACTTGAGGAGGAGATGCGGCTGAAGACCTGGGATGGTGGTGAAGCTGCATTTTTGGCCAATGGTAAAGGCAAAGGCACAAAATCTTCTGATGAGAAGATGAAGAAGCCAAAGAAGAAAAAGTTTCAAGGGAGCTGCTATTACTATGACAAGAAGGGTCACGCTGTCAAGCAGGCTGACCAGAAGAATGGCACCTTGAAGTCTTCATGGAAGGAAAAGGAGTCAGTTAACAATGTCGAGACCAAGCTTAAACTTTGGGTTGCCATTGAAGATGTATGTTCATCTACTCAGGCTCCAATTGTTGATGATTCATAGATTTTGGTAGTGGAGAATCCCGACACATGACCGGTAAGAAGGACTGGTATAGCCTCTAGAGGAACCCATCAGTGTTGTTGGGAATAATGCTAAATGTCCAATCCAAGGTTCTGGAACCATATCTTTTGTGGTAGCTACAGGTGAAGAGAAGAACCTGTCAGATGTGCTCTATGTACCCCAAATAAAGAGAAATCTACTATTAGTTTGCTGCGATTGACAGACTGTGGGCTTGAAGCATGCTTCAAGAAAACTGAAGCATAAATTCTAGATGCTGTTGGCAAGGTAGTCAAGAAAGGACTAAGGCGCAACAATATCTATGAGCTTAGTGCCCTTACAGTGTCTGCAGATAAGAGCATAAGCAAGCTTTAACACACGAGCGATTCGGTCACATTGGATTTGCAGTGCTCAAGGAGGTGTAGAAAAAGGGTATGGTAGCTAACTTTCTTGCATTTTCAGAATTGCAAGAACCATGTGAAGCTTGCATGATGGGCAAGGAACAATGCAAGGCCACAGGAAAGCAACAATTAGGCAAAGACTCCTCTCTAGAGCTGGTACATGTTGATCTTTATGGTAAAATGTCTACTATTGCATAAGGGAGATCTTCTTACTTAATGCTGTTAGTCAACGATTACAGTAGGAAGATGTGGGTTTATTTCCTTCGAGATAAGGCTGAAGCTTTTGGCAAGTTCAAAAAACAGTGGTATAAGCTTGTGGAAAATGAGACATGAAAGAAGGTGAATAAATTTCGTATAGATCGAGGAGGAGAATTCCTTTCAATGGAATTTGATAGCTACTGCAAGGAGAATGGCATCAAGCACCAACTCACCACTGCTCACACCTCAGCAAAATGGTGTTGTAGAACGCCGTGATTGAACTGTCATGGAGATGGCTCGATGCATGTTGAGAAGGCAAAGGGTTTGCCTAATACATTTTGGGCTGAAGCAGTCAACATAGCAATTTATGTCCTAAATTGGAGCTACGTAACGGCACTCAAGGATGTTACACCTCAAGAGGCCTACTCTGGTAAGAAACCTTCAATTTCTAATTTTAGAATATTTGGCTCTGTGAACGTTATGTGCATATTCCAAATGCATCCAGGACCACACTAGATGCCAAAAGCAAGAAGTGTATCTTTCTTGGATATAGTCAAGAGTCGAAGGCATATCGACTCTATGATACAAAGGCAAATGTAAGATTCCTCCCTCCAACTTTTGAGGTGTAAAGGTGTAAGAACCTCCCCTTCTGTTCTTGTAATTATTTCCCTCTCTGAAATAGAAGAAAGATCTTGTTTTACCCTATTTTAACCTAGAGAGAGAAAAAATCTAGAGAGAGATTATCCTAAATTAATATATCTTTGGATATAAAAATCCTCCTAGTGTCTAAAATGGATTCCATTAAAACAGAAATTCAAAAAGAACTTTCCAATGTGCATTTGGAATTAACTGAAAATGTGTATAAAGGACCTTAGCCTAAGGGTCTACATTTTCAGAAATTTTTAGACTATGGTCCAATTAAGGTTCTAATGGGCCAATTGGATTAATCCAAGTGTTGGGATGAGATAAATCCAAAGAATAAAAGAAAATACCCAAAAATGAGTAAATGCTCACATAAGATGAAGAGTTGAATGAGTACAATGTTTATTAGTTAAAAACTATGAGATATTACTAAAAAAAAGAGATATTTTGGAATAATGATGCATTTTTGACACCTTGGTAAGGAGAGGGGGACTCTTGAGGTAGGCGCCTGATTCACACATGTGGATGAGTTTTTAATTCAAAAAATTATGATATTTTTATCTCTCATCTCTCCTGGATCAAACCAAATCAACACAAGGCAGCCAAACTGGTCCAAATCTTGTCCAAATTGAGTCAAACTGAACCTGGAAAATTCTAGAACCCAGTTGGACTTGGTTAGTGGCCTTCGTACCTATAAATAGATCCTTAGTCTTTTGTAAAAAAATCTGTGAACTATACCATGCCAGTATTACATTAAAATAATGATATTTTCTATTATCCCTTAAAAATCCTCTACTTTTGTAGAGATTGGAGCTTCTCTCTCTCTTCAACAATCCTTGGAGCTTTCTTCTCAACATACTAAACCAATTGATTGGTTGGGGGCTTCGTTTCGAAGATAAAGAAGCAAGCCAAATCTAGAGGTAAGAAGTAATTTCATGGTTTTCATTAATATTCTCAAAAGATTTCACTTCTCAACCCCTCTCAAGCTTGAGAAGTTTCAAATTAATTGTTTTCAATGCAAATCAAACTTTCTATAAGAATTCTAATCATTGATCACAAAAAAGTTAATCTTTATGCTTAATTAGGATGCTTTTTATGTATATCTCTCTCTCCCAAAAGAATAGTCATTCCTATGACTAATTCTTTAGCAAATGAATGCTTCTCATTGATAAATTCTTAATTCAAAATCAATCTCTAAGCTTGTTAAGCTAGAGGTTAAGAAAATGGCTTTTTATGCTTTTATGTTAATAAAATTATGGTAAATTTATGATTTAATTCCATAAATTGGCTTTAAGTTCAAAGATAGTTCTTCTATCATAATTGTATTACAAAGTCTTATTCTTTCTAGAAATATTAAAAATTATCAATAATAGCAGCAAAGCTATGGTAAATTTTTTAGAAATGAATACATAGCTCATTTTTATGCATAATGTGAAAAGAGGACTTCCTACCATATTCTAGGATTGGACATCCTATGCTAAAAGAATGATTTTCATCAAATTCATGGAAAACTAATTTTTAGTATTTATGCATAAATAATTAATTAAAGGAAAGAGGAATTTTTGGTATTTTTATTTTTATGCAAAAAGAGAAATTCCCATGATAATGGAGATCCATGTAATTAAACGAAAAAAGAGAAATTTTGGTATATTAAAATAATGAATATTTTTATTTAAAGAGGAATTTTAGATAAATTTATTTTATGAATGAGAAAATTTAAATGATAAAAGAGGAATTCCCATGACAATTGGAATTCAATCATTTAAATGATAAAAGAGGAATTCCCATGACAATTGGAATTCAATCATTTAAATGGTAAAAGTGGAATTCTTAGCATAATTGAAATAATGAATATTTTTATTTAATTTAAAGAGAAATCTTAGATAAATTTATTTTATGCATGAGAAAATTTAAATGATAAAAGAGGAATTCCCATGACAATTGGAATTCAATCATTTAAATGGTAAAAGTAAAATTCTTGGCATATTCGAAATAATGGATATTTTTATTAAAGAAAAGAGAAATTTAAGATAAATTTATTTTATGAGGAATTCCCATGACATTTGGAATTCAATCATTTAAATGCAAAAAGAGGAATTCACATGATAATTGAGATCCAAGAAATTAAATGGAAAAAGAGGATTTTTTAGCAAATTCAAATTATGAGTATTTATCAAAAGTGGAATTTTAAGCATTATTGGAAAATATGGGTAGAATTGATTTTTGTAAATCCCATGAATCTTTTACTCAAAAGAAGAATATTGAATATATTTCACTTGAGAAATTTGAGAAAGAATTTAGAAAAAGTCCCATCGGTATTGAAAGTAGAAAATGTTACTAAATGTGAATAGATGTGAATACGATGTGAATAAGATGAGAATACGATGTGATAAGATGTGAATGCAATGTGAGTGGATGTGATAAGATGTGAGTGGATGTGATAAGATGTGAATGTGATGTATAATCAATCCCTAAATGGTAATAAGCCCAAAGCTTTGTGAAAAGCTTCAAACTTCCCTCATGAGAGAGAGCCACCCCATGTTAGCACAACACATTATTGATGATTTATCGGTGTTTTGAAAAGCCAAGGTAGGTATTTTTGAACGTTAAAAACTAGAGTTTTTCATGGTAGTACTAAGTCTTTTTCTCCTTTTGATTGTTGATCTTGACATTAAGTCATAAAGAAGTGGTAGACCAATGCTTTTACTATTTCTTCCATGATTAATGTTGACTTGAAAGTGATGCTTCTCCCAAATCAAAAGCACCTTACTTTGAGCACCCTACTCCCCCCACTACTATGTCTACTAGACCCCCTGACTCCCTACGTCAATGTGGTGAAGATGGACATGAGGGAGCAGGAGTGGATCTAGTCGCGTGACATCTAGGGCCTAAGAAGGGCCCCTCAAAATTGAAGTTTGAGGAGGAGAAGCCATGATTTCCTACATAATACATACAATTATATATATGAGACATGATTAGAGTAAGCATAAGAGATTCATTTATAGAAATCTTATGCAAAGAGCTTCATAATATACATAGGGCTATAGCATAGCCTCATGCATAGAAGCTCTAAACTAAGAGCTTCATGCATAAAGCTCTAGGCAAAGAGCTTATGCATAGTACGCATAGCCTCATGCATACTATACATAAGGATATCACATAGACCCATGCATACTATGCATAAGGCTTTTGCATAGAATCATGCATACTATACATACTTATGCATAATGCAAATGCATAGCATCATGCATACTATACATACTTATGCATAAGCACCTTATGCATAAGAGCGTTATACATAAGTCATGTGCACCTTATTCATACACGAGTCTCATGCATAAGCATAAGTCTAATGCATAAGGCTATGAGGCATCTGTATAAGAGTCTTATACATAAGCCATATGCATAAGAACCTTATGCATATGAGCAAAATCCATAAGCCTTATATACTTCATGCCTTATGCATAAGCCATAAGCCTTATACATAAGCCTCTTATATGCCTCATGCCTTATGAATAAGCCCCTTATATGCCTTTTTCCTTATGCATAAGATACTTATGCATAAATTGTACATAAGGCTTATGCATAAGCCTATGAGGAAAATGTATAGGAGCCTTATGCATAATCCCCTTACATGTCTCATGCCTATGGGATAGGTGAGGATGCTAAAGCTTGGAGTCGCATCTTATCAATAAGTGATGAGGTAGTAGGCAAGTTTATGCATAAGATACTTATGCATAAATTGTACATAAGGCTTATGCATAAGCCTATGAGGAAAATGTATAGGAGCCTTATGCATAATCCCCTTACATGTCTCATGCCTATGGGATAGGTGAGGATGCTAAAGCTTGGAGTCGCATCTTATCAATAAGTGATGAGGTAGTAGGCAAGTTTATTCCCTTGGTTGCCCTTGTTGAGTTGAGTGCACGTAGGTTCTTGTGGTTCCTCCATTTTGGGAGAGAGTTTTTGTGGAGTGCTTGTTTAGATGTGATGAGATGTGATGTGAATAGATGTAATGAGATGAATAGATGTGATGAGATGTGAATAGATGTAATGAGATGTGAGGTGAATAGATGTGATGTCATGTCATGTGAATCGGGATGTAAATGAATGATATGGGATGTGAATGAATGATATATGATGAAAATGGATGTGAATGTGTATGTGAAGAATGTATGTGGATATGTATGTGAAAGAATGGGTGTGGATGTGTATGTGAAAGAATGGATGAATGGATGTGAATGTGTATGTGAAGAACGGATGTGGATGTGTATGTGAAAGAATGGATGTGGATGTGTATGTGAAGAATGGATGCAAATGTGTATGTGATGAAAATGGATGTGAATGTGTATGTGAAGAATGGATGTGGATATGTATGTGAAAGAATGGATGTGGATGTGTATGTGAAGAATCAATGCGGATGTGTATGTGATGAAAATGGATGTGAATGTGTATGTGAAGAATGGATGTGGATATGTATGTGAAAGAATGGATGTGGATGTATGTGAAAGAATGGATGTGGATGTGTATGTGAAAGAATGGATGTGGATGTATGTGAAAGAATGGATGTGAATGTGATGGATATGAATGAATGTGATGTGATGGATGTGAATGGATGGAGTTGATGTGATGTGAAATAGATGTGAGTGAATGTGATGTCATGTGAATCAGGATGTGAATGAATGATATGGGATGTGAATGAATGTGAGGTGATGTGATGTGAAACGGGATAGATGTGAATGAATGAGATGTGATGTGAATGGATGAGATGTGATGTGATGGGATGTGAATCGGGATAGATGTGAATGAATGAGATGTGAGGTGAAATGGATGTGATGTGGATCGGGGTAAATATGAATGGATGAGATGTGATGAGATGTGGATATGGGTAGATATGAATGGATGAGATGTGATGAGATGTGGATATGGGTAGATGCGAGTGGATGTGATCTGATGAGGATAAATGAGGAAAGATGTGATGAGATGAAAATGATGTGATTGGATGAGAATGGGAATACATATGAAATGGATGTGGATTAAATAATGTGGATTGATGTGAAACAATGTGGAAAGATGAGAGTTCGTTATAGAAACTGTATTTATGACCTGTTTTTAAATGACTATTTTATGTCAAGAATGCTGGGGAAGCATTTTGACCGTCTTGTGAATGAGGTCGTGGAGACCTACCTGATAAAGTTGCAACAGCTGACGGAGAGTCAATGGAGGACATCTCGCGTAGCAAGGTCGGCCAAGGTCTTGACCAGCCTCGATTTAAATGGTGAGCTTCCGGTACGGTGGATGAGGGACCAAGGAAGCGACCTATGAGTGAAGCACTAGGTGACCTACGAAGGATCCTAGAGGGTGCTGACCATACGGTGCTTGGGCTCTACCTATGGCATCATTGGCAACCAAAACGCTCACCACTATGTCCACTCAAGGGTCTTTTCGATAGTTCCTAGCTCATAGTAACCGGCAATATTTTCACTTATAAAAATCAAAATGGAATCTCTGTTGAAGATCAGCAAGATCAACCTAAAAAGAGCCATGGACTCATCCGTTGAGGACCAGCAAGGTGAATCAACCAGATCCATGCCCGAATTCAGAAAACAACTCTTACTCCTTGATCCAAATATCTTCCCCGACGCACGTGTGGGTATCTTCGGCGACCTACACCGATGAAGGAAAAATTGAAAATTAGGATTCAACCGGATATTTTGGAGGATTATGATCAGTAATACTATAGTTTCATTAAAATATTGTTTTAAAGTCATGGTCCTTACTTTGCAAATGATATGGTCTACACAGGGCATGGAGCGATCTCATTGGCAAGCACGATGTGCTTTCCAAAAGACAACTGCTCATGGAGGTGGAATCTATGATGTCAATCCAATGAAACAATTACTTCTATGGTGGTATAGAAAGATAGTGATAAGGTAAGAGGAGAAGAAACCTATGTCCAATGTATCACATGCAATATATAGAGTTATATGTGAGGTTAGAAAGGCACGATTTGAGAATTCATCAGGTAGAGAGAAACATGCTGAATGGTTGAGAACTCAAGAAAGAGAGGGAAGCAAGTGGAAAACCCGAGAGTCAAGTGTTTCAAATGAGCAAATGCAAGTTGAAACTCTGTAAGTTTTTGTTGATGCAAGTATTACTCTACTAAACCAAAATGGCTTTCACATAGAGATTGTAAACCAATGTGATATATCACCCATAATCTCACTAACTATAACCATAATATTAAATGATTTTATGTGTGAGAGTATATGCATACTTGTGTGTGAACAATTGTGTTATTTTTAAAGTTGACTAAACTATTACTTATAAGTGCTTTAAGTGGTGAGACATTTACATTTTATAGTTAGCTTTCAAGGCATGGAACGCACCAATCAAAGTGCTAAGAGAGGAACCCTACTAAGACTCGCCCAACATAGCCCCAGGTCAATATACCAACGGAGACTGATAGTGAGAGCGCACTCAATCTGACAATCCAGGAGGCACTACAACGCATCCACATCCGCCACGTCACAAGAAGCGTAGATGGAGACTAGGCACTCTTGCTCTTCGAGAAATAAGGAAGTATCAAAAAATTATAAATTTAATCATACCGAGGGAGCCATTTGCAAGACTGGTGAGACAGATATTGCAAGATCTCCAGCGAATGTCTCGTAATAGGTTCTATGCAAGACTTAGTTCTATAGTCAACAATGTGCAGCGATGGTCAGCCCAAGCATTGCTAGCTCTTCAAGAAGCAGCTGAGGCATATTTGGTGGACCTCATGCATGATGGTCAATTGGCAGCTATTCATACGAAGCGCATCACTCTTATGGATAAGGATTTGAGACTTGTACAAAGGATTCATAATAATAGCAATGCCTTCAGTTTGAACATGGATAATATGATTTGAGTAAATCATATAATGCGTTGTAAACCTATGTTTCAATGTACTTGTAATCTATGAGAAGTGTTTTTAATATAAGTACAATTTGATGTTTCTTTCTCAATATCTTGGGTGTTATTATCTTTTTCTCTCGTATAGTTTTTCAAGTTTATCAAAAGCATTATTTTTATGTTCACAGGCCTCATATGGATTTAGGATTTTTCACAAAACATGTATGCATGAAAGACTGTGTATAAAATTTTAATGAATTTAGAAATTTTATCTTTACTAAAAAAATATAATAAAAATTACTCTAAAAATTAGATTACTTTAAACATGGAATGAAGTTCTAGAAACCCTAAGGAATTAGTGAGATGTTGCATCAGAGGGGCTCTTATAAATAAAGAAATTACTAAATATAATAAAAATTACCAAAAAATTAAAGAGTTATTTATTTTCATTCTATATAAATATAAATATAAGTTATATTTCAGTTTTTGAAGTTATAAATATAAGTTTAGAGTCTTTCATTTTCATTCTATTCTTGTTTTATCTTCTTCAAGAACATGGCTCGCACACCAAGCAGACTGCAAGGAGGATCGATCTTGTGAAGGTCAGGCCCCCAGCACCGCCCATACATCGCAAGACCTGGCACCATCACTCTTCGAGAAATTAGAAAGTATCCAAAGACGACAGACCTTCTGATCCTGAGGAGACCTTTTCATCTCCTCGTTAGGGAGATCATGGATGATTTGAACGTGAGCCAATTATCTCGATGGCATCGTTTGGTCAGCAATAGTGAGGCTCCCACATGATGGACGTTAGTAGCTTTGGAAGCTCTTCAAGAGGCTACTGAAGCTTTTTTGGTGGACATGTTTGGTGACACAGTGTATGCATTAGTCCATGCCAAGAGAGTCACCATCACTGACAAAGATATGCGGCTAGTTCTACGCATGCGAAAATGTGGGTACCAAAAACACTACTGCAAGCACAAGGGTACTACCAAAGAAATACCAAAGCTTGGATCCCCAAGCGCATCACAAAGTCCCCTAAGATTGCACAAAGAAGGAAGACTCAGCACCAAGCACATCTGCCACCTATTTATAATGTTCATCAAAGATGGGTGCCTGTGCACGTGCTTCAACAACAAGGATACTATGATGGTAATCCCATCATATGGTTGCCAAAATCCAACAATGTGAAGGAAGCCTCACCACCACTGACTTCAACCTCAACAGCTTCACCTAAAGTTCGACAAGAATGAAGGCCCAAGCAACAACAAGAAAATCACTCAACCACTCTCGTGCATTCAGCACATACACAAGAGCTTGTCAAGCAAACAACCAGCAGTCTTACCTACTCCTTCAACAACAGTTGAGCAAACAACCAGCAGTCTTACCTACTACTGTTTTAACAATAGTTGAGCAACAAATTCAAGAATCAATACCCACATCTACAACGAAGACTTATGAGCGCATCAAGGACAAAATAACAATGCTCTTGTCACCCCTCTGGATGTGAGAAATAAGTGCACAAAACCTATTGCTCGCAAGTCATGACCTAGCTGACCCATAAAATTGATTAAAATCAAAAAACCATCGAGGTCAAAACCTGCAACTTCACGGAATTCCATCTCATGAAACTACACTTCACGGAATTCCATGAGTATATATCCATACTCATGCACTGGAGAACATTTGCACCAAAGCCTCACCATCAACAACTTCTAAGTACATCTCTGGATGGGGGGGCCATGGTGGGCAAAAGCCTAGTCAATGGTACAACCCATCGCCTGGAATTTTCCTTCAAATTATAAACCTCTCCAAATGACGCCACCATCTTCACAAATCAATGATCTTCAATCCTTATTAGTGAAGATATCTATATTAGTCTCACAAGACAACGTAATTCTTTCAAAGGCTTACCAGCAAGTGGCTACTTCAACACAAAGCAGTTCAATAAGAGTCTATATGACTCAATTCTCACACTTCATGTATATCTACTTCATAGAGCACTTAAATATACATAAAAAATAAAAAGCACATGGGCAAAAGAAAGCAGGAACAGGTCCTACTCAACAACATTTGACAAGAATCCTGCCACACAAAGGGACATCATCGAAGGCCAATTTCTTCAAATGATGAATGTCACTTCAATGAATTAAATGAGGAATTGAGAATCACCATCTCATTTTGATGATTAAGTCTATGTTCCTCCGGATCATTCCCTCTCTTCTCTCCCATTATTAACATCTCTTAGCATCCCCATCCACTAACACAAATCACATGTAACATTGCTTATGATTTCCAAAAACAAAGTGAGTTAAAAGACAAAGAAATTAATTTTTTTAAGGCTCACACAAATATGCAATCATTCGCAAAAAACCCCACCTCCCACCCCGTTAGGAATTCCCAATAAACCACTAACTTTTTCATTCACTAACTAGCTTTTCTTAATCCTTCTGGAGGGACAAAGACCATTGAGCATCAATCAACATCAAAGCCATCGACAACACTTGTCCATTCTCCCCACACAAAGGTCTTCAATGCGATCACGAGAACGCGATCACCATCAAGAAGGGAGGGATGTTAACCCAATTCTAAGGTTAACAAGATCTACCTCCATAATCTTACATCAAGGAGTCACGATAGATACACCAAAGGGTCATACATTCAAGATATGAAGCAATAGTGTCCAAAGCTACAACTTGGACGGGCACCCGTAATGGTGTGACAGAGTATTATGGAAATTCCCGCTTTAAGAGCGTGTGGTAGCAAGTTAGGATGAAGTCCTAAGTGATGTACTTCATGGTTATATTATGAGAGTAGTCATTGTAATCGCATTAGGCCTCTTATAAGCCTAAAGTCACAGTTTAAGTGAGTGTGAACACTTATGGCCATATATATAAGTGAATATCTCTTATAATACAATATACTCTCCCATTATGCAATTGAGTCTTGCTCTTGCTAATATCTCTCCTTAATGCATGCTAGTGAGTGTGTGTGAGTGAAGTGAGGTGAGAGGAGGGACGAGTACTCGTAGTGTAACACGGCGATGTGACAACGCTCGCGGGAGGCGTGGAATTTCTTCTCAAGAAGTTATAGAGCTTGGAGACCTTAAGGGTTACGAGCTCGGCCATTGGAAAGATCCTCATGACAGTTACAGTTCACTAGGTAATCTCATGTGTTTCAAGAAGGAATAAGGTGAGCATTAACAGCTTTCTACCACTTTGGAAAGATCCTCACGACAGTTACAGTTCACTAGGTAATCTCATGTGTTTCAAGAAGGAATAAGGTGAGCATTAACAGCTTTCTACCACTTTGCAATGGTCTATTTCAACCAACTTTGGGCTATTTGAGCTTTCTTTGGTGATTCTTGGAGCATGGTGAAGAACAAGGAAAACCAAAAAATTGTGCTTCACAAATCGTTAACATAGAGCTTCGTACTTAAACATTCTCAAGCATTCAAGCTATCGGAAGGCTGTTGGTGAGTGGCTATTGCCATTAATTCATGATTTGGTGCATTTCTTGAAGACTTGGAAAATATTTAGGGTTTGTGATTTGGAAACCCTAATCACTTGACAATGGCTAATCCTACATGTAATTAGTATTGCCTAATCATCTCAGTAGACTCACTAATGGTGCCATTATGCAAACTATTGCTTCACATAAACCATTGATCAAACCCTAACTCTCAATCTTGGAAGTTTGGCCAATTTTCAAGCAATTTCCATGCAATGGTGGTGATTACCATGGCTTCTCATATGCTATTGGAAGTCTCGCATGCTTGAATAACATTGGCATTTGATGTCATGTTGATGATTGAATGCTTTTTGGATGCCATGGGCATATTCTTGGCATGATTCAAGATTTTAATTTCAATTATCCATCACTTGGTTCTTGTTGGTTGTTTCTTTGTGTTGTTGGATGTGATGGGATATGAAGAAGGACATAAAGCATGAGTAAATGCTATTGTAATGATGAAATCATAAGCATGACTCATGCTTGAAATCGAATTGTAAGTGATCTCAATCATCTCTTTGAGATTCAATCATCACTCTCCACATCACATTGTACTATACTTCTCATTTCTAGCCTACCGTGGGTGCCGTGGTAAAGTGGTACGGTGAGGGATTAGGTCTTGGTTGGTGAAAACATGGCCCAAACTTATGCCCTCGGAATTCAAACTTGCGTACAAGGGTTAGAAGAGCTTGGCTAGGAAATTAGCGAGCTTCAACGCGCTTCTTCGACTTCACTTCATCGACTACCAATTGTGGCAAATGTTGTATTCTCATTGGGCGTAGTGTTGACACATTGGATAGTGGATGCATTGCAAAGGGCAAAGCGCATCAAGCCTTAAAGATCTTGATTCTGACATCATTTAAGGGGTGAAAATAGGGTTTACCAGAAATTACCAAACCCTAATTCAGTTATAAACCCTAGATTATGCCGTAAGGGTATTTACATATCCTTTTATTAATTCATTAGACCTTCTAATCAAGCCCTTAACTCTTTGATTCCAGTTTCATTTGCCAGGTCAAAGTGACATAGTTGACTTTTTTACAAAAAGTCAAATCAAAGTTGACTTCCACTTTGACTTTGGTCAAACCTTTTAAAGGGATGATACTACTTACTAAGATAGTTCCAACAAGCTAAAGATCATCAAAATCGGTCCAATTTTTGTCATCTTATCGCCAACTTTCCATTTTCAGAGCAACACTTCATAAACCCTAAAATAGAGAGTATTTACCTCATCCAGAAACTTTTTGTTTTTGAATATTCTATTAGTAAACATAATTAGCTCTCCATAGAGCCCTTGAATACCTAATTCCAATCTCATTTGACCTTTCATTCATTCAAATCCAAAATTTGCAGGTATGCCAAGGGGAAGACCACGCAAGATTATGGATTTTCAAAACTCAAGAGCTATTGGAACCTAATCAAGAGGCACTTGTGGAAGACATTAATGGTGCATTTGATATTGGGGATAACACACATGTTGAGAAAATTTTGGTACATGGGTTTCTTTGTGACCAAATGTTTGGAGATGGCAAAGGCAAGAATGCTTGTGAGGAAGTCACTTGTGCAAAAGTGGTGCAGAACCTTCTAAAGCCAAAGAAGTACCACCCGTCTCCAATGATATGTATGAAATGATGTTCATGAGATGAAAGCAATGTTGGATAGTTTCAATGATAAGGAATCCAAATTTCAAGACCAACTCATCAATTTGCAAAATCAAAAGTGAGATGGCCTTGTTGAGAAGTGAGTCAAGGAATGGCGTTGTCCATCCACCTTATCAAGATGCGAGGATGCATAATTATGATACTACACCTTTGCAAGGTTCTCATATGGATCAAATTTCTCATGGCAATGAAATGCAATAACACTGATCTTTTGGTGATGGGATGCAAAGGCCTACAAAAGAAGTAAACATTAGAGATGGGAATGACATGTATTTTGGCAACAAGGAGAATGTTCCTTCTTCTCAAGGAAATATGCACCATGCTATGCCGAATACATCTCTTCTCATGCTTCTACAAGAGGAAGAGGATTGTCACATGGCTACTCAACATTCAGGCTCCAATTTTATTGAAAGAGCTCCAAGGATGCAAAGGAAAGAGTTGCATGATGATGATTGGCACATGCAAGAGGATTTGCATGATGATTGGCAAGGGAATTTTGATCATTGGCATGCAAGAAGACATGATGAGTTCAAAGATATTAAAGACAAAATAGTGTTACCAAAATTCAATGGAGATAATACTTCCAATGAAGACTTTGAAGAGTAGCTCACAAGATGGACTTCTACTTCGAAATGAACCCTAGGAGTGAGAAGGATATGGTTTACTTTGCAACGTTGCATTTAGAAGGATACGCACATGCTTGGTGGAGGGATTTACAATCTCAATCTTATTAAGCTACCTCGTGAAATGCTTTCAAGGATGAAATGAGAGACACCTTTATCTCTCAATTGCATCAAGATAAGCTTATGTGTGATTGGGATGACTTGCAACAAAGGCAAAGTAGTTTCAAAGACTACACCCACAAGTTCATGAAGTTTATGCTACATGTGCATTCAAGAAGAAAAATTACATCAAGGGGGTTTGAGGACCAACATCGGTGTAGATGTCAAGGCACAAAGGCCAACTACTCTCAAGGAAGCGCATGCTTTTGGCAGAGATATATGAGAAGAATTATTCAAATGCATAGTTAAATCGAGGTAGTTTCCGTAATGATTCAACTCCTAACACTTACAGGAAGTCTACGAGAGATGCCAAGTCCACTTCTTTTATGCCCAAGTTTTTAAGGGTGTATGGAAGTAGAGGAAAATCAAATTACAGATTTGGCAATGCTTCTCATGCTCCTCCTCAAAAGTCTACAAATGTTAATGGGAAGCCTCCTAATGGTACTAACAAGAGCAAGTTCATAAAGGAGGACCACATGAATTAATTGAGTAAAGACTTGTGCTTTAAATGTGGAGAGAAATAGAACAAGGAGTATTACAAAGTTTGCAAAGCAAGGAATGTTAAGCTTAATATGGTGTACTCCTAAGTCTTGGAAGACGATAATGAGAAAGAGGCTGAGATCTTCAATGATTGCAAAGACTTTGAGGAGAGTGACCATGATTATGAGCCAGATGGTGAATTTTCTTTCAATCCTAGTGGCACTAAACATTGGTTCATAAGTTGATTATAATAATGGCTTACCTATATGTACTTTGGAGGATACTTACATGGAACCAACCTTATACACATTGTCCCATGATTCGTATATGGGGTGCAAAAAGGAGAAAACACTTTGAGGGTTAAGGCATACATCAATGGAAGAATTGCTCATGTGTTGGTGGATAGTGGAAGTACACATAGCTTTGTGAATACAAAATCCATATGCAGTCTCAAATTATAGCTCATTTGTTTGACAAATCTGCATAAAGTACAAGTGGGAAATGGAGCTGAAATGGATTGCAAAATGATATGCCATGATGTGGTATTGGTACTTTCACATGACTACACTTGAAAAGTGAATTTGTTGATCCTTGACATGGGTCCCATTGATATAATCATGGGTTGTGATTGGCTCTCTACTCTTGGATACATAACCATGACTACACTTGCAAAACGTGGTTGCATGGAGTTTATGCATAAAGGAAGAAGTGTCACTTTGTGGGACAATCATACACCAAAGCTAAACATTATCAATCACACTCAATTCAAAAGGGAACTCAAGAAGTTAAGTATGGTATATGTGCTACAGCTTTTAAGGAGGATGACATTGGCAATGAAGGCAAAGTCACACATGATGGCATGGCAAAGTTGTAAGGATATATTCCAAATCCCAAAATGCTTACCACCTATACGAGAGATTGATCATGGAATAGAGCTTGATCCTAACTCTAGGCCTATCGCGACAAGACACCATATAAATTGTCAAAAGAAGGAGAAAGATGAGGTGGCTAAGCAAGTTTAAGAATTAATGGATATGGGATGAGTAGAGCCAATTCAATCTCCATTTGCATCGCTAATGTTGTTGGTGAAGAAGAAGAATGGTACCTTTCGAATGTGCATTGATTATAGGGATGTGAACAACATCACAAATCAAAAATAGCCAAGTATTGATCTATTAGATGAGTTAAGGGTGCCAAGTTCTTCACACACACTCACAAAGATTGACTTGAGGTATGGCTATCATAGAGCTAACCAATTGTATGCACTTAGAGCTAACCAATTGTATGCAAAGGAGAGTAAATGTATTTTCATGGCCAGTGAAGTTAAGTATCTTGGTCACATTGTGGGTGAAAATAGCATTAGAGTGGACCCAAGGAAGGTGGAATGTATGATGAATTGGCCTATACCTAAGAACATCACTCAACTAAGGGGATTCTTAGGGCTTTCTTCATTCTACCGAAGGTTCATTGAGAAGTATGATCACATAGTGGCTCCATTGACTGATAAGTTAAAGAAGAAGACATTCTTTTGGGATGCAACAGTCCCAAAAGAATGTCTTCATCAAAAATAGGTATGATATCCCAAGTATTGATGATCTTTAGATGAGTTAAAGGGTGCCAAGTTCTTCACAAAGATTGACTTAAGGTATGGCTATCATCAAATAAGAATGAAGAGTGGTGATGAGATTAAGATGGCATTTAGAACCGAAAGGGAATTGTATCATTATATGGTGATGTCGTTTGGGTTATGCAATGCACCTGCCACTTTTCAAGACTTAATGAATAAAATGCTACAACCATATCTCTTCAAGCTTATTTTGGTCTTCTCGATGACATCTTAGTGTATAGCAAAAGTGAAGAGGAGAATTTGATTCATGTTCGCAAGGTTTTTAATGCACTTAGAGCTAACCAATTGTATGCAAAGGAGAGTAAATGTACTTTCATGGCAAGTGAAGTTAAGTATCTTGGTCACATTGTGGGTGAAAATAGCACTAGAGTGGACCCAAGGAAGGTGGAATGTATGATGAATTGGCCTATACCTGAGAACATCACTCAACTAAGGGGATTCTTAGGGCTTTCTTCATTCTACCGAAGGTTCATTGGAGAATTATGATCACATAGTGGCTCCATTGACTGATAAGTTGAAGAAGAAGACATTCTTTTGGGATGCAACAGTCCATAAAAGTTCCGAAGAGTTAAAGAGAATGATTACTTCTGCCCCAATTTTAGTATGCATGGATTCACCAATCCGTTCACTATTAGAGCGGATGCAAGTGGAAGAGGTATTGGTGCCGTCGTGTTGTATCAAGACCATGGAGTAATTGCTTTTGAAAGCCGTAAACTTGATAATAAAGAGAAGGAGATGCATGTTTATGATCAAGAGGTGAGTGCTATATTGCATGCGATCAAGAAATGGCATCACTATCTCTATGGAAGCAAGTTTTATGTGAGAAGTGACCATAGGGTTCTCAAGTATTTCCTTTCTCAACTAAATCTCTCACTCAAGCAAAGGTGATGTTTGGCAACCCTTCAAAATTATGATTTTGAAATCACTTATACAAAGGAGAGGGATAATATGGTGAATGATTCACTCTCAAGAATATGGGCTTGTACATTGTTTGCCATCACGGAAGTGTATAAAGATTGGATTGAAGACATCCAAGAAGAGTATATGTTGCATAAGAAGACTTTACAAATGATACAAAAATTATAGCTTGGTACTTGTGAAGAGTTACCTCATTTCCGGTTGTAAAATGGACTCCTTTCTTCAAGGAGAAGGTGTATATTGTATTTCATTCACCTTTCAAGAAGGTGTTGGATGAGATACATGCTTCTCCCTCCCATGGCGAGACACTTGGCGTTGTTTAAAACCTATGATGCCGTTAACAAGAGCTTTCATTAGAAAGACCTTTGGAGTGATGTGAAGGAGTATGTTACCAAATGTATGGCTTGTCAACTCAATAAGGATCCCACACAAAAGCCCAGTGATTTGCTTCAGCCTTTACCCATTCCGGAGGGTGAAGGGACTCATATAGCAATGGATTTTATCACAGCTCTTCCTACCACCAAGAAAGGGTGAGACAACATTTATGTAGTAGTTGATCGGTTGACAAAGCTGCCATTTTGTGCCTACAAAAGTGAGATATTCGACATCTATGGTTGCACGTCAATTCATGGAATGTGTTTCGGATGCATGACATGTGGCAACAAATAGTGAGTAACCATGATGTTAAATTCATGGACACATTTCGACATACATTGTTTGAGAGTATGGATACTCAATGAGCTCCAAGTACGGCCTATCACCCGAAGACCATTTGACTGAGTTTGCCTACAATAGCACGTACCATGTGAGCATTGGAATGTCGCCATTTAAGGCTATATATGGATATAAGATACATGTGCCAATTATAGCATTCAAGAATGACAATGTAAATCCCAATGCAAAGAATGAAGTGAAAAGAATGCAAGCTCTTTTGCAAATATACAAAGAGAACATCAAGAAGTCTCAAGAGAAGATGGAGTATTATGAAGATGCACATCGAAGACCATTGGAATTCAAGGAGGGAGATTATGTATTCTTGCGGATTCCCAAGACATGTTATGATTCTCTCAAGGGCAACACTAATACAAAGCTTCCGCACCATTTCTATGGTACATACAAGGTGGTGAGAAGGGTTGGTGAAGTAGCCTATCAATTGCTACTTCCATCTATTACAAGAATTCATAAAGTGTTTCATGTGTCTCATTTGAAGGTATATGTTGGACCCGAAGTGCAAGTCTTGGATGAGCTACCTCTTATGAATGAGGATGGCATGGTGAAATATATTCTCGAGAGTGTTGGACATGAGAGAAAGGGTACTTCGCAATCGTTCTTTGCGCGAATACCTTGTTAAATGCAAGGGATTGCCTCAAGATAAAGCTACATGGCAACCCGCCCACATATTGGAAGGATATGAGCACTTGTTGAATACATCTAATGGGAAGAATTGAGCCATGTAACAGTGAATATGCCTACTATAATTTTCTGAGATTCACTATTTGGAGGCTAATATGATGCTCAATGGGATGCTATTAATATAGCACTTCATGGAGAGTGTGTATCATATGATGCTACGTTTTGGTGGTTGTTCGAAGAGCATTACATGAGATTATGAAGCTCTTTAGCATGGCTATGCTCTCTTGAACAATTTTGGGACAAATTTGCTACATGGTGCATCTACATGTATGTAGCGGACATCCTCATACCAATGAGTCGAAGAATGTTTCGAGGACAAGACATATTTGGATGAGGATGGTTTGTAATGTGGTGGTGGCCATGGGTTCATGGACATGTTCATATGTTGGGCTTTGGGACCTAGGCTTATGGGCATGAACATAATAATTGAGTGTGAAATGGGCCAAGGTATATAACACAATGGCTCATAGTTGTAAAGGTATCTTTTGATATCTTTTATAAATACACATTACCTTGATGCCTAATGTCTACTCCATGTAATGAATGGCCCTTCTTCGTGCATTGGTGGTGAACTGAAAGCCGATGGTTCTCGCCTCTTCTCTGACTTTGCTTTGCAACTTCTACACACTCCTCAATCGGCTCTCGAGGTAGTGGAGGGTACATGAGTGGACGCACTTCTTGGAATTTTTCTGCCAAACCACCATGAGTAAGAAAAATGGCCTCACTCACACGACAACATCCATGTGACCTTGCTTGCCCTCCCATGTGAAATGAGCTCTTGCGCGGGTGCTACTACCACGCATAACATCTCCACAATACTTCAACACTACACATTTGGTGTGAGCAGATGGCTGGCTGCTGAAGAGATGGCGAGCACTTGATATTTAGGCGACACGTGCTTCACGGAGAAGTTTCTAGGTTCGTAGAAACGTTTTGCACTTTTCGAATTCACGAAATGCATTTTTATGTGACTATGATCCAAATCCTGTTGGCTGCAGCCCACTAAATATATACATCACACTCTCAGAAGAGAAAAGAATTCTCAGTATTCTCCTCCCCTTTGATGATGATGGAGATAGAGAGATCTTTTGACCTTAAAACACAAAGGCAAAGGAACGCACATCTCCTGGTGAGTTCAGCTCTATTTGCACCCCGGGCTCCAGCTTCTCACCTGCCTGCACATAAGACATCTTTCTTTGCATCATCAGAAATGTCGTGTGTGGCAGATTTGGGACAGACCCTTCCTTTGACATTTTGAGCAAAAGATCTAGATTTGCATGCTTGTTTTTGCTTTGTAAATCCCCCCACAAAAAGGGAACTGCAAGACTCTGTAGACGCCTATCTTCCTGCCTTCTTCCATGATTGTTCTCCTCTCTTCACCTCAACTTTGTTCACTTCCTCCTGCATGGCAGCATCTGCATAGATGTTAAACATGCACACATAAGCTGTCGTGACCTTCTCATCCAATCGCACAATATGTTCAAAGGCATGTCTTCCAAGCTCCACATTGCCCCACTTTCGACAAGCCCCCAACATAGTGTGCCACACCACAATGCCAGGATGGAATGGCATCTTCTTGATCATCGCTACCACCTTGTCGATATGACCTGCGCGGCCAAGGAGATCGATCATGCAAGTGTAATGCTCAAGAATTGGGATGAAACCATAGTCATTGCTAATGGCCTCAAAAAATATCTGGCCCTTTTCCACTAGACCTGCATGACTGCATGCATTAAGGACACTAACAACTGTGACCAGATCTGGATTTATACCTTCTCCTATCATTCTGTCAAAGATCTGAAAAACAATTTTACTCTCTCCAAGCTGAGCATATCCTGCAATAAGTGCATTCCATGAGACCAGTTCTTGAACTGTAAGTGTGTCAAACACTTCTTGTGCTTCTGCAAGCAAGCCACATGTAGCATACATATCAACCAGGATGTTACCAACAAGCAGCTCTCCTTCCAATCCTTTTCTGGCAATCTCAGCATGTATTTCTCGGCCCTTGTCTGTGGCTCCCATGCTGCCACAAGCTTTCAGGCTGCAAACAAATGTGATGGTGTTTAGAGAGATGCCCCCATGTTGCATCTGTTCAAAACAATAAAGTGCCTCATCACCGTGCCCATGTTCAACATATCCTGTGATTAATGCATTCCATGAGACGACGTCACAAACTGGAAGCTTGTCAAACACTTCTTGTGCTTCTGCAAGGGACCCACATTTAGCATACATATCAACCAAGCTATTACCAAGCAGGAGCTCTCTTTCCAACCCTTTTGTGGCAATCTTATGATGTATTTCTCGGCCTTTGTCTGTGGCTCCTATAATTCCACAAGCTTTCAAGCTGCAAATAAGTGTGACAGCATCCAAAGAGACGCCCTCATGTTGCATCTCTTTGAAAGACTTGAGTGCTTCCTCACCGTGCCCGTGTTCAGCATATCCTGCAATAAGTGCATTCCATGAGACCACATCTCGAACTGGAACCTTGTCAAACACTTCCTGTGCTTCTGCAAGCGAGCCACATTTAAAATACATATCAACCAAAGTGCTGCCAACAAGTAGCTCTCTTTCCAACCCTCTCCGAGCAATCTCGGCATGTATTTCTCGTCCCCTGACTGTGGCACCTATGCTGCCACAAGCTTTCAAGATGCAAACAAGTGTGACAGCATTCAGAGAGATGCCCTCCTGTTGCATCTGTTTAAAACAGTCAAGCGCCTCCTCACCACGCCCATGTTCAGTTAATCCAGCAATTAGTGCAGTCCATGGGACCACCACTCGAACTGGAAGAGTGTCAAACACTCCTTGCGCTTCTGCAAGCAAACCACATTTAGCATACATATCAACCAAGATGTTGCCGACAAGGACCTCTCTTTCCAACCCTTTTCTGGCAATCTCAGCATGTATTTCTCGGACACCTATACTGCCACAAGATTTCAAGCTGCAAACAAGTGTGATAGCATCTGGAGAGATGCCCTCATTTTGCATCTCTTTAAAACAGCTGAGTGCTTCCTTATCATGCCCGTGTTCAGCATATCCAGCAATCAGTGCATTCCAAGAGACTAGTGTTCGAATTGGAAGCTTGTTGAACACATCTCGTGCATCTGCAAGAGAGCCACATTTTACATGCACATCAACCAAGGTGCTGCCAACAAAAAGCTCTCTTTCCAACCCTTTTTTGGCAATCTCAGAATGTATTTCCCAGCCGTTGGCTGGGGATCCTATGCTGCCACAAGCTTTTAAGCTGCAAACACATGCCACAGCATTCAGAGGGATGCCCTCATGTGGCATACGTTCAAAACAGTAGAGTGCCTCCTCACCACGCCCATGTTCGGCATATCCTGTGATAAGTGCAGTCCATGAGACCACATCTCGAACTAGAATCTTGTCAAACACTTCTTGTGCCTCTGCAAGAGAGCCACATTTGGCATACATATCGACTAAGATGTTGCTAATCACAAGCTCCCTTTCCAACCCTTTTCTAGCAATCTTAGCATGTATTTCTCGGCCCTTATTTAAGGCTCCTATGCTGCCACAAGCTTTCAAGCTGGAAACGAATGTGACACCATTCAAAGAGATGCCCTTATGTAGCATCTGTTCAAAATAGCAAAGCGCCTCCTCACCATGCCCATGTTCAGCATATCCTGCTATTAGTGCGTTCCAAGAGACTTCATTTCGAACTGGCAGCTTGTCAAACACTTGCTGTGATTCTGCAAGAGAGCCACATTTGGCATACATATATACCAAGGCACTGCCAATAAAAACATTTCCTTCCAGTTGACCTTGTTTGGTAATTTCTATATGCATTACTCGGCCCTTGTCTGTAGCTCCTATGCTTCCACAAGCTTTCAAGCTGCAAACAAGCGTGAAAGCATTCAGACAGGTGCCCTCATGTTGCATCTGTTCAACACAGGTGAGCGCTTCCTCACCATGCCCATGCTCGGCATATCCTGCAATTAGTGCAGTCCATGAGACTACATTTCTGACTGGGAGCTTGTCTAGCACTTCATGTGCTTTTGCAAGGGAGCCACATTTGGCATACATATCAACCAAGCTGCTGCCAACGAAAATGTCTTTTTCTAGCAAACCCTTTCTAGCAATCTCAGCATGTAATTTGCTGCCTCTCTCGAGATCTTTCAGCGTAGCGCACGCATTCAGTAAGGCCACAAAAGCATACCCACTAGGATGTATAGAATCGTACTCCTTCATTTTCTGGTACAAGGTGAGGGCACGCCAAGACTCCCCCCCTTTGAAATATCCTATGATGAGCAAATTCCATGAACGTTCATCCCGATACGCTAGCCTGTCAAATACCTGCTGGGCATGGGACATGCTTCCAACTTCCACGTGCACCGAGACCAGGTTATTCCCAAGAGATGTATGGGCATCCAGCCCAGTTTGGCGCATGTAGGCATGCAAACGCAGCGCCTGCGACATGCTTCTATCCTTTCTGCACTGGTGCAAGATGCTTGCAAGATCCTCAACCGATGGTTGCAGGGGCGGCATGCCTTCTTCGGGAGAAGGAAGTGCCTCCTCTGATCTAAGCATCTCACAAGCATCACCACTATTGCGTCGTTTGCTGCTGTTGTGGTGATGGTGGCGGGTAGCTGCTTCTTCTTCGTCCTCTTTTTGTGACTCCACGACACAAGAAGGCTCGTGAACCCAACGAGGAGTGCACGAGCCTTCCCTCCATAGCCGCTCCTTGGTGAGTCTAATTGGGTTTGTCTGTAACAGACCAGGCTCACTCTCGTCAGCTCTCTTTCTCTCTGCGAAAGAGGAAATCGCTTCCAAGGAGCCGTCTCCTACACGCCTGGGGCTATAGGAAGGAAGGCAGGCTCATTCTGTGAGCCTGTAACAGCTTTGGAGCTCAAATGTGAGCATTTCTGTTTTCATACCTTTGAAACCTTTAGAAGAACACTTATTCTTGAAAATCTGATAGAATACATTTAAAAGAAATGCAAAAAAAAAAAAAGAATTTTCTACATAAAAATGAAACTACAAACGGGTTTCTGAGGCAAAGGGTGTGACGTGTAGCACATGTAGGAAGTAGTGGGTTAGTGGCACATTAACTCCACATGAGTGATCGCATGACCCTTGTACGTCAGGTGGTCAACTACTCGGGCCTTACATGGCGGAGCCAAGTAGTGGTTGGTGTCAAGGAGAGGAAGAGGGAGCGAATGGCTAGGGGGACTGGGATCCGGTGTGACTGAGGACGAGATGAAGCGTCGAGGGAATGACATTGATGCGAAGTGCTCCAAGGAAATGCGTGCCGGATTGGCTGAATGAGAGACTCTGTGCACACGTGAAAAACTAGGTATGCTTGAAGCTCAATCAGGATTTCATTAGAAGCCAAATAGGTCTGTTTTCGATGTGCAATGTGTTCATCTTTTGTCCGGGCAAGGGTGAATTAGGAAGATGGCTTCAGGAGAGTATTCTGCATGATTGTGGTATTTCTACGATCTTTTATTTGGGGAAAGGCTTCTTCAATTTTTCTTTATTAAGGGCCAATCAGTCTCTGAAATATTTGCTAAAGAGCCTCTATTCTTTGGGCAACGTCTGGTGCATGTCTTTCCTTTTGATCCGTTATTTGATGTTAATAAAAGCCTGCAAAATGCATGCCCTATGTGGGTAGAAGTGGTTGGCCTCCTCCCCTGGCTCAGGCCTGCATTGCGTGATATGGCTCAAACTCTAGGCTCTGTGTTGTATGTCCCTAGTGATGAAGTCGGAGGGAGACAGGGTAACAGTGTGTGTATTACTTGGAATTCATCCATTGAAACCCCAAAATCAATTGACATGGACGGGATAAAGCCCCCTTCTACAAGAAGAGCATATAGAACTCATTATCAGAGAATAATTTATTCATATTCTTTACATAGTAATGGTCCATCATACCGGATATTCCATCTGAACATTCCTCCACGAGAATTTCAGTTATGCAGGTTCTCAATTTGTCATCCCTTAATTAGATCCACTAGGTCAAAGGTTAACAGCAGCAATCTGTTAGCACAATCCACTAATCTCATAGTGATTTGCTGAAGTCATAATCGTCATTCCAGTTACTAACATCATCACTGGGATTCGTCCCATTCATCCTCATTGTGGCTTTGTTCAACTTATCTTCTTTCAACCAGAATTCAAGAATCATTATCTTTCAATTAGAATCCAAATCAACTCATCAATTCTCGACCAGAATTCTAAAAACATGGACCTAGATCAATTGGGCACTCTGGCATTAGGTCTTAAATTTGGTGCATTCCCTAGTGCATGCTTTAGGTGTGGTGCTTTTGGTCATATTGCCAAAGATTGTCCTAAATTGGTCGCCAATAGGGAGGAGATAAAAGAGGATAATGTGGGAGGAATTAATAAAGATAAACCTTTCGAGGAAAACCAGAAGAAAGAGGAGAAAGGAAAAGAAGTAGTGAAGGAGTCTGGGAAAAATATTGTGGAAGGGGGATGGGTTAAAGTAAAAGGAAAACCCAGGCAGCAGGCTAAGACAGAGGCCAAGAAGGCTCAACCTAACCAAGGAACCTAGAGTAAAAGGCTTGGGTCTAGTGGGAATCTGAGTCCTATTTATTATTCTAATCCTTTTAACCCACTGAACAAAAGAGATAGTCGTCCCTTGTCAGAGCAAAGTTCTGATCTATTAGTGGGAAAAGCTTGGAAAGGATTCCAAATTGATCAGAGTGGTATGAGGAATGATGAGGAAGTTGAGATGGTTCCGGAAACTGCTTTATCATGAAAAATTATCTAGATTTTACGGGGTACACATGGAACGTTAAGGGCTTTAAGGATAAAAAGAAGAATGCCTTATTTTGGGGATTAGTAAAATCTTGGGGCTTGTCGGTTTTTACTGTCCAAGGAGCATAAACTTTTTGGGAAAACTCCTAGATTAGATAGATTTAGCGAATGGGAAATTTTTTATGGTGGAATTAATTTTGGGTTTAGTGGGGCTATGACCCTAGTAAGGAGAGACCTTAATCCTAGTGTCATTGCCAATCACCCTGAGGGAAGGATCTTAGTGGTTGAGATTTTAGTAGATGGGGAGAGAATATGGGTTATTAACATATATGGGGCCCACAATCATCAAGTCAAGAGCAATATGTGGAATTGGATTGCCAACTTAAATGCTCAAATTCCTTGTATTGTCCTTGGGGATTTCAATATGGTTGATAGATGTGGTGGTAGCACTGTACTTATAGGGACGAAAAAAGGGAAATGGGAAGAGCTTAGAAGGGGGTTGGGTCTCAAGGATAGTTGGTACCTAGGTGACTGGAGAGGCAAGCCAGGTCATACCTATTTTAGTCTCCAATATCTTTCTTCTTCCTCCAGAATTGATAGAGTCTTCTTTAGCCAGCAAGCCTCATGGGTGCCCCACACTCTCAGAGTCTCGGTTGATTATAGTTCCACAGTTTCTAATCACCTACGTTCCTTTGAAGTGGGGCTGGACTATTAATAATGGGGCTGACATAGATCTTTCCCATTACCCAACAAGGAAACTGAGAGTGAATAATTTTCTCCTGAAGGACACTCTTTTTGGGAGTATACAAAAGAAGCAATTAGAAAACTTAAAAGGAGAAGGGGGGCAGATGGTTCCTAGAGGCAATTTGCCAACAAAATACACGGGATTATCAGAGCGGTGGGTAAATTGAGGGTTGAGGAAAGGAGAGGGGAGAGAAGGAAGTGGGCTACCTTGTAAGAGGAGCTTCTTGTGAAGAGACAAACCATAGGTTTGAATGCTGCTGATATAGCATTGTACTTTAAGTGCTAGGCTAGTATTAAGGAGGAGGAGGATAGATGTTACAGAGAACATGAGAATTGGGCTAAATGGAATCTTTTCAATAACAAAAGAAAACCAGATAATTGGCTATTTGAACTCCCAAAAAAGAAGAGTGATAGTGAGATTGTGGGAAGAATTCTGGACTTTGAATGATATGAACACTCTTGCTATGAAATGGGTTAAATTTTTGGGTTCCACTCTTAGCCTGAAGGAGGATTGTTCTTTGAGGAGGTTTCAAGCTGAAGATAGGTTGTTGGGCTTACTGAGACAAAATGTGGACCTAGATAAAGCTAGATGGTTAGAAAGAGACATTGATGTGGAAGAATGTTGGTGTGCCTTGCTTAAGTTGGGGAGAGAGAGCCCCGGGTTGGGATGGCTTATCCACCACAGAGTTCTTCATAGCCTTTTGGCCTTCCTTGAAAGAGGTTGTGGGTGATATTTGTAAGAGAGCCTTCAACTCAGGGCCTTTTGGATAAGGATTTTAAAGAAGGGCTTGTAAAGCTCATCCCAAAATAAACTACGTGCAACAGGTTTGGCAAGATGTTGTTTCCAAAAAACAACATGGTTTTATCAAAGGAAGGTCAATATATGATAACATTTTTGCTGCTTTGTTGGGAAGAGATGTGGCTATTACAACTTAGTAGAAATGCATCATGTTGCAATTGGATTTAGAGAAAGCATATGACAGGATTCATTGGTCATTTGTAGCAAGAGTGATGGAAAAACTGGGTTTTGGGACAAAAATGGCAACATGCATTTACACTCTATCTTGGGGAGGATATTCTAAGGTGTTGCTAAATAGAAGAGTGGTGGGGGGGGTTGAGATAAACAAATCAGTTAGACAAGGTTGTCCTTTAGCACCCCTGTTGTTTGCTATTGCCTCTCATCCTCCAATAATCTCTCTAGAAGGAGCATGCATTGAAGGGAATATTGCTAGGCTAAAGCTCAAGTATAGTGAGCAACTAGTTATACAATGCTTTGCTGATGATTCTTTACTGTTTTTAAGGGCTGAGAATAATAATGTGAGATTGGCTTTAGAGATAGTGCAGGAATTTGTCAATGCTTCTGGCTCTAAATGCAACATTTTGAAATCCAAAATTATCAGCTTGACTAATAATAATGACTTTGATATGCAAAGGTGGGGCTGTGAGGTGGTGCGAAAGGGTCAGATTGTCAGACTACTTGGACTACTTGGTATACCTTTTGGTGTTGGGGTTACTAATAAACAACTGGTAGTGTGGGCTATAAATAGGTTTTTGGAGAAATTGAAAAAATGGGAGGGCATCAGAGTCCCCTTCTATAACAGGGTTGATATTTGCAATACAGTACTAAATGCCTATTTTATGTTTCTGTGCCCTGTGTTGGATATTGGGAAGTGTCATTGGAATCATAGGACCTATTAGAGACTTTCTATGGATGTGGATGGGAAGCTGTTGAAATATGCAAGTGAATAGGGTGTGTGCGGGAACAAGCCCTTGGTTAGAGGCTGTAAAAGAGAATGTGTAAATGTGAAAGAACCTGTGAAAAGGTGAAAAGAATCTACTGGGAGAGAATAAAGGGTAGCATGAGAAGATATAGGAAGTGTGGAGATATTCTGGGAGATATTCTGGGAAAAGTGAAGAGGTGGAGAGAATCAAGCAAAAGAGGTGGAGTGAATCAAGGAGAAATCAGTGGGATTAGATGCTTGGATGTAAACTCTATAAATTGAGGCATTGCCCTAATGAGAATTTGCTGGTTTTTGATTATCCATGCCTACATTAAGCTATTTGCTAATTACTCACTAATTACTCACTATTTGCTAAATTGAGGCATTGCCCTAATGAGAATTTGCTGGTTTTTTGATTATCCATGCCTACATTAAGCTATTTACTGATTACTCACTTTTTGCATCTTAATTATTTGCTAATTACTCACTAATTAAGCTATTTACTAATTACTCACTAATTATGTCTTAATTATTTACTAATTACTCACTAATTACATCTTAATTATTTCCATCCATGGTGGAACAAGCTTATAAAGAGACTGTGGAGGAGTTCACTCAAACACCACCCATGGAGAAGAAAGCGGCACCTACCTTGGTCACTCCCCCAACCACCACACCTTCAAAGGCGGATGAGGAGTCTACCCAACCTAAGATTAGTAATTTAAGTTGGGAGGAAAAGTTGGCAGGAGCAAAGGTGGAAATCACCCTTCCTCAATTATGTGGTTTGAGCCAGGAAATATGAGAGCAACTGATAGACTTGGTCTAGCATTGGATGGATCCAAAGGGAACTAGGGATGAAGCCACATCTAGAAGTAGTGGGCAATAGCCCAGGAGGCAGCAAGTTGCCTTTGGATGGATCCAAAGGCAACTAGGGATGAAGCCACATCTAGTAGTAGTGGGCAACGGCCCAAGAGGCAGCAAGCAAGGGGATGCCTCACTGTGCCAGGAGTGGCCGATCACCGAAGCCCACAGGTGACAGTCTCCATGGGAGGAACTCAAATTACAGGGGCCATTGTGGATGGTGGTTCTGGTGTTAACATCATGCCTGAAGCTACAAGGAAAGTCTTGGGTCTCCGAATTACAGAGCAAGCTCCCTTCGCCATCCGAGTGGCAAACCAGAGAGAAGTGATGCCCGTGGGACTAGTCACACAAGTTCCAATCAGTTTTGAGGGATTAGCATGTGAAATGACTTTTGTAGTGTTAGACCTCCCACCAGCTCGAGGGGCCTACAGCTTGCTAATTGGAAGGCCTTGGTTGAGGGCAGCTTAGGTGATCCATGATTGGGGTCGGGACAACTTGCATATCCCTAACCCAGAGGGTTCAGCGACCTTGCCCTTGGAAAAAGGCCCCGATGAGAGTGCAAGGGGCACTGCCCTACATGACATGATTCCCATTTGGGAGGAAGGGCCCAGTGACAAGGAAGAGCAGCAGGAATGGCAAGGATTACCAGAGGATGAGGCCTGGGATCCATTCGGCTCAGAAGGAGAGGCGGCAAAACCTTGGAATTGGTTAAATTCCTATGAGGGGTTCCAATGTAATATGGTGGACATAGTGGAGTACCCAGAGCCCATTCAAGAGGTGTCCCAAGAAGAAGAGCTCTCAAAAGAAGCAAGAGTATAGGATTGGACAGAATATTTGCTCACTTTGGCCTCCTCCTCTACAACAGTGTCTCATCAGGAAGAGATAAAGGTCATAGGTCTAGGGGAGCCTGAGTTTTCTCGACAACCTCACAAGAAGGTCTCTCAAGAGGATTCATTTTAGAGGCTCCTATAACCCCTCCTAGACACACCCGCAAGGAGAGGCAGGTAGAGCACCTCAAGACTTGGGAGGAAGCCTTGCCAATAGAAGAGATACCCACCGACTGGATGGATGAACAGATTGATGATTTCCCTTTGGACATCACCCCAGCCCATGACCCCTTATCTCTCCATCAAGCAACACTCAGCACTTCTCCTCTTCAAAGAACACCAAGAGGCGTTTGCATGGACTTACAAGCCTATCTTCCAGGGATAGACCCAGCCATTTGCACTCATAGAATTCCACTAAAAGAAGGCAGTTGGCTGGTCAACAAGGGCATCTACCACATGGATCCCAACTATTTAGAAGTGGTGAAGAAAGAGCTGAACAAGATGGAAGAGGCAAGTATCATCATTCCCATTGAGCACTCCGAGTGGTTGCCACTTATAGTGGTGATTCCAAAAAAGAAGACCAACAAGATCAGGATCTGTGTAGACTTCAGATCCCTCAGTGCACTTTGGAAGATGTGGCCGGCCAAGGGTGGTGGCTCAAGCAAAACGCCTGCCTCAACTCACTCTGGTGTTCGTGAAGTGCCAAGTATCGGGTCTCCGTCTCCCAGGTTTCTTTTTCCCTTCTTCTTTTACAAGACACAAAAAAAAACTCTCTCACACACCCACCAATCTCTCACTCGTCACCCACCCTTTTCCTCTCTCTTATCCCTTTCCCTCTCTCTTCTCCCCTTCCCTCTCTCTTCTCCCCTCAACTCTCCTCACCGACCAACCCAACACCCCTTCTCCTCGATCAAGCAAAAAAAAAAAAACAAATCCCCCCTTTGTATTTTTTTCCTTTCCCCAAAAAAAACCCTCCCTTAGTATTTATTCTATTTTATTTTTCCCAAAAAAAATTTCCCCAAAAAAAATTGACTCCCCCCTCTCAGTTTTCTTTTTTCTATTATTTTTTAAAAAAACCAACTAAAAAAAAAACAACCAGAACACCTCTCTCTCACTCTCGCACCCCATCGACCAACCCTCTTCCCGCACCCCATCAACCAACCCTCTTCCCCCCTCATTTCCTCTCCCCACCGAGACCACCGCCTCTCTTCACTCCCCACCGACCACCCCCTCACTCACTCACTCACCCCACTGACCACCCCCTCACTCACTCACTCACCCCACTGACCACCCCCTCACTCCCTCTTCCCACCAACCACCCCCTCACTCACTCAACCCACCGACCACCTACTTCACTCCCTCTCCCCACTGTATCACCCCCTCACTCAACCTACCGACCACCTACTTCACTCCCTCTCCCCACTGATCACCCCCTCACTCACTCACCCCATCGACCACCCCCCTCACTCCCTCTCCCCACTGACCACCCCTCTCTTTACTCCCCCTCACTCACTCACCCCACCGACCAATCCCTCACTCACTCACCCCACCGACCACTCCCCCTTTATCTCACTCCCTCACCCCATCGACAGCCCTTTCACTCACCAACCACCCCTATCCCCCCTCTCACCGGATTCGACCCCCACCCTCTCACCCGCCCTCGTCAACCCGCTGTCACAGTGCCCAAGCCCCCCTCGCCTTGCCCATCGACCACCCCTCGTCACTCACTCTAGCACTCACCCCCCCTATGTGCAGCCCCCGGCCCCAGCCCCCCTACCTTCTCACCCGACCCCACCCCCACTCTATCTCCCGACTTCCAAAGCTTGCCACTTGCAGAACGTGTATGCACGCACTCTTATAGAGCTCAGTCAACAGCATGCGTTTGAGTTAGCCGATCTCCATCAGCAGGCTTCATCTGCAGGAGGACAACCTTGTGGAGTTCCAGCGTCTCATCGAGCGGCGTTGTTCCGTTGACCGCCCACATTCCATATCCACCACAGGTCCAACAGGGCTTGGGACTCATGCCTCCTCCCATGCCACTCATGATGGTTGATTCAATCTTTTGTAATTGTATTTTTTTCTGTTTGCCCTACGGGCATGTACTCGCTATGGCTGAGGTTCATTTTGTAGCTTTATGTTCTAGACTTCGTTTGTTCGGAAGTTTTGCGTGGACCGAGTGGCTAGTGATGATTATTGTTTAGACTGGTTTTGTGGTTTTGTTGGTGTTAACCATTCTGCCGGATGCTTTGCCCGAGGGACGACAGGGTAATACAGGTAGTGCTAGCTTGCTCTAGATGAAGAGCCCAAGAGTTCTCAGAAATGGCTTGCTGGATGAAGTGCCCAGGAGCTCTCAGAAATAGCTTGCTGAATAAAGTGCCCAAGAGCTCTCATGGGGATGGTCGGTGGGGTGAGGGGAGAGGGAGAGAGGAGAGAGGAGAGAGGAGAGAGGGGAGAGGGGTGGTGAGAGCGCTTCATGAGGCCGATGAGAGGGCTAAATATCAGCAGATTAAAGTCGTTATGCTCAGTCTTCTTTGTAAGAGGATGGTTGCCCATTATAATGAGTTAAAAAACATGCGTACTTAGGCAACTGCCCAAGTGCCCACTCTGCCTATGCACATCTGCCTATGCACACTGCCCACTATTGAGACCTCTGTGTTGCATCCCCAAGCCTTGTGTAACTGTCTAGGCTACTACCTGTCAGATAGACGGCGACTACTTTTTATGCATTGTAGGATGGTTGCCTAGGCATCATACATAGCCTAAGCTGGCTTACCTAAATCCTAGATGCTCTTCTTAGAAGGTTGGGAGGAGCAACGGGTGAGAGCCGCGAGTGGGATCGGGAGAGAGGGGGGCGACGCTGAGAGCGGGAGTGGGGGATCAGCGCACAAAAGCGAGTGAGGCATGAGGGACAGACGGGTGGGGTAGCGAAGGAGAGGGTGTGGGGTCGGGTGAGAGAGGGAGGGGGCTACTGGCTGCACCCGACGAGAGAAATGTTAAATTTGCAGCAATGTGATGAGCTATGGTGGATCAAATGCTAGAATCAACATCATTAACAAAGAGATTAGATGATAATTAAGATGTGATTAGTGAACAATTGACTAATAACCTAATGTAGGCATGGATAATCAAAAACCAGCAAATTCTCATTAGGCCAATGCCTCAATTTATAGAGTTTACATCCAAGCATCCAATCCCACTGATTTCTCCTTGATTCTCTCCACCTCTCCCAGAATATCTCCACACCTCCTAAATCTCCTCATGCTACCCTTTATTCTCTCCTAGTAGATACTTCTCACCTTTTCACAGGTTCTCTCACATTTACAGATTCTCTTTTACAGCCTCTTGCTAAGGGTTTATTCCCGCACACACCCTATTCACTTGTATATTTCAACACCTCCCCTCTTGTGAATACTCCTAGCACACCTGGACCTATACCAAGTTTCCCTCTTATTGACAGTCCGCGATCAGTGCCTCATGTCCCTAAACTCATAGTCCTTGACACACTCTCTCTCTATGTGTCCAAGGCTACTACAAGTTCCCGTGACCTTGACTAAAGTGCTCACATATACATCTACTACATGGCCTACATCATCGGTGGCTCAGAGGTGGTTTTACTCTAATGGGTAGGTTACATTGAGTTGTGGGGTTTCACTCTCTCTCTCTCTCTCAGAAAAGATGATCTGACTCCACTCCCTTAGGAGCCTCCATGAAGTTTGTTGATGTCGTCCCTTCTCCCACTGGGTTTGCTGTAACATTATCTTGCCATGTGTCTTCGCTTTCCATAGTTGTGGCAAGTGAAGGTCCTTCCTCTCCTACTCTGCCTCTTCCTCGTCCTCGTCCTTGAGAGAATCCTCCTTCGGTGAAGAATGCTTTTTCTTCTCCTGCTGTTGAGTCCAGCCATTTCTTCTCTTTGCCTCTGGTCTCTTGCTCTAGTAGAGCTCCTTCTATCTCGTGTAGCTTCAATTCAGGTACATTCTTTAATGTTGCTACAATGTTTTCATATTCACCTTTGTCCACACTCTTCAGAAGCACTGCTAGTGTCTCATCATCTTCTACCTTTTTGCCAATAGCTGCCAGTTGTTGCTTAATGCTTTTATATTTATTCAAGTGTGTGATTAAAGGTTCACTTTCCTTCATATCCAATTTGTAGACTTGCATTAACAGATTTATCTTTGAATTTTTAGCTTGTGTGCCAAATAATTTATTGAGTTCATCCTATGCATCTTTTGCCCACTGTATCCTTGTGATGTGATGAATGATTTCATCATTTAAACTGAGTGCGATAAGTCCCAATGCTTTTTCATTCCTGCTCTTCCACTCATTTTCCCCTCTCGCCTCTGGGTATTCATCTCTTCCCTCAACAACTAACCCCCATAGATTTCCTCATGAGCAGATACATGGTTTTTGTCTGCCATGTGTAAAACTACTCCCCATTAAATTTGGCTATCTCTTGTGCCGTACTCATGATGATGTGAAGGGGGTCTTACCTCTTGATCCAATTTCAAGATTCAAGGGCAGTGTCTACTCTCTTTTACAACTCAATCTGGTGTTTAGGTGATGATTACAACAGATTTATCAGCATAAAATCACCACAAATTACATTAAATCAAGGGTAACAAATCTGTATGGAATGGTTGGAGTATCAAACCATCTCCGAATTGCAATTTGAAGTTATAGGGATCTGTATCAGGTACCCAATGGTTAATCTAGACCCTCAATTTCACCAAAATACAGTGATTAGTATTGATTAATCATTGATTAGCAAATCAATCCTCTATTTTATGTGCAAAAAACAGAGTATGCGGGGAGTCAAGATCTAAGGCCTTAGAGTTCAAATAAGCTCAAATAAGGCCATCAATAGCAATTATTCTAGTAGAGGATTAAGCCAAGAAACACAAGATTTGACCAAACATTGAATGCTTAATCTCTGTTTTACCAAAGTCACCTGCAGATTTGATAAAGAGCTTGGATCTCATCAAATCCAAATCTGTCTTCACCAGCTTGTAGAGCACCCTTGAAAACCCCTTGGGCCAAGAGGAATTAGACCCATTGCAACTGGATAAGAAGAGATATCATTTTTCCCTCAAAAAAATGGCGCTTGAAAATGGCAGCTCCAGTAGGCGGTTTAACGTTTTTTCTTGATGGGCTGAAGCACAAGGGAGGTGGCTAAGAGCTTTTGCCCTAATGTTTCTCCTGGAGGGAGATCAAGCCCCTCCACTGGTTGGGGGTGCAGAGGTTAGTTGAAAAAAGAGGTAAAAAATCAAATTATCTACTAATCCTAATTAGCCAAGTGATTAGCAAGATAATGGGCTCATAAACTTGATGGATTCTAGGCTAGGCTCTGATACCATGTTAAATTTGCAGCAATGTGATGAGCTATGGTGGATCAAATGCTTAACAAAGAGATTAGACGATAATGTGATTAGTGACTAATTAACTGATAGCTTAATGTAGGCATGGATAATCAAAAACCAGCAAATTCTCATTAGGTCAATGCCTCAATTTATAGAGTTTACATCCAAGCATCCAATCCCACTGATTTCTCCTTGATTCACTCCACCTCTTTTGCTTGATTCTCTCCACCTCTCCCAGAATATCTCCACACCTCCTAAATCTCCTCATGCTACCCTTTATCCTCTCCCAATAGATACTTCTCACCTTTTCACAGGTTCTCTCACATTTACAGATTCTCTTTTATAGCCTTTTGCTAAGGGCTTGTTCCCGCACCCACCCTATTCACTTGTTCCCGCACACACCCTATTCACTTGTATATTTCAATAAGAAAGAGGGGGGGTGATAGGTGAGGGGAGCAAACGAGAGGGGGGAGGGGCTGGTCGATTGGTGCGGGTAAGTGTGGGGTCTCGATGGCAAGACGGGTGTGAGGTAAGCGAGAGAGAGAGGGGGCATTTCACAAACAAGAGAGGAGAGGGGGGTTGTTGGTCAGTGAGGAGTGGGAGGGAGAGAGCTCCGGGCAAGAGCGGAGAGGGTTGGGTTGGTGGGATGAGGGAACAGGGGGGGGGCGATAGAAGGAGGGTGGTCGGTGGGGAGTGAGAGAGGGGGTGGTCGGTGAGGCGGAAAGAGAGAGAGAGAGAGAGAGAGAGAGAGAGAGAGAGAGAGAGAGGGGGGGGGCTGGGTGATGGTCAGTGAGGGGAAAAAGGGGGGTGGTCATGGGGAGAGGGAGTGAGGGGAAGAGGTGTTGCGGGTGTTTTTTTGGAAAAATATTGGTTTTTTTTTTAGAAAAAAGAAAATTAAGAGGGGGAAGTTTTTTTTGGGCTTGTAATGGGAATTTACAGGGTCTTATATCTTAAGATTCTCAAGCAGGGTAGTGTGTCTACTGCTTAAAATAGAGATTTGGCTTTTAATACAAGTGATTAGAGACAAGATTAATGATGAAAGATCAAATTTTCTTAAATTTGACTACATGATAAAAGTAATGTTTGACCGCAATCTGAGCTATTAAAATGCAATTGGATATGAAATGAATGTTTCCCAATGTAGATAATTAACCCAAGTCCTGATTTGAGCATCCAATTTCTTTGATTTGTACTAATTACTCTACTAATGATTAAGATTATAACTAAAAACTTATGATTAGTAGAGGTGAGATTAGTAACTAGAGAGGCTAATGATGTGCTTAGTTCTTAATGAGTTGAGAGGATAGAATGGGAGCTTGAGTGATTCATGGAGAACTAAGCTAGGCTGTTATACCATGTCAAAACATGGATCAAGATCTCTCATGGATATGGGGTTAAAGTAAGAGTGAGTGAGCTATGGTGATTGATAGTGAGATGGAATCATAGTGATTAGGCTAAATAAGAAATGAATGTACTCAAGTTAATTAGGTTGCAAGATAGATTAGCTTGTACTCATAGAGAAACTTGAAATGAATGTACTCAAGTTAATTAGGTTGCAAGATAGATTAGCTTGTACTCATAGAGAAACTTGAAATGGTTGTACTCTCATTGCTTAGAAATGGCTCCTTTTATAGGGGAAGGTACATCCTCTACCCTTTTTGGCTTTGTATATGAGATTACTCTAGGCTCATGCGTGGGTGGCAACATATATGGCACCACCTCTTTCAAGGAAGATCCTCTAATATCCCACGTTGCTACAAAATCATCAAACCACTAATAGAAAAGTGGCCAAATCTAGCATCCACAACTGGGTGTCTTTCATGGAATTAGAAGTGTTTTCAAGCAACATCACACTTGTTATACATATCCAATTTGTATAAACCACTGGCGGTTAAAGATCCAGTAAGCACAATCTGTTTGTCTTGTTCTCTATCACAAATAATACATTTATCATATATAAATTTAACATTAAGACCCCCTCTTTCTAGAGTGGGCACAGAAAGCAGATTCTTTTTAATTCCTAGAACAAAAAGTACATTTTGAAGACAAAGATCCTCACCACTTGCACTAGTAAGAATTATCTCACCAATAACTTAACCGAGGTGAAAGAGGCATTGTTGGCACACGTAACAATGTGACAACTTTATGCAGTCTCTATGTGTTTAACCGAGCTTTGCTAAGAAGCTATATGCTTAGAAGCACCCACTGTCAAGAAACCAACTGCAAACAGTTGTACTAAGACATGCATCCTGTTCAAGATTATAGCTGCAAATAGCCACTAGTGAGAAGTCTTAATTTGGATAATGGTATTAGCAGAGTCCTATTACTTGGATTCCTTTTCCTTCTTATTCTTATTTTGAAGTTTGAAGCATTTTTCAATTGCATGTTTTCGGAAAAGTAACCTTCTTTGGATTTTCAGAATCATCCTTATCCTTAGAAGTTTTGTTAGAAATTGGTCTTCTACTGAAATTTCTTGCCCTTATCCTTGGTTGCTGAGCATTGCTAGAATTCTTAGAGATATTTTTTCTGGATTGTTCCTCCTGTAATACTAAGCTAACAAGATCCTAATAGGTAAGAGGGGTTGCAAAAATAGCTCTCAATGAAATTTGGAGGGAAGTATTGAAACCCAGATAAGTTCCAGGCAATGAGTTAAGGGTGATGTTAAGTATATCCTTTTCAGGAATGACTTCATCACAATACTGAGAAGTTTCTCTCTTAAATCTTGTAATTTTGTTAAATATTCTTTCATGGACCTCTTTTCTTGCATATTTTCATTATCAAGTTGCCTTCTGAGAAAGGCAATCCGTGCATCATTTTTAGCCCGATACATAATTTCTAGAGTGTTCTAAGCAAGCATGGATATTCTATAAGAGCAAATGTTAATTGACAAGACAATTAATGCCAAAGTTTGAGCATCATGTGAATCCCATCTTCTTTGGTTAGTAGTAATTTAAGGAGATTGATGCTAGGTCTGTTGGCCCTAATCCCTTTGTGGAGTAACAGGAGCAATTGTGGCAGGACAGAGGTCACCACCACTAACATGACCCCATAAGCCCTTTGTGAGACAAGGACATTTTTTACCATAAAACTCCATAGGGAGTAATTTGACCTATCTAATTTATTCTCTTTAGAAAGAATACCATTGCATAATTACTGGCCATACTTGACTACTGGAGAAGTTGAGAATTGAAAGATGCTATGATAAAGCTTGAACTTATGTTAGCAAATAGAGCAATCTTCTAATCGGTGGACGTTTGGAGTTAAAGGATAGAATGACTGGAGATGAAGAATTGTTGATCTAATAATTGGATAAATAGTCAAGTGAACTCTGGGAGGAATTACTCCGATGACTACTCAAACAATTACAAAAATGGACTATTGGAGAAGTACAATCGGGGAGGAATTACTCCGATGATTACTCAAGCAATTACAAAAATGGACGATTGGAGAAGTACGATCGGTGAACGATTGGAAAAAGAACGATCGAAAAAGTATAATCATCTTCGATTAGAGGTGAATCGGACGATCGAAAAAGTATAACCATCTTCAATTAGAGGTGAATCGGACGATTGAAAAGTACAGTTTGCTAATTAGAGAAGGTGAATCAAATGATTAGAAAAGTATAATCAGTGGATTGAAGAAGCCATGATTGGAAAATCAAAGTGTTTGCTTTGATGATCCCATGATTGGAAAATCAAAGCGATTGCTTTGATGATCCCATGATTGTAAAAAACCTATAATTGCACCACCAATTGGGATGATTGGAGAGCTAGCCAATTGGACAACTAAATGATTGGAGAAGCGGTTCATAGTATCCGTGATTTCTCAATTGAGTGATTGGATAACCAATCGATTACACAGTTTAACGATTGCACAATTTTATCTGCCATGCGGTAGGTTATTTGCCATATGCCAGGTAGAAGCTTGTGAGTGGTGGTTTTGATGGAGCAAGTTTGACCGATCTAATCGGCTGATGGAAAATTAACAGCCATTAATTAATTGACATAAGTATGAAACTGCAGTGACAGAATTAACAAATTGTGAGTTGCCACCTATAATTGTAGTTGCATCGCCTGCACCTCTGACTATTGTGCTTGAGTCAACTACACTATTACTCCTGACTATGTGCTGTGCGTAGAAGGTGTGAAAACTCCACAAAGTAGAGAACTACTATAGGCAAGAAAACCACATACAATGAAATCTTGGAAAGGATGGAACCCACACTGTTTTTTGCAACAAAATGGAAGCTATGGAAAGCTTGTAGAACTTGAACAAAAGCCTGTAGCTTCAATAGAGAGCTTGCGAGCAACACCAATCTGAACTGAAACCACTTGCCAAAGACCAAATGAAACAAGTTATGAAAAGCTTGAAGGCAATCTATGGTAAGCATGAATACAGTGTAAAGAAAACCAAAAATCAAGCTATGGGAAGACCTCGAATTGATACCATTGTTAGCTTTGAATGGAAGCAAAATTGCAAACACTCACTCACTCAATGTTTACAGATTAAAGAGAACACAAGGGAGAGAGAGAGAGAGAGAGTGTAGAAGGCTAATTCACTAGGAGCAAGAGCTCAAGGTACAATGAAGTATAAAATGAATAGCAACCCTAAATTGAGGATGAGGTTACTTATATACTAGCTAACCTTAAGGTGCCCATTCATACTTGGATGGCCATGGGAAAAAACCTAGTGGGACAAAAGTGCCCATGGCATGGGTGTATGACCTCATGATAAAGTACTACCAAATATCTAACAATTTGTTTCCTCCTCTTTATAATGCGTATCACAGGAGGTTGTCCAAGTGCTCTCATTGTTGTGACGGGACACAGGGAGGAGACACATAGTGCACACATTTGTTTCCTCCTCTCATTGGCTCGTAGGCTCATTTTAATGCTATATGTATATAACGTGCAAGACAAGAGGTTGTGCAAGCATTCTCATTATTGTGTGGGGTGGCGGAGGTGGCGCCAAGAATCAGGAGGAGTCGTCTCTCTCTCTCTCTCTCTCTCTCTCTCTCTCTAGGTGCTACTCTAGAGGCAGAGTGTAGAGCTGGGAGGGGTAGAGAGGTGGCGCCAAGAATCAGGAGGAGTCGTCTCTCTCTCTCTCTCTCTCTCTCTCTCTCTCTCTCTCTCTCTCTCTCTCTCTCTCTCTCTCTCTCTCTCTAGGTGCTACTCTAGAGGCAGAGTGTAGAGCTGGGAGGGGTAGAGAGGTGGCGCCAGGAATCAGGAGGTGTCCTCTCTCTCTCTCTCTCTCTCTCTCTCTCTCTCTCTCTCTAGGTGCTACTAGAGGCACATAAACCAAAATATGGCACCAAAATATTTTTTACATTTTTTTGGGATTAATAATAAATATAAATATATTAATTAAAACTGTTCAACCAAGTCAAAGCTCGATATGTGGTATCCCAAAAGTATGTTGGCCTCCATCATAGCTTCTGTAGTGCATCCACGAGGGGAATGTTTTTCCAACATTCCCCCTTTCTTGGAACATATTTTAACAGTGGGTCTGGTTCCCACAGGGTTTTTAATAAAGGCAACAAAAATATGATAAACCTATTTTTCTTTGTGGTACCCCACCCCCACTCTATCTCCTTGAGTTGCTTGCCACTTTGCAGGACACCACTTTGCTAGTCATTCCCCCAACCACCACACCTTCAAAGGCGGATGAGGAGTCTACTCAACCCAATGTTAGTAATTTAAGTTGGGAGGAAAAATTAGGAGGAGCAAAGGTGAAATCACCCTTCCTCAATTATGTGGTTTGAGCCAGGAAATTGGAGAGCAACTGATAGGCTTGTTCCCCAACATTAGATGAATCCAAAGGCAACTAGGGTGAAACCACATCTAGTAGTAGTGGTGGGCGATGGCCTAGGAGGTAGCAAGCAAGGGTATGCCTCACTGTCCCAGGAGTGGCTGATCACCGAAGCCCAAGGGTGATGGTCTCTGTGGGAGGAACTCAAATTACAACGGCCATTGTGGATGGTGGTTCTGGTGTTATCATGCCTGAAGCTACTAGGAAAATCTTGGGTCTCCGAATTTTTGAGCCACCTCCCTTCGCCATCCGAGTGGTAGACCAGAGAGATGCCTGTGGGACTAGTCAGGCAAGTTCCTATCAATTTTGAGGGATTAGTATGCAAAATGACTTTTGTGGTATTAGACCTCCCACCAGCTCGAGGGGCCAACAGCTTGCTCATTAGATGACCTTGGTTGAGAGCAGCTCAGGTGATCCATGATTGGGGTCGGGACAACTTGCATATCCCTAACCCGGAGGGGCTAGTGACCTTGCCCTTGGAAAAAGGCCTCGATGAAGGACTCAGTGACAAGGAAGAGAGAAAGAGGAATGGCAAGGATTACCAGTGGATGAGGCCTAGGATCCAGTCGGCTCATTAAGGAGAGGCGGCAAAACCTCTATGGAATTGGTTAAATTCCTATAAGGGGTTCCAGTGCAATGGTAGTAATAGTGGAGTTGGATCCAGACCCTCGACCCAGATCCTATTCAAGAGGCGTCCCTAGAAGAAGAGCTCTCAAATGAAGTAGCAGTATGGGATTGGACGAGTTCTTTGCTCACCCTAGCCTCCTCCTCTACAACAATGTCTCAAACAAGAAGAGATAGAGGTCATAGGTCTAGGGGAACCTCAGTTTTCTGGACAACCTTGCAAGAAGGTCTTTCAAGAGGAGTCATCAGAGGCACCTATAACCCCTCCTAGACGCACCCACAAGTAGAGGCGGGTAGAGCACCTCAAGACTAGGGAGGAGGCCTTTCCAGTAGAAGAGATACCCCTTGGCTAGACGGAGAAACGGAGGGGAGAGAGATGGGCAGAGCAAAGGAGCCACGCCCCATCTTGGTGGTAGCTTGGGTTTGGGAGGACCCTTCCACTCTTCAGAGAATCACCAACTTGTTCAAAGAGCACCAAGATGTGTTTGCATGGACTTACAAGGATCTCCCATGGATAGACCCCACCATTTGCACTCACAAAATTCCACTAAAAGAAGGCAGTCAAAAGTGGTGAAGACAAAGCTGGACAAGATGGAAGAGGTAGGTATCATCATTCCCATTGAGCACTCCGAGTGGTTGTCACTTATAGTGGTGATTCCAAAAAGAAGCCCAATAAGATTAGGATCCGTGTAGACTTTAGACCTCTCAATCAGTGCACAATCAAAGATGGGTTTCCATAGAGTGAGTGTTTTAAGATCTGGCTGGCCAAGGGTGGTGGTTTGAGCAACGAAACACTTTCCTCACCTCACTCTAGTGTTCGTAAAGTGCCAGGTATCGATTCTCCGCCTCTCTCCCAAAAAAAAACCCCTTTGAGTTATTTTTTCCATTACATGTTTTTTTTTTAAAAGATTTCTCTCTCACACCTTATCGCCACCCCCTCTCATCTCTCTCTCTCTCTCTCTCTCTCTCTCTCTCTCTCTCTCTCTCTCTCTCCCCCTTTGGCACAACTTGCTCTTACTCCCCACTCCCTCCCACCAACCACCCCCCCTTTTCTCACCGATTCAAGCCCAAAAAAAACCACTCATTAGTGTATCATTTCACTCATCATTACTCATGGATCTCACAACTACTAGTGAAATAACTAAATTTAATGGGGGGATGGGTTCTTCACTTGGTACATGAAAACTATGTATATGTTAATGAGGAAGGACCTTTGGACCTTATAGCGCATGAAGAAGAAGATGAGAAGGATAAGAAGGCAAAATCTAGCATTGAACCTAGTGAGAAGAAGGGTAAGAATAATAAAGCCCTACTGGGCATAATAGCTCAAAACCTTAGTGATGAGGTTATACATCACATAGCTAACATTATAGATGCAAAAAAAGCTTGGAATGAACTTAATAGAAATTTGGGATAGCTTCTAAGAGCTCCAAAATTAATCTCCTAACATAACTCTATAAGCTAGACAAGGGTGAAAATGCATCCATGGCACATCACATCAATAGATTCAAAGACATTAAGCAACAACTACATGCATTAGAAAGAAAGATTGAAGAAGATGAAACACTTGCAGTACTTCTCAAGAGTATCACGATAAAGTGCATTCTGAGGCACTTGTCTCACCACGTTGAAGAATGTGCCAACCATTGAAAAATCAAGGACAAGAAAGAGCAAAGCTATGGAAGAGACCTTCTACTCATCAAGAGAAAGAGGTTCTACATCAACAAGAGGAAAACAAAGAGGTTTCAGACCCAAGATAGCTTGCACATATTGTGGCATGCTAGGCCATGAAGAAAAGTATTATAGAAAGAAAGGTAAGCCCCAATGTAACAAATGTAACAAGTTTGGTCATAAGATGAGTTAAATTGTTGAAGTGCAAACTATGTTTCATCCATCAATGATGTAAGAGAAGGTTCGATTGAACTCTTGTTTTAAAAGATCTTATGAGCCACACCTTAAAAAAGAGGCTAATGAGCCTATGTTGTACGAGTCTTGCATCCTTAGGTGGCATCCTTAGGTGACACCATAGTGCTATAGGCCTAAGTGGGCACTAAAGGGGGGGACTACTTCATAGCTAGGTTATGACCTATCGATAACCTTTCAGATGAGCCAACATGGCACCAAAGAGAGGTGTTGAAAGAGGTGGTGCCATATGTGTTGCCACACACACATGGGCCTAGATTAATCCCATATACAAAGTCAAAAAGGGCAAAGGATTTACCTTCTCCTCTGAAAGGAGCCATTTCTAAGCAATGAAAGTACAACCATATCAAGTTTCTCTATGAGTGTAAGTTAATCTATCTTGTAACCTAATTAACTTGAGTCCACTTATTTCTTGTTTATCTTAATCACTATGAGTCCATCTCACTGTATCATCCACCATAGCTCACTCTCACTCGCTTTCACCCCATATTCATGAGAGAGCTTGATCCATGTTTTGACATTCCTTAACTTGATCCACCACCAAACTTGCATCCTTGGTAAACTTTCTTGCTAACCTTTCCCAAAGAATGCAGTAGAGATAAAGTTGATCATAGATTGTAGTTTATAGACAATGATGTGTATGGTCGAAAGAGGACTACTTCTGTAGGAGAAAACTTATATTTTGTTACATTCATTGATGATTATAACAAGTAAAATTGATCCTACCCTATGGAGGAAAAATCAGAGGTATTTTCTCATTTTCAACACTTTATTGCTATTGGTTGAAAATGAAAATGGCTTAAAATGTTAAACTCTTGAGTCTAACAAGGGGGGGGGGAGGAGGATTTGTGTCCAATGCATTCAAAGATTTTTGGCACAAAAACTAGGCATTAAGCATCAATGTACAACTCCTTATACACAACAACAAAATGGTGTTGCTGAGAGATGAAATAGGACTCTTATGGAGATGGTTAGATGCATGGTTAAAGGTTAGTAGCTTCCACACAAATTTTGGATGGAAGCACTTCTTTATGCTACCTATGTGCTAAACAAGTGCCCCACTAAAGCTTTGAAGACTATCACTTCTTGAGGCTTGGTTCAATCAAAAACCTAAGGTTGAGCACATGCATGTTGTTTAGTTGTTTGGCATATGCACAAGTACCAGTATAAAGAAGAACTAAGATTGATGACAAGGTAATGAAATGTATTTTAATTAGTTGTAGTGCTAAAAGCAAAGGCTATCGTCTCTAGAATCCTCTCATTTTAAGAAGATTATTGTCGATAGGGATGTAATTTTTTTGCAGAGGATTCTGTCTATCCAATGATGAAATTCAATAAACATGCCTATGCCAATTCTCTGGACATGTTTGATGGGTTGTTACTTGTGCCAGTTTCTATTGATGCTCAGTAGATTTTGCCTATTGATCCATATTTGTTGTAAGGGGTAATCCTTAAGGAATTGATGCACCAACTTCAGATCAGCTAGAAGATGTAGTAAATGATGAAAGATCAGCAATCATTGGATATAGGGTTATGCCTAGATGGGTTAGAAGCACCTTGCAAAGGATAGCAAATTGTATGCTTCTTTATAGAGTAGAAGCAGATCTGGTGCTCAAACCAATTCTTCAGCAGATATTGTTGAGTTTGCATTTCTTATTTCTCTACATGATAAGATGAACCTAAGTCTTTTGAAGAGGCTCAAGAAGATCCGAATTGGGTGAAAGAAGTGCAAGATGAAATTCATTCCATTCAGAAAAACGGTACTTGGGATCTAGTTGATCTATGCAAGAAAGCTATTGGTACTAAGTGGGTTGGATCTATTGATAAATTCAAGTCCAGACTTGTTGCAAAAGGTTATACCAGCAGAAAGGGATTAATTATGATGAACTTTCCTTTCCACTTCTTATATGACCACCATCCAATTTGTTATTACTTTGGCAACCCATCATGGATGGAAAGTGCACCAAAACAGCATTCTTAAATGGTGACTTGCAAGGAAGAAGTTTATATGAGTCAACCAGTTGGATTTGCCCAACCTCATCAAGAACAAAAGGTAACATGCAGGCTTTATAAAGCAGGTACCAAAAGATTCATGCTTATTTAACTAGACATGGAGTCCTATGGAAAGCACTTTATATGTGAATAAGGACAAGTAAGATTTTCTTATTTATCATTCTCTCTATATAGATGGCATGCTCATGATAGGCACCAATGAGGATTTCATTAAATCCTTCAAGGCTGACCTTGCCTCAAATTTTGAGATGTTCGATCTCGGTCTTTTGCACTACTACTTGGGTGTAGGTTATACAACAAGACAATAATATAGTCATTAAGCAGTCCGAATTACATCAAGGCACAACTCAAGAGGTTCAATATGGAAAGTTACAAAGTGATTTCTATACCAATGGAACCTAATGTAAAACTTAGTATCTTTGACATTTTTATTAATAAACAGAATTTCAATGCTTCACATCCAAGATTAGATTGGTTCATGAATAGATGGAAAAGAAATGAGAATGAAGTTGACGATTTGGGGTATGTCTTTAATGAAGATGAAATAGTAGAGAATTTATATAAGACAAATAAGCAAACAATTGAAATAATGGAGGAAGAGCAAACACATAGACCGGGTAAAGAAACAGTAAAAGAGAAAGACATTTCTATTGATATTGAAGGTGATGATAGTGACAATGAGGAGAACATTCACAAGCTAGAATATATTCCTTTATGCCAAAAATCTATACAAGATTAACCACAACTCCCCTCCCTCCACGTGGGCAAAGGAGGTGGGGTTAATTCAAATTCAAAATCACCACAACTGCCCCTCCCTCCACATGGGTAAAGGAGGTGGGATTAATTCAAATTCAAGTTCGCTGGATAATTTACGTGTGCTCCTCCCACAATGTGAAGTTCACGCTTGCGTTTCACGTTTGGGCTCCACCTTTAGTTCACTGGGTCCAATCACGTCCACATTTCGCCATCACTCGCCTGTTGTTCCAATCATCACCTCGCCTGTTGTTCCAGTCGTCTCATCACCTCAGGTCACCTCGAGCTCTACCTCCACAGGACCACAAGTATCAACTTAGGGTCGCCGTGCGATGCTTCACCTTGCCTGCTGTTCCAATCGTCATCACCTCCGGGTCGCATGCGGCACTTCACCTCGCCTGCCATCCCAGTCATCAAAACACCTCCAGGTCACCTCGAGCTCTACCTCCACAGGTATCAACTTATCAACTTCGTACTGTAATAACAATAATAATGGGCCTTAGCACACGCCAGCATAGGCCTTAGCACACGCCTTGCCGGTTTTTCGTTGACAGCTGGTGGCGGTGGGCGGAGCCGAGGAGGCGGCGGGACCACCGAGCTGCGCCGTGTGTACTTGTTGCAGCTTCATCGTGTAAACACCAGCATAGGCCTTAGCACACGCCTTGCCAGTTTCTCACTAACAGCTGGTGGTGGTGGCCCGCCGGTGGGCAGAGCCGAGGAGGTGGCGGGACCAGCGAGCTGTGCCGTGTGTACCTGCTACTGTAGCTTCTTCGTTCATGGTTACCATTTGGATGTGGGGTACTTAGAAAATGAAGGGAATGAGATGCAATGACAAAGTTGAGATGTCCTGGCAAAAAGCTGTGTGCGTGTGAGCGAGAGAGTGAGAGAGAGGGAGATGAAATAGGCAGCAAGGGGGAGAGGCTGGAGGGTTTAACGAGCGTGTAGGTGACGACTTCTTGAAGAAAATTAATACAATAAATGTTAGTTGTTATCCACACGACCATTGTAGCAGTGATGGCATGCTGGCTAAACGCGTGAGGAGCAAGAGCCACAAACTCACTGTGATAGCACAGGAGACTTGAGACTTTTTCCTTTTCTAATAAGCAATCCGCCGACGCAGAAGTCCGGGCCGCGGTAGTTTGTGTGGGTGGGCCGCGGCACTGAGTGCAACACTTGCATGTGTAAGAACGTGTGCAAACAAAATTATTAATTTGCGCATCAATAAAAAAGCATTATCATATCTGACGACCTATAATTACTAATTAAGGTCGAATTGTATACATGAGTGTTGTAATGAATTGTTTTATAATTAATGATGTAACCTAATATAAACATCAATTCACTAAAAAGTTAAAGACTAATGACTTTTGATTAATGTTAGTGTGTATATAACCCTACTAGAAAGTTAAGGAAATGATTAATTCAAACCACTGTTAGTGTACAAAAAACGTAATTAGAAAGTTAAGACTAGGATGAATTGTGATTAATGTTACTGTGCACTAATCTTTTCGTGGCTGCTATTGATGACCTGCTTTCACTTTCCACACATCACAAGATCTGGCCAAGATTAATCACTGCCTTGGTTTTTATTGGGTATACATACATACATACATACATACATACATACACACACACACACACACACACACACACACACACACACACACACACACACACATATATATATATATATATAGAGAGAGAGAGAGAGAGAGAGAGAAAGTGTAGAATAATTTGGGTTTTTTTATTAAAAAATGATTGAGAAAAAGTGGTTGCATTTTGGCTAGCCTTCAGATTTTTAAAATTTTTGGTTATTCTATGTATCCTTGGCACCTCAGCCTACCAGCTTTGAGCTCCACGTGGTCGTGCCTTCGGCTCCTCGAGCTCCTCGATCGCCTTTGCCTCCTCCAAGTGCTTCATTGCTCAAGGTCTTTTATTTTGCTCAAGGTCATTTTATATATACAAAATGTATTATATAAACAAAGTGTATACAAGATAAAAGGGAGAGTGTAGAATGATTCGTTTGTTTTAAATTTGTGCATCAATAAAAAAGCATTATCATATCTGACAACGTATAATTACTAATTAAGGTCGAATTGTATACATGAGTGTTGTAATGAATTGTTTTATAATTAATTATGTAACCTAATATAAACATCAATTCAAAACCTTTCTAAAAGGTTAAAGATTGATGACTTTTGATTAATGTTAGAGTGTGTACATGACCCTACTAGAAAGTTAAGGGCATGATTAATTCGGACCACTGTTAGTGTATAGAAAATGTAATTAAAAAGTTAAGACTAGGATGAATTGTGTTTAATGTTACTGTGCACTAATCTTTGCGTGGCTGCTGTTATGACATGCTTTCACTTTTCGCACATCACAAGATCTGGCCAAGATTAATCACTGCCTTGGTTTTTGTTGGGTATACATACATACATACATACATACATATATATATACATACATACATACATATACATATATATATATATATATATATATAGAGAGAGAGAGAGAGAGAGAGAAAGTGTAGAATAATTTGGGTTTTCTAATAAAAATTTGATTGAGAAAAAGTGGTTGCATTTTGGCTAGCCTTTAGATTTTTTAAAAATTTGGTTATTCTATGTATCCCAGGCACCTCAGCCAGCTAGCTTTGAGCTCCACGTGGTCGTGCCTTCGCCTCCTCGAGCTCCTCGACCGCCTTTGCCTCCTCAACTGCTTCATTGCTCAAGGTCTTTTATTTTGATCAAGGTCATTTTATATATACAAAATGTATTATATAAACAAAGTGTATACAAGATAAAGGGAGAGTGTAGAATGACTCATTTTGTTTTAAATAAAAGATTTATTTATATATAATATAAATATATATAGAGAGAACTACCTAAAGATTCGAAACAAAAATGTATTATATATATCTATACAAGATAAACCACAACCCCACCTCCCTCCATGTGGGAAAAGGAGGTGGGGTTAATTCAAAATAAAAAACATGGAGGTGTTTTAAATATACCCATTTAGTTAACTTTAAGGTAATAAACTACGGGTTAAACTTACAACTTTTTTCATTCTTTGTATTTTAAAAATCAAAATTGTAAGCCCCTTTTGTTTAATGCACATGATATTTTATATATTCCTAGGTGAATCCCTTGAGCCCGCACTCTCATCTATCTTTTTAAATGAGTTTCATAAAAGATCTAAAATTAGGTGAATCCCCTCAGACTTATTTTCATCTATCTTTTTAAATTAGTTTCCTAAAAGTTCTAAAAGTGTATTTTGTAAAATGATTTTGGATTTTTTAAATAAAAAATGATTTATTATATATATATATATATATATATATATACATACATGAGGAACATGCATGTTGTTCAAAAAATATGTGTCCTCTACATGGGGAACATGCATGTTGTTGAGACAAAAGAGAGTGGTTCTCATGAGAAGTGTAAGGGAGTTCACTAAAGGAAAACACTCTAAATGCGTTGAAGGAGTAGTTTAAAACTCTTTGGTCTATGAAGCTTGATGCTATGGATGTATGTAAAACTTACAACTTTTTTCCATTCTTTGTATTTCAAAAATCAAGGATGTATATAAAACTTTATGTAAGTCGATGAAATTGTAAGCCCCTTTTCTTTAACTCACATGATATTTTACATATTCCTATTTTACAAGATGAAGGGAGAGTGTAGAATGATTTGTCTTGTTTTAAATAAAACATATATATATATATGTATGTATGTATATATGTATATGTATATATATATATATATATATATATATATATATGTATATACATACATATATATATATATATATGTATATATACCCTTTTACCATTCAGTCACTTGAGCGTAGTTGGGTCTTAATCTATTCTACGTATGTGTGATTTAGTTTGCGATTCACCATTTGGATTATTTTCATAATCCATAATTTCTTCTAGATTAAATAAAATTAAAAAAATATTTCATCAATATATTTCTTAATGATGTACAATATGGATAACGAGGAGGAAATTGTGAGGTGTTCCATGGACGTTGAGGATAGAAGCCATCGTGCAGAGTATTCAAGACCTCAACAATCTGAGGCAAGAGAAGATAATGAGAAGACTCAACGAATAATGCATGCTTTTAAGCAATGCCAAAGGAAACTTAAAACCTCTACTAAGTGGGTGCGACGTAACCATGGTAAGAAGACTCAAAATGGAAAGAAGACAATAAATGTAACATCAGAGAATATACTCCATTTGGTCAACGACACAAACTCCCATGTGTTAAATGTGGAGAGCTTGATTGCTGGTCTTGGTCAGTGCATAAGAAATCATGGAAGTGGGGAGAGGAGCTCAACTCGAGAATCAATTTCTGCCATTGTAAGTGGCAATCACGAGATCAAGGATATTGTCGAAGCTACCTACCTCCACATAATGGATACATGTGGTGCTTTCGGAGAAGCACACCTTTGTGATATTGGTTGTCGAAAGACAATTGATGCTATAAAAGAGTAACAAGACAAGTTAAGTACCCATGCAGGCTTGGAATGGAAGTATCAAGCCTAAAGTAACATTGAATAGGTTTGGGGCTTTACTTACCAAAATGAGTCGTAGATTGCAAACACGTGGAATGTAATTATTCATTTGGTTCACCAATTAGGAGTTGATCTTATGATCCTTTTGTAATGCTTATGACACTATTATCTTTTTGTGACTTTAGGCTCTAAGTACTCGAACGATAATGATGGTCCTTCACTTAGCAAAATGAGTTATAGATTGCAAACACGTGGAATGTAATTATTCATTTGGTTCATCGATTAGGAGTTGATGTTATGATCCTTTTGTAATGCTTATGACAGTATTATCTTTTTATAACGTTGGGCTCTAAGTACTCGAATGATAATGATGGTCCTTTTTGTCTCTCATATATCATTGCGAGAGAGAGAGAGAGAGAGAAAGATTTATATATGTGGATATAATCTCTTAGTATTTATATGGAGATTATAGAGAAGGCATCTTTTAATGGTTTTTTATAGAAAATTCTCTTTTTATGGCTTTTTGCCTCTTATATGTACATGGGGGGAAGAAAGAGAGAGAGAGAGAGAGAGAGAGAGAGAGAGAGAGAGAGAGAGATCTAAGCTTGGTTTGGGCATTGGAAGACATTGGATGCTGATTTTATAATGTTTTTGTAATATTTGTGACACTGTTATCTTTTTATAAGTATATATGTAATGTTTTAGGATTATAGATTTTGTGTGTTATTTTTATATATGTAAGTTTTAAGGATTAGGAACCATAGATTTTGACAACTGGAAAAATGTGAAATGAAGTTAAGGGGGTGGAAAGAGCTCTCATCTATTCTACTTTGTGGATCAATTTAGGTACATTAGCTTTTCATAGGGCTGGCATATTGTTGATTTGTCATATAGTTTGGGTCTTCATTAGTCTTTTGAGGTAAGCTACCAAAACTTTGCTTTATTTTTGTTTTTCTTCTTATGATTTTTAAATACAAATAGTTTGGTATAGTTTGATAAGAGCATAAGGATTTTAATGCTCATGAGAAAATATGAAACTTGGCAAAGATCAAATAAGTTTATGACATATACCTACCTACATACAAGCACAATCTAGCTTGAGTCAGAGGGATGGATATATATATATAGATATATATATGTATGTATATATATGTATATATGTATATGTATATGCATATGTATATATATATGTATGTATGTATGTATGTATATATATGTATATATGTGTATATATACATATATATATATGTATATGTATGTATGTATATATATATATATATGTATGTATGTATGTATGTATGTATGTATGTATGTATATATATATATATATATGTGTGTGTATATATGTATGTATATATGTATATATGTATATATATATGTGTATATATGCATATATATATATATATATACATATGTATATATATATACATGTATATATACATACATACATATATATATATATACACACACACACACACACACACACATTTATATATATATAAATATATATACATATACATTTATATATATATATACATGTATATATAGATGTATATACACATGTATATATACATGTATATATATATATATATATGTATATATATATATATGTGTGTATATATATATATGTATATATATATATATATATATATATGTATGTATATATATATATGTATGTACATATATATGTATATATATATATGTATGTACATATGTATGTATATATGTATGTATATATATATACACACAAGTATATGTCCATGTATATATATATATATACATGTACATGTATATATATATATATATATATATATATATATGTATATATATATATATACATGTACATGTATATATATGTACATGTATATATATATATATACATGTACATATATATATATGTACATGTATATATATATATATATATATATATATATATATATGTACATGTATATGTGTGTATATATATATATATATATATATATACACATGTACATATATATATATGTACATGTATATGTATATATATATATATATACATGTACATGTATATACATATATATATATATATGTACATGTATATATATATACATATATATATATATATATGTGTACATGTATATATATATGTACATGTATATATATATGTACATGTATATATATATGTACATATATATATATATATATATATATATATATATATATCTATCTATATATATATACATACATATATATATACATGTATACATGTACATATACATGTGTATATACATGTATATATATGTACATACATACATATATATATACATACATATATAGATATATATATACATACATATATATATACATACATATATAGATATATATATACATACATATATATATACATGTATATATACATACATATATAGATATCTATATACATACATATATATATACATGTATATATACATACATATATATATATATATATATATATAGATAGATATATATATATACATATATATACATACATACATACATACATATATATATAGAGAGAGAGAGAGAGATGATGAGACCGCTTAACGTCGACTTAGAGGGTTATTTCTACCCAATCGACAGGGAGACTTGAACCCAGGTGGGTAAATGTCATCCCAAGGGCAATTCCACTAGCCATTTTTACCTCGCTTGGGTGATAGAAAGGTAGTGAGAATGGTCCTCTTTACACACACACCCACTTAAGACGAGACCGCTTAACATCAACTTAGAGGGTTATTTCTACCCAATCGCAGGGAGACTTGAACCGAGGTGGGTAAATGTCATCCCAAGGGCGATTCCACTAGCCATTTCTACCACGCTTGGGTGATAGAAAGGTAGTGAGAATTGTCCTCTTTATACACAGAGGGTTATTTCTACCCAATCGACGGGGAGACTTGAACCCAGGTGGGTAAATGTCATCCCAAGGGCAATTCCACTAGCAATTTCTACCACGCTTGGGTGATAGAAAGGTAGTGAGAATTGTCCTCTTTACACACACACCCACTTGAGACGAGACCGCTTAACATCGACTTAAAGGGTTATTTCTACCCAATCGACGAGGAGACTTGAACCCAGGTGGGTAAATGTCATCCCAAGGGCAATTCCACTAGCAATTTCTACCACGCTTGGGTGATAGAAAGGTAGTGAGAATTGTCCTCTTTACACACACACCCACTTGAGACGAGACCGCTTAACATCGACTTAAAGGGTTATTTCTACCCAATCGACGAGGAGACTTGAACCCAGTGGGTAAATGTCATCCCAAGGGCAATTCCACTAGCCATTTCTACCACGCTTACGTGATAGAAAGATAGTGAGAATTGTCCTCTTTACACACACACCCACTTGAGACGAGACCGCTTAACGCTGACTTAGAGGGTTATTTCTACCCAATCAATGGGGAGACTTGAACCCAGGTGGGTAAATGTCATCCCAAGAGAGAGAGAGAGAGAGAGAGAGAGAGAGAGAGAGAGAGAGCTTTATAATCTTTTAGTATGTATGTGAAGATTGGAGAAAATCTCATGAGAGATTGTATATTATGTGTATACACAAATATTATAAAAAAAATATTGTTATTTTTATTCAATGTTTACTATTTTATAATAAAGAAAATGACTTTATACTCAGTGTGCCACTCTTTCTTATTGAATACTTGATGGAATTAGGTTTATGGCAAGAATGGTAGAGACAGGTAGTTTGAGGTGTCCTCTTCAGACCATTTCCTTGAATGCTCCAAGGAAAAGATGAAGAAATGAAAAAATAAAATGTGCACAGGAGTCGAGGGGGGATAGTGAACCTCATTGTTGTGATGCAAGGGTGCATAATGTTACCTGTAATACCGGTGATGTATTGATGCAAGACTCATAAGATTCTAGCAGAAAACGATACCTTTTCTATACAAAAACAAGTAGCAAAAGAAACTTTGATGTATTTACCTCAATCTAGCACTAAGAGGTCTCAAATTGCCTTGGGTGGAGATAAAAGGATATTAACAAGAGTGCTAGAAGTGTTTGGGACTCTTTTGAATAAAATAATAAGGAAAATGACAAATGGACTTTATTCCGGGATGTCATTGGCTGAAAGTTTGAGACTTACGAGAGAAGGTATCGACGCTTCATTGCTAGAAATAAGGCTTCTTATAATGCAACTAGAAGAGTAACATTTGATGGAGCTAATGAGGGTCTTGCAACATCCACAAGATTGGCTATGAACACGATTTGTTTTAACAAGGGTCCTGCAGTGGTGGCTAATTGGTGTTATGGCAAATAATGAGGCAGTAGTGGCGTGCCTTGATGCAAGTGATGAGGGTGTGGTCAGAAGGGTTGTACTGTGTGATCCAAGGATGCTATCTTCTTCTATGGCAGATGGTGAGAGAGTACTTGCACCATTGAATGGAAGAAGCCATTATATTTGATGAAAGAGTAGTAATAGATGGCGAGAGAGTACTGATAGAGGATGAAGGTGTATTGGTAGGTGGTCAGAGAGTAGTGGCAGAGGATGAGAGTGTATTAGAATTTGCAAATGAGGGTGATGCAACTACAATGTCCTTATTTTCTGTCCGTGAAGATCAAAGGATATTCAACAAGAGTGGTAGAAGTTTTTGCCGCCGTGAAATTGCTAAGAATAGGACTCTTTTGAAAGAAATAACAAGGGAAATGGCAAGTGGAGTTTATTCAGGGATATCACTGGTTGAAAGTTTGAGACTTACAAGAAGGTACCGTCGAAATAGGACCTCTTATAATGCAGCTAGAAGAGTAAATGAGGGTAATGCAATTACAATGTCTTCCTTTTCTGCCCATGAAGAGAGAGAAGTGCCATTTGCTAATACAATAAGAAGGGAGAGTATTGGAGAAATTCCCTCTTATGTATTTGAAAAAAGAAAGGGAGGGATTTTGTCTATCCTCCATGAACTCTCTCCCGTACAAGGTATACATGCACAGCTACTTGGCCTTTGGTATATTCGTGCACTTTAAGCCACTCATTAGGAGGGATGACACATGAGTGTGGGTTTTATGGAGCACAGTTATGGGCAAGTGAAAAGAAGAGTTGTGGACAGGTTCTTGGCAAATATTGTTGTAAACATGGGCGTGTGTCTGTTCCTTCACTTGCTGAACCACCTGAGCCATTAAGGTCTCTTTTGATTTGGTAGTGACACTACAAGTAAAAAATTTCGAGAAAACATCAGGGCTTATAATAGTGTCTTGGCTTTTTCATCATTGGGTGCACAAATAGATGACTCTCTCTTTCGCAATAGTAGTGTCTATACTTTCAAGGTGCATGGGAGTGTTTATCATCGGATTGGGTCCTTGGTCCTCCCTAGTAATATATGTACGATCCTAAGCCACAGTTTGCACAGTTGTATGTGTTTGATACTGAGCACGAATTGAGAAATGGTCATTGTGTGACTCAATGACAATACTATGCTTATCGATTGCAAATTTGCCCAGATACAAATGCATGCTTACTAGGTGGTGAAAGGTTGTTGCAACAGTTTATGGTTGATGCCTATTGTAGTGTTGAAGAGTCATGATTATCTTGGCTACGCCATAATCAAAAAAATTTACGTTCAGAGGTTTATAGTGGTTTAGCAGACATGCTTCATGTAGAAGGAAGTGGAAGTGGTATTGCAGGAAGGACAGTGGAAAGCAGAATAGTGTTACCTTCCAGTTTTACTGGTGGGCCGCCACGACAAATGTATCAACTTTATCAGAATGACATGGCAATTGTTCGTTCAAAGGGCAAGCCCGATTTATTCATTACTTTATCAGGATGACATGGCAATTGTTCGTTCAAAGGGCAAGCCCGATTTATTCATTACTTTCGCCTATAACCCAAAAGTGGCCAGAGGTATTAGATGCTTTACTCCCGGGGCAAAGTGCATGCGACCGGCCTGATTTGACTACTAGAGTATTTCACCAAAAACATTTAAATATGATGAAAAATATCATGAAGAAGGAGCTCTTTGGTAAGGTGATTGGATATGTGAGTGTCATTCATTGAGTTCCAAAAAAGAGGATTACCTCATTCACACACGTTATTGATCTTGGATAGTGCCCAAAAACCTAAGATTATCCAAGACTATGATAGATTAGTATGTGCCGAATTGCCTGACAAGCAAATGTTTCCTACTCTGCATGATGTCGTGTTGCATTGCAATATCCATGGGCCCTGTGGGCCATTCAATCCAAGTGCAATTTGTATGGATAAAGGGAAATGCACAAGGAACTATCCACGAGCTTTTGCACAAGAGACTATTGTGGATGAGAGTGGTTACCCCGTGTATATGCGTCGAAATGATGGAAGAACTGTGGCATTGAAAAAGTGTAATGTTGATAATAGATGGGTTGTGCCATATAACCCTTATCTTTCAGTCACATATAATGCTCAGGTAAATGTGAAAATATACTCAACAATAGCAGCACAGTGAAATATCTTTACAAGTACATATACAAGGGGCATGACAAAGCAACAATAAGATTTAGCACTGTACAAGGTGGGGATGTTAATGCTGCTTGCGTAGATGAGATTTAGAGGTATTTGGATGTTTGGATGCACGTTACGTCTCTGCATTAGAGGCATGTTGGAGACTCTTTGAGTATGATTTACACAATGAGAAGCCTGATGTGCAATGGTTGCAGGTACACTTAGATGGGGGTCATAATGTTATCTTCAGAGATGATGATAATATTGCAGGTGTTTTTCAGAGGGAAAATGTAGGCAAGACTACTATGACTGAATGGTTTAGCTGTAATCAACAACATCCTGAAGCAAACAATACATTGTATAGTGATTTCCCTCAACAATGGGTTTGGAACTCTAGGTTGAAAAAATGGACCAAAAGAAAGATTGGAAACACCATAGGGCGCATATACTTTGTAGCTCCTTTGGCAGGTGAGGCATACTATGTTCGCCTACTTCTTACAATATGTAAAGGATCTAAGTCATTTGAAAATTTGTGTTTGCTCAATGGTCACATCTATCCTTCTTTTAAGGCAGCTTGCATTGCCAAAGGGATATTGGAAGATGATTCTGAATGGGTTGCATATATGGAGGATGATTCTGAATGGGTTGCATATATGGAGGAAGCATCATCCATGCAAAATGCCTTGCAGTTGAGATGTCTTTTTGGTACTATATTGCTATTTTGTGAGCCTTCCTGTCCAGGAATATTGTGGGAGAGATTTCGAGAAGAAATGATAGAAGATTTTCTATACTAGTTATCGAGAAGCAGGGGTTAGTTCACTGGTATTGAACAATTAGCTGAAACTCATGCACTACTGCATTTAGAAGAAATTCTTCGTGCTCAGAGATGGACATTGGCAAAGATGGACATTGGCAGATTTTGAAGGAATGCCTGAACTAAACAGAATTGATTTGGAAGTCTTGGGTGAAAATAGATTGCTTTTGGAAGAGAGATCTTTTGATACTGTCGAACAATCTAACCTGTCACAAGTGCTATGGAGTCAACATTAACAGATAGCCAGCATGTTGCTTTCGATGCTGTAATGTATGCAATTGCGACAGATGCAGGTGACATTTTTTTCCTAGATGGTCCGGGGGGATTGGGCAAGACCTATTTGTATAATTGCTTGCTTGCGCGAGTACGTGGACAAGGGCATGTTGCTTTGGCCACACTGCATCGTCAGGTATTGCTTCTCTAATCTTGGCGAATTGACGTACTGCACATTCTAGATTCAAGATACCTCTGGAGCTAATGTTGGAATTAGGGTTGCAGGAAAGCACACAAAGCTTGGAGAAGAAGAAGCAAGAATGCACACAACACAAAGTGTTAGATTGTGTCAATGTATAAAAGATAAGTTAGCCCTAGAATGATGGGCGTATATACAAGCCGGGGGAAAAAACCTCCTAAAGAGGGAAAAAGTGCCCCGGCGGTCCTAAGTGTGTTCACACACATCACTGCCTATGTATATGGCAATAAATCCCCCCTGGGAGTGATGGTGTGAATGAGAGCTGGCACTCATGTATAGGGGAGTGCCATGCCCGAAGTAGATCAATCCACAAAGGGGAGCAAGCCCAAAGCTTTGCGGAAAGCTTCGAACTTCTCACGAGGAAGCGCCTTTGTGAAAAGATCGGCGAGGTTGTCCTGTGTTGGCACATAGGCCAAGCTGATCTCTCCTGCTGAGAGTCTCTCCCTGACATAGTGATAATGCACCTCAATGTGCTTTGTGCGAGCATGAAAAAATGGGTTTCTCGCAACTACCAATGCGCTCTGACTGTCAGTGTAGATAGAGGTGGCAGACTCCTGTCCAACACCCAAATCAACCATAAGCCGTCTGAGCCACACACTCAACCGTAGCTGTGAAAGCTGCCCTATACTCAGCTTCACAACTAGAAGTGGCCACAGTAGGTTGCTTCTTGCTCAACCAAGATATGCATGAGCTACCGAGCATGAAACAAAAACCACTTGTGGACACTCTTGTGTCATAGCAACCAGCCCAATCTGAGTCCGAAAAGGCATGTAAATCTGGCGGCAACGATCCCCCCTTGGGATAAAACAACCCAAGATGTATAGTGCCACTCAAGTAGCGAAAGATGCGTTTAACTGCCTTCCAATGCTGAGACCCTGGGCTATGCATAAACCTGCTCACCTGTGAGACTGCAAATTGAATGTCCGACCTCGTAATGCATACATAAATGAGGCAACCAACAGCTGTATGATAGAGTGTGACATCAAAGTGATCTCCAGCATCATGAAGACTCAACTTTAAACCCTGCACACTTTGTTTTCCTGCCCTCTTTGAACAAAACCACGAGGCTGCGATACATACACCTCCTCATGCAAATCTCCATTCAAGAACACAATCTTTATGTCCAGCTGATGTACATTCCAACCATTATGAGCTGCCAATGCACAAATGCTACGAATGGTAGTCATACGACAAGTGGGAGCAAAGGTCTCATCAAAATCAATGCCCTTTTCTTGAGCATAACCCTTTGCAAGCCTAGCCTTATAGCGATCAACACTGCCATCTGGCTTTCGTTTCAACTTAAAAACCCACTTACATCCAATGGCCTTTTTACCAATAGGCAAATCACACAAAGACCATGTACCATTCTTCATTATAGCATCATATTCACTTTGCATTGCAGCCATTTTCTGATTTTTGTGCCTCATCAAATGAAAGAGGTTCTTCCTCTTCACACATACTAGACACAGCCAAAGCATAACAATCTGATGCATAAGAGGCATGCTGAAAACCTAAACGAGTACGACTAGATATAGGTGCATCAATTTTACTATCACGCAAGGTTTGCACCAGCCATTTAGGCATACCTCTAGCCTGCTCATTTTCAGCTCTATCCTCATGAATTATATCCTGTAAATCTGCATCAGAAACAGGCTGATCTATGATATCGTTTGAAATCTGCATAGGCTGAATATTTGCCTCATTAGGACTTACATTTGAATTCCCACCTGTAAATAGAGGCAACAACGTATCAAATACATCCCGTGAGCTCACACCTGTCTCTTTGGTACATGATAACAAAGGCTGCACAGCATCTTCCACAAAAACAACATCTCGACTAATCAAGATACGCTTTGACTGCGGATGATACAATCTGTAACCCTTGCTCTCAGCACTGTAACCAACAAAAATGCATTTGACAGCCTTATCATCCAATTTTTTGCGTTGTTGCACAGGCACTAAAGCATATGCCAAGTAACCAAAGACACGCAAGTGACCAATAGAAGGTTTCCTGCCATGCCAAGCTTCATATGGAGTAATAGACTGCAAGGCCTTAGTGGGACACCTGTTGAGTACATATGCAGCACACATGACAGCCTCAAGCCAAAACGCATGTGGCAAAGCTTGGCTCTTGACCATACATCGTGCCATCTCCATAGGTGACCTGTTTTTTCTCTCAGCAACACCATTTTGCTGAGGGGTATACGGCATTGTACATTGGTGTTTTATCCCACGACTAGCCAGAAATGCATCAAACTCTTTAGACATGTACTCCCCCCCTCGATCAGAACGGAGGGTGCCCACATTATAATTGGATACATTTTCAACCATAAGCAAAAACTGTTTGAAGCACAAAAACACTTCGGACTTTGCCTTTAGTGGATATACCCATGTATGCCTTGAGTAATCATCAATGAAAGTCACGAAGTACAAGTGTTTACCAAATAACGGAGTTTGCATAGGCCCACAGTGACAGTATTCCCATTAGGGACAGCCTCAAGAGAAGTGAACATATCATGATGCGAGGTAATGTGCTTTGTAGCACCACTGTCAAAATACCAAACATGAGAGTCAACAGAAACTGCCAAACATGCATCATGTACAGATGGGTCATACTGGGTAAGAAGCATTATTGGCACATGTGACAGTATTCCCATTAGGGACAGCCTCAAGAGAAGTGAACATATCACGATACGAGGTAATGTGATTTGTAGCACCACTGTCAAAATACCAAACATGAGAGTCAACAAAAACTGCCAAACATGCATCATGTACAGATGGGTCATACTGGCAATACACGCTAAACGCCCATTCTGATCCTGCACAACATTTGCAGAATCTGCATTTGTAGAAGCATCCGCTATTGTGGCTGCATTTGACTCTTTCTTCTTTGCCTCTTTAGCCTTTAGCTTAGGGCAATTCTTAATTACATGATCATTTGCCTTACAATAGTTGCACCTGGTCTTTTTCTTGCCTTTATCAAGAGCCTTCTCAGACTTATTGTTGCTACCTGTGGAAGGAGAAGAAGTTGCAGACCTACTAATAGGAGAAGAAACAGTGGAAGGGGCTGCCTTACCACTTCTTCTCTACTGCTGGGCAGCAATTAATGCTTAATCAACTGCACGCTGCCTGACCCTGTTTTGCCTGGACTGCGCTTCTTGCAAGAGCTTGTTGACTAAAGTATCATACTTGACAGCATCAGGTCTGTCCTCAGTAAGAAGTCTCCACGTGGAAGCAAAAGTCTGATATGTCTCAGGTAAAGCATCAAGAACAGTCTGCACAAGAGAATGGTCAGGAATAATCTCACCTGCAGAATCAACTGTTCCTTGAGATCTTTAATCTCAGCAAGAAAAACATTCATGTCATCATCTTCCTGCATAATCTTCGATTCTATCTCTTTACGCAGGTAAGAGATTTTTGCCTTGTTACAAGACCTGCATACAAACCAGCTAGAATATCCCAAGCCTGTTTTGCTGTTTTAGCTGAACGAATATGTGGAGTGATGTTACGTTTGACAGAAACTGCAATCAAGGCATGAGCCTGCGCATCTTTACCATCCCAAACGAGCTTGTTCAACAGTGGGTAAAACAGCAGCAACAGTAGAGCTGCTAGAACCTGCAACATCCTCAACAGATCCTACATCCACAGAACCTGGACGTACATCCATACCCTGCACAATGTTCCACACTCCTTTTGTAACCAAAACATGCTGCATCATGTATGCCCAAAGTGGGTAGTTGCTGTCTCCATCCAATTTGTCATCAGTAGATAACATGCGAAATACATCATTGCTGTTATCAGCCATGGCCACTGACTGAAACTGATGTAAAAGCTACCTGTAATGAAGCAAAGACTGAACAGAAAAAAACTCGTGCTATGTAGCACGGTCCACAATAGAGTACGTATGCCTGTTTTGCAGAAAACTGCACTGTCGAAATTTCTGCAGAAAATGACGAAAACACCTATGCAGAACTTGAAATGCAAAAACGGAGCCCGAAACGACCTCAAATGCGATTTCTGAGAACGCGATACCCTACGGGCTGATTTGCAAAGTATAGGGACCTGCAAGCGCTCGTGAAAGCTCACCTCAATCGGAGAACGTGAGTCGGAGGGTGCTGTAGCCCTGAGAGCCGATGCCTGCTCTGATACCAATTGTTGGAATTAGGGTTGCATGAAAGCACACAAAGCTTGGAGAAGAAGAAGCAAGAATGCACACAACACAAAGTGTTAGATTGTGTCAATGTACAAAAGATAAGTTAGCCCTAGAATGATGGGCGTATATACAAGCCGGGGGAAAAAACCTCCTAAAGAGGAAAAAAGTACCCCGGCGGTCCTAAGTGTGTTCACACACATCACTGCCTATGTATATGGCAATAGCTAAACAATTCTTCAACTTGCAAAATCCATGTACATGGACAACTTGCAGAGGTTTTGAGAGTTTGTAAGCTCATTATTTGGGATGAGGCTCCAATGATTCATCGTTATGCTTTTGAAGAGACCCAACTACCATTCACCCCCATGAGACGGAGACAGTTTCCCGTGCGGCTGGCATTTGGCATGTCAATAAACAAATCGCAAGGCCAAACCCTAAATGTCAGGGGTTGTATTTGGTGACTCCAGTGTTTACTCATGGGCAATTGTATGTCGCGTTATCACGAGCACGGTCTCCTCATGCTGTGAAGGTGTTACTTGAGGATAACGCTAATGTGGAGTCTTCATTTGATGATCTTCAAAGTTATACACCTACAACAAACAATATTGTTTATAAGGAGATCTTGATGACTTCAGAGTGATAAGTCAGGTTTCTTATTTAAGTTCTGCAATTTGATTAATTTTGTTGTGATTTCTTTTTTTATACATATTTGTCCATGGTAAAAGTACCTATTTTTGTTGTTTATGTTTTGACAAACATGTCTAAGATTACCTTTACATTGGACATGCCTTTGTCGAGGATAGTAGGTGAGTTATTCTCGATATTTGCATAACTTTTCTTGATTACAAAGTATGGAACATGACATTCTATACTGATGTCTATTTGTATACAGAGCCACCGCTATGGTCAGCTCCTATTACTGCGGGTCACGTAGCAGGGATTATGATTGATGCTTATAGGGATGGATAAGTATAAATGTAATTATTAGGCATTGTATAAATATTTTTTGAACCTATATATAAATAATTGTATAACCTATTTGTTATGCTTTAATTTTAGGATATTGCATGACATTGATACATTTATGGTAAGAGTTGTCGACGACGGCATCGAGATGTACGGGATCGGTGTTCCTGATGAGGAGTAGAGTGTCTATTTGTTTTGGAGAGAGATGGACAGATGTTTTATATCATTTGAGGGGTATTCAGTACTCGATGACTGGTTGTTTCTTACATCCATCATGACCATTGGTATTCGTTATGGGTTTTATACTACACTAGAGCTCCTCATGTACCATCCACTCGATGTTCTATTGTACGAGATAATTTTGATTATGTTTTTCTATTATAAGATTTTTTTGAGATTTTATTTATCGATGTGTCGTTATGTGTGCAGGTCCTTTTGAGATTTGATTTATCGTTGTATCGTTTGTGTAGGTCCTTTGCATTCATCGATAGTAGAGCATGTGCGGGATGGATCACCGCTTTACAATAGAGAGCGTATTGTGAGGAGACAAATGAATGATCCTTCTCACGAGAGAAGGATTCAATTTGTTGATTCTGACATTACTGAGACTGAGAATACGTATTTTGTGATGCATTTTGAGAATATGTAATATTGGTCCTTTTTTGTATCTTCGTATGCTACATTACTATGATATTTTTGTTTTCACTATAAATCTATGAGACATGGATGCTATTTTGAGATATGTATATATGAAGTCACTTGAAATAATGTATTGTGTTTACTTAAAACATGACCTAAATCTCGAAGAAACCGAGCCTATTTTTTCTGGAACTCTACCTGCCGCCGCCGCAGCAACGCGCAGGTCCAATACTAGTATTCCTTTATGCCAAAAAAGAAAATTGGTATTGTAATAACATGAAAGATCAAAAAATGATATTTCTATTATGTTTTTCTCAAATGTGAATCCATAGGAATTTTTGTTATAAAAAATTAATGCAGACAAAACTTGTTGATTTTAATTGGCGACTAGACTTTGCCGACTAAACTTGATGATTTCAATGCGACATGCAAAAGGTTGTTCAAGAGCCGCGAGCTATCCTTTGAGTTCAGGGAAGGGAGCAATGGCGGATGCGGTGGACGTGGTGATCTTCGGCGCGTCGGGCTTCACTGGCAAGTACGTGGTGCGGGAGCTCCTCAAGTTCGCCAACGATGGCTCCAGGCGGATCGCTTTGGCCGGCCGGAGTAGAGCCAAGCTGGCGGCAGCGCTAGCTTGGGCGGCGGCTCCGGCCACACCTCCGGCCCTGCCCCTGTTGGAGGCCAATGTGGACGACTCGCACTCACTACTGGCCATGTGCAGCCGCACCAAGCTGGTGCTTAATTGCGTGGGGCCGTACCGCCTGTACGGGGAGCCGGTGGTGGCGGCCTGCGTGGAAGCAGGGGCCGACTATCTGGACATCACGGGGGAGCCGGAGTTTATGGAGAGGATGGAGCTCCTCTACCACGAGGCGGCCACAGAGAAAGGATGCCTTCTTGTCTCCGCCTGCGGCTATGACTCCATCCCTGCCGAATTCGGGCTTCTTCATCACCTCAGACAGTGGGAGGCCCCATCGGTTCCCAATTCCGTCGACTGCTTCCTTCAGCTAGCATCCACAACCAAGATCGTGGGCAACCTGGGCACCTGGGAGTCTGCCGTCCTGGGCGTCTCCAGTGCCGGTGAGCTTCGTAAACTGAGGGCCCAGACCAAGAAAGCTAGGGCTAGGATTACGGTTCCTGGTGCTCCTGCCAAAAAGCCCGCTCTTATCTCATGGAAGAAGGACCTCAACATGTGGGCAGTGCTTCTACCCAGTGCCGACTCCGCCGTGGTGCGTAGGACCATGTCCACTGTTGCTTCTGGCGGTCCACCATCCATAGATGAAGAGGAAAATGAAGGCCTTTCCTCCATGGCTCTGGCCCGCAAGCTCAACTACATCCCGGTCCATTTTGGTGTGTATTCTGCCATCCCTAACATCTTCTCTGTCTTGGGTCAGATATGGATGGGCATCTCCATTCTCTCCCTTGCCATGTTCACTTTCGGACGGCGTCTCCTTTTACGCTTCCCATACTTTTTCTCTTTGGGAGTCTTTCAGCGAGGTGGCCCGACTGAAGATCAGGTCTCTGCAGCGAGCTTCAAGCTGTGGTTTGTTGGAAAAGGCTACAGTGACTCTATGATGGCCTCATCCTCTCATGCCCCTCCGCCGGATATGCAAGTGACCACTGTGGTGTCTGGTCCTGAGATTGGCTACATCACTACTCCCATATGCTTGGTTCAATGTGCCCTCATCATGCTGGACCAACGTAGAACACTGCCTAGAGGTGGGGTCTACACACCGGGCGTTGTGTTCGGTACTACAGATCTTCAACAACGTCTCGAAGCCAATGGTGTCTCGTTGGACTTCATGTCCAAACAAAATATCAAGTGAAACTGTAATAAGAAGTCTTATTGTTCTTTTGATACTTTGTCTTGGTTTATACATCAAGATTTGTATGGTTTATAATGCTGGATGAGCTAAGATGCATAAGAAGGGGGCAAGGAGATGGTAATACTGGCTTTTTACATGCTCATTAGTTTCATTTTATTCTGTTTTCACGCATCTTTCAAGTCCAGAAATGCAATTATTGTGTCCTTAGAATCAATCAGGTGTCATTATGCAAGCTTTTTGACAGAAATTTAATCTGAAGCAAGGATCAATCTTGGCATTTGTGGAAGCAGGTTCCCTTTAATAGCTCAAGTACTTCGATATACTGTAAGCTTCACAAGCTAAGTATGCTGCATGAGGGCACAGTGCCGGTGAAGGGTGGACTGTCAGAAGTAATATTCTCTTACAACATTCAGAGGAGGTCCTTTGAATAAAGTAAGAGAAGGGCTGATTGCTGCAGCTTTCCTCACAATTAGAGGTGGGATAGAAGTTTTGCTTGGGCCTTTAACAAAGGTGATACATTGTAGATATTGTTTATAGCTTGCATTGGCATGGGAAGACTGACAATTTAGGTATGCTTTTGGTGACTATATGGTGGACAACCATGGCAACTTTTGATCAAGGTTTTAACAAGGAAAAACACAAGACAAAAGAAGGATATGAGCAGGAATCAAAGCTACTTCTATCATTCCTTTGAGTGACGCATTCACTTGGTTTGTGCATGTGCAGGGTCATGAATGCAAATAACATGATTCTTGCTTGAAGTGACATTTAATTTTAAGAAAACATAATAGCACAAGCAGGATCTTCACAATTCAAAGCTCTGAATTACAGAAAGAAGTGGAGAGTAAACTATTACTGCTTGCAAACTGTCCGCCCACCCATGTGGAGCTTTGATAGCAATCTAGAGAGACTCTCTCGACAGAGGATGTCTTGCTTATAAGAGTGCATGAACACAATGAACACTATGTTGCCAAACTAGTCTATTTAAAGTGCCCAGGCTGGGCATGGACGCAGGTTTGCCACATCGACCAACCCACAACTTGGTCCAAAATGGCCAACTGATCATATCATCCGATTGAGACCATATTAGACTACAAACGGCCATCTAAGATTGTCTGGACCCTCAAACAGGGTGCCAGTGTTCTTGCCACAAAAAGAACGAAGCTTCAAAGGAGATCTAGTTCTACTTCATATTTTTGTGTCTACATAGAGACACTATTTTGGGTGTTGCGAATTTTGGTATTTGAGGTGATATTTATGGGATTTCTCCCCATAAATTTTGATTGTTCATAAGTGTAATATGCAGCGGAACTCTTTGTATTGGAAGATCCTGTCACACAAATGCTCACACCGTCTTCTGTATCCTGAGTTTCGTGAGTTTAGCAATCCACTTTAATACTTCAACCTTTAAAAAAGAGATGAGAGAGAGATATATGAGAACTGTACACCAGATTGGGTCCCGAATTACCCTCTGAAGGGCCCCCTATTCCGATAAGGAGATAATATTTGCTTTATTACTTGGAGAGAATGACTGTGGATTGTAGATAAGCCAAACGCAAGATCTTGGAGGATCAGAAGCCTGGCTGAACTGTACACGGCTATAGAAACACCTCAATGAACTGATCTTGAGCCTATGCACTCTTCCCAAGGGCATGAGGAAGGGCTGCACACCTGAGGCTGAGGAAGGATTGCGGTGGACTGTTCTAAGCTATGTAACTATGCTGTAAATGCTTATGAATGATATGATACCTTCACACCAGATGACTGTAGCATGTATGGAAGATGCACAAAAGGCGGTATACTATTGTAGGATTGCTGTAGAACTGAAAACGCAGGGCTGGGCTGCTGTAGAACTGTAAACGCAGGGCTGTAGAGAACTATACACAGGCCGGCTGAGAGGTATGCAGAAAAACGCAGATATGATTGCTGAATTGGGCCTGTGGAGGTACTGTATGGCTGCGCCTATGGTCTATAGGGACTGTACTGCTATATGGCACTGCTGAATCTGTTGCGTTGGAGTACAAGGGATGCTGTACTGCTGCGTTGGATTGCTAGGGCTAACTGAAGCAGAAACGCAGGTTCTCAAGGGGCTGGAGAAGCAAACGCAGAAGCTCCAAGGGCTAGATGAGACTATGGCTGCAGGCAGGGATGCTCTTGGGGGGGCTGAGGATATGAGGCGCCTAGATTCTGAGGACTGAATGATGAACTAAGCCCTATGCAAGTCTATTTATACTAACTAGGGATTGGTCAAGTTGGTTGGTCATTTATTTAATAAAGTTTATGTTTATAAATGACAATAAATGCTAAATAAATACCATAAAATATGAAAAAAAATACAAGATAAATCCTATTAAATTCCTTAAGGCTTCTGGGATGTTCTAAATGATACACAGGCATATGAATGCATATTATGCAAGATGCAGAGTGCTTTCTAATGCAAACCCTAAGGCTTCTACTGACTCTACATGCATGAATGATTCTCTCTAAGTGGGTTAAGGGACTTGACTGACTGACTGACCCGCTAAGGCTGAGGAATGACCTACGTAGCTCATGTCTGACTTATCCTGGACTGAGGATATACAATGGGGTCACGGCGTACGATAAATATCATCCTATTGGGTTCTAATAATGTACAAATGTTACACTGCTGATGATGAGCCATCTTGTCACCATGCACTGAGTGCAGAGTGCATGTGACAATAAGTATATTGGCGAGAGACTTTTTATCGAGATAAGTATTTATGTTTTAACGCTTTTCTTTCGCCAATATTTGGAATTTTGTACATGTTAGACTCCCTTGCTGATGCAAGTGGAGAGTGTTTCTCATGTTTATGTTGAGATGTATTTCATGAAAGTTATTTTTCTGAAAGGCATTTTCTTTGGAAACCATTTTGATTTTGGAAAAGGCTTCTCTATGGTTTTGATGAATAGTTTATGGTTTTGGTCTTGTATATTGGTTGCTGAGGAAGCTTTTAGGTATTCTTCCAAAAAGAGAAAGATGGCTCTTGTTCCGATCCTGCTGCCTATAGTCCGTGGTGGAGACAAGCATTCTTTTAGGGAAGAGATGGCTCAAAAGATGCCTTGGAAGGAGGACAACGAACGGAAGATACAAGCTCTTTTGGTAGAAGATGGACCAACGGGTTGTTGGACCAAGCCCGATTGTTATTGGTGCCAGTGTTCTTGCCATAAAAAGAACGAAGCTTCAAAGGAGATCTAGTTCTACTTCATATTTTTGTGTCTACATAGAGACACTATTTTGGGTGTTGCAAATTTTGGTATTTGAGGCGATATTTATGGGATTTCTCCCCATAAATTTTGATTGTTCATAAGTATATTGGCACAGACTTTTTATCAAGATAAGTATTTATGTTTTAACGCTTTTCTTTTGCCAATATTTGGAATTTTGTATATGTTTAACTCCCTTGCTGATGCAAGTGGAGAGTGTTTCTCATGTTTATGTTCATGAAAGTTATTTTTGTGAAAGGCATTTCTTTGGAAACCATTCTGATTCTAGAAAAGGCTTCTCTATGGTTTTGATGAATAGTTTATGGTTTTGGTCTTGTATATTGGAGGCTCCTAACAGAATGGGATGCTAGAATTGTCGCCTATACAAGGATCTCATATGGAGAGTATTCTAGTGGTATGGGACACTAGAATATATCGCATATGCGGTTACAAAACTATGAATTATTTATCAGTAACATGGATTGGTTCATTCTAGACTCTGAGTTATTCTGCAGCCTAACATGGTAGGTATTCTGTGCTTGTATGGCTGGTCAAAGACATGCATGTGCTTGTTTTGGCGACTTTGTGGGGAAGGACTCTCACACCGATCATGCCATGGCGCATGCCTTTTTGCATGTATGTGGATGGATCCCCAGGAAGTACTTTGGTATGAGCCTACTGAAGTACTTTGGTATGAGCCTACTGACATGCCAACAGGACTTTATGCCTTTTGTAGATATGCGGATGGATCCCCAAGAATGACTTTGGTGTGAGCCCACGGACATGCCAAGAGTAGTTTATGCCTATACGTGGTGGATGGATCCCCAAGAAGGACTCTAGTGTGAGCCCACTGACATGGCAAGATTATATGTGTGGCTTATGGAGCCTAACATGATAAAACATGTATGGCATAAGGGGCCTGACATGACAATACATGTGTGGCCTACCGAGCCTCACATGACAATACATGTATGGCTTATGGAGCATGACATGACAATACATGTATGGTAGTGGATCTGTAATACTTGAAGAGTATTTTCCATCGATATCGGGCCAGACAATTGTCTTATAAGACGGAGGGGATATCACCATTTGGTTCCTTCACCAATCGTGACTAGTGTTTCACACACTGAGCAGAGCCCAAGTGAGAACGGGGATTTTCCACAGAAGAAAGCTAAAGCATTCACTGGCATATTTTGGCCTGAAAGATGGCAACAGAGTATGGATTCTATTTGTTGGTGTGACTTATAAGGATTGTAAGTCAAGAGGTTCACACATCATTAAAGTGTGGCCGGACTAATCACCTTGTGGGCATGCATATGTGCACCAAAAGGAGGGGGAGGCACCTAGAAGAATCTTGACCAACAAGCTGGGAAAAAAAAACATGAACCTTGGTATTTTTGGCAATTCAGCCACTTTTGGCTCATGTAATATGCGGAAGCTTCGGAGAAGAATCGGTAACTTCAATACTCAGAATTCAGCACTCTTTTCGTGTGACGAAAATTAATGCACAAACTACGACCTGTTTTAATAGCATTTAATGCTGAAAATTCCCACGTGTTCACACTGGACTGCTGGACTATCCTGGCTGCCTCTGTGGGCTGCTGTCCAGGCCAGCGCAGGCTGCTGGGCAGCACCTGGGCACCGGCCGCCTGCAATCCAGGCTGCCCTAAGGGCTAGCCAACTAGCTGGGCTGGCCCAAAAGCCAGTTGGCTGCTTGGCCAAGCCCTCTTGGGCTGGCCGACAGCCTGCCCAGCCCCTCCTTGGGCTGGTGGGTAAGTCCTAGGGCTGCCTGGCCCCCTTGGGGTGGCCCATAGCCTTCCCCGTGTCCAAACCTGATGCATACCTACATCTACACAGCTGTCTGACATTTGGTGGCAGACCAAACATACAGAAGAACTGACATCATTCCAGAGGGAGACTCACAGCGCGGACTGGCACTGTTTCATGTGCAGGACAGTGCACACATGACCTTGGACTCATGTGCAGGACAATGCACACGTGACCTTGGACGACTGAGATGGATCCCTGGCTGACTCGTCCTGGACTGGGCTCACATGGGACCAGTTCACCATCCCAGGTCCTGCACCTTCTGTACAGAAATGTCTACGTGGCATCCAAGTGCGGGATGCATGTGACATCCCCTTCTGCTTAACTTGACGAAAGCTGCATAGCCTCTAAATAATCCGTCAATAACGTCGGATAGTCTTCGAAAAACTCTTTGTCGAGCCATATCGCTTCATGAGTTCCTCGGTCTTGAAACTTCGTGAGGAACTATCGTAGTCTTCGGCCTAAGCCATGCTTGAAACGATGCAGAAGGATTTGTTCTGGAACCATAATTTCTACTTCATCCATAATATCTGGTTTCGCTTCATCTTTGACCTCTGAAGGGGGTGGACTTGCATATGGCTTTAACCAACTGACATGAAATACATCGTGCATAGTCCAACTCGGAGGTAGCTTTAACTGCATAGACACCTCATTAATCTTTTTCTGGATGGGAAAAGGCCCGAAGCTCCTGAAAGACAACTTTGGGCATCGCTTGTCCACCTGCTTCAATCTTTGCTTCATTATTCGAAGACAAACCCAATCCCCTTCCGAAAACTTCATATCCCTTCGGTCTTTATTGGCCTGTCGAGTGTAGGCCTCTTGTGCTTTAGCCAATCTGTCTTTTACTGACTCTAAGATCTCCTAGTAAGACTCCGTCACTCTGTTCGCCTCCGGTACTGAAGACGAAGTCCTGGTTAACAACGACTGGAAAGGTCTTCCAAACGCTGCCTTATATGGAGTCCTGCCAATAGCTTGCTGATCGTGGACATAACACTTCAGCACATCAAAGGCAATCTCTGTCTGGCCATTTGTCTGTGGGTGGAATGCACTGGAAAAATTCAACTTAGTACCAAAATTATCAAACAATGCCCTCCAAAAATGACTGGTAAACTTGGCATCTCGGTCTGCACTATGGTTCTAGGAATACCGCCAATCGGGTACCAATGCCGAATGAACAACTGGGCAACATCCTTGGCGGTCACATTGGCCCTGCAAGGAATAAGCATAACAAATTTGTCAAACCTATCAACAATAGTTAAGCACTGCGTATTACGTTTACTCGGACTGGGAGACAGATTCGTGACAAAGTCCATGGAAATGTCTTGGAAAGGATCCTCAGGAATTGGCAAGGGCTGTAACAACCCTATCTTCTTTCCACGAGGAGCTTTCACCTTTTGACAATGTCACAGTGTTGTACATATGTAAACATATCACGCCTCATCTTTGGCCAATAGTATTGCTGTTCTAATTTCTCCAGAGTCGAATTCATGCCCCTATGACCACCTGTAATGGCATCATGGGCATCATGGAGAAGAGCTGCCCTGAATGACTTCATGACACATAGTCGGCCTTTGTAGAAAAGCCAACCATTGCGTATCAAAAAATGGCATGGTCCTGTGGCATCCAATGCCTATTCCCACTGTGTACCGAACTCCTCGGAATCCGTGTACGTGTGTTTCATGTCCTCTAGTCCTATACCAACAAGATCAAGTCTAGTAGTCTGAATCGTAGACACTTGTCCCTTCCTGCTCAAAGCATCGGTCACTGGATTGGCCTTTCCTGGAAGCGGTACAGCAGGGCTGCACCAGGCCGACTGGTTTTCTTCTCACCTTCAGCACTGGCCGTACAGCAGCCGTCTGGTGGTGGTACAGCCCTGGCCGTACAGGACAGCACTTTTCCCTCTTCTTTGGAGCTGGCCGCGCTGATTTTTGGGACTGTTTCAAGATTGTTCTGTACTGGTTCTTGGTGCTGTTTGTACCTAGATCTTTGAGCAAGTTTTTGCTTAAGCTTTGTGGAGAATCCGGTGCAAGTTTGCACCCGCACCTTGGTCTGTTGTAAAAGGTTCTTCCTTGAATAAAGTTCCAAAGGGGGGGGGGGGGCGGGGAGCGGGGGTTGGCCGTTCTGGCTCAGTGTGGTGCAGTGTTTATAATTGTTTCTTTCACTTTTGTTGTTCCAGTTCAATCTGTGTGTGTTGGGTGGGCATAAGAGTGTTCATATTTAGAGCTTGGATTCTCTCTCTCCGTCCGGGTTTGGTTTCAATCTCCCTCTTCCAGGTCTTGTCTCCTATTTGTAGTGCTGGTCATATGTGGACAGTTAGTAGAAGCTTGTCAGATGGGCAATCCAACATAACTGGTATCACTATGGGGAAGTGGCTACGGCACATGGTCATTCTAAATGGAAGCATGTCCAACTCATTGAAGTAGTGCCAGTGTGAAACATCCACTTACAGCTTGGGCATACCAACAAACTTTCTCCCTATGATGCTGCTGTATACGGAATCATCTCTGTAAGAGTCGTCCCCATCGCTCTTCACGCTACTTCATTTTGAGGCGGAAGAGACCCAAATCAGGGTATGGAATGGATTGTCATAGAAGCCTTGTACCCTCTTTAAAGTAAACAATGATTATCCAAATCTCATGGCACAGAGCATTTGCACCTCCGTCTCAGCTCTCGCAGGCAGCTCAATTCATGAGCAAAGGTTCGAAGGTCGACTGCTGTAGCCTCTTTGGCTTCTTCATTAGGGTCAAAGTCACTTGTTGTTAAAGTATCTGGGGGGGCTTTGTAAAAGATCAACCCCATCAGCAAAGTCAGGAACTTCCATTACTTACCATACTGATCTGATCGCTGTGGGGAACGCAACGTTATCCCAATCATATTGCTCGCATGGTTATCCATCTATAAGTATGAATTTTTAAAGCATTTGGTTAAATATTGTAAAGATTTAAGTAATTTATAGATTACATGTATTTATGGATTGAATAATGACATAATTGCATAATGATACCATTTATATGGATTGAATAATGATATAATTGCATGAATTTTTTTAATGTCAATGTCACTATTATTATTAGTGTGACTTAAATGTGATTACAAGGACGATGTCTTGTTCACCTCCTATACACCTTCATAAATTCGATACCCATAAATTCGATGCCCATATCATCCAACTGGAACCATAGTGGAGTACAAACGGCCATTTGAGACTATCTGGACCCTTAAACTTCAGAAAAATGTGTCCTCTGTTTGTTGTTCAGCACTCATTAACGCAATCATATAGTCCGCACAAGCATGCATTCTACTTGGTAGAGTGCCAAGTCTGCATAAGCCACTGTTTGGCCACCATCCAATATCTAAATTGGGAATTGTTACCCTAGTGCTCACCATAATGACTTTTCCTCATAAAGGGGGCCTTACAAAATAGAGCATATCCGTCGCGCCCACAGTAACAACACGAGGGTGGAGCATTGAGTAAATGCTTTCCAACATTAATTATGTATTCTAAGTACTCGAGGCCAGTATGCAGAATGGATCACCAGAATGACTTTTCCTTATATAGGGGGCCTTACAAACTAGAGCACATCCATCGCCCCCACAGTAACAATACGAGGGTGGAGCATTGAGCAAATGCTTTTCTAACATTAATTATATATTCTAATTACACGGGACAAGTATGCAAAATGGATCACACCTAATTTGCAACCGAGTTGAGAAAAGGCAAGTACGACCAATATAGGTTGGCATTAGCAAGGGTGGGAAGGGAGGTGAAAAGGAGAGTAGTTGCTGTCCTCAACTAGTGGGGGTTATATTATGCCAACATGCTTGCACATGTTGATTATTTAGTATGACTTGTTGCCATTATCTAGAGGCCTTGGTTGGTTTTGAATCTGCCTTAAACGTCTTTCATAGCATTTTACATCATCACCTTTCACCAACACTATGTACGTAGGGTCCAACACTTTATAAACTTGTAGTTCATCAACTCTTCTTTTCCTTCTGGGTGGCCTTGCCTACATTGTGCTTACCCATGGGAAGTTTTTGAGTACTTTAAACATCCATTTGCATGGTGGCAACCTATGTATTTCAATATTTTGATATGGAAGGCCTAAGATGTATTTCAATCTTTTAATATAAAAGGCCTTAGACTTATTTGGTTTGAATTTCATAATGTATGCTTTTATGTAGCCTTCCTATCTAATGGTGAAGGGTATTCATATTTGGCAATGTCTCATGCATGAATCCATCCTTGCCTGTCTATGTTGGTCACATGGTAAAAATTAATACCTAGTATTGTGATGGGAGATGTATCTAGTGTCTTCAAAGTCCTCCTAGAAAACATAAAAAAGGAAACACTATAATTTCCAACATCTCCTTGTTGGAAAAGCATTTGCTGCACTCTACAGGTGATAGATTTGCTCTATTTTGTAAGGTCCTCTTTATGAGGAGTAACGGTTGTGATTTCGACAGTTCAATTTAGACATAGTGGATAGTGTGGTTAGATGGTTAATATAGACTTTGCACTCTACCAAGTAGGATGCATGCTTGTGCAGGCTACGTGATTGCATTAGTGAGTATGGTCACATAGCATGCTTATGCAGGCTATGTGACTGCATTAGTGAGTGCTAGACCAATAAACCGAGAACACATTGTTCTTGAGTTGTGGGGCCCATTTGAGGGTTTAGAGGGTGTGTGGGAGCAGCACAAAATCACTATGAAACTTAGTTGTAGTCTAATATGGTTCCAATCGTCATTGACGATGTGATTGGTTGGTCATTTTGGACCAAGTCATGGGTTGGTCGATGTGGCTGAGCTACATCCATCCAAGCCTGACCTTGGGTACTATATATAGACTAGTTTGTGAATCTTAGTTCATCTCATCAAATTCATTATGTTCAAGCAATCTTGTAAGCAAGACATCCTCTATCCAAAATCTATCTATAGATCGCAAGCTAGAGCACACAGGTAGGCGAGCACCATCAGTATTAAGTTTTTTCAAGTAGTAACATTGTTTACTATCTACTTCTTTCTATAATTTTGTGGATTGTATTGTGTTGATCCATCTTCCACTATTGTGTATTCTTACATGGTATTAGAGCATGGGCTCTAAGCAAAGCTTGTTTTTGGTAGTTTGCTATTTGAAGGTAGATTTAAAGAGATGGCTCAACTTACAAATAATGCAACAGCCTACCCTCCCCCATTTGGTTATTGAAAGTTGGATGGGAAAAATTACTCTTTGAAAGTTCAAAATTAGGTCTATTCTTGATTTATATGAGTTGTTTGGAAAACCAAAATAGGGATTGATACAAAGACGGGACCCAAAAGATTCGCTACAGACTATACCATTAGATCCTACTCTTGCTTTGGCATGGAGATGAAGGAATGTAGATACACTGTGTGTCATCGTCACAAGCATCACTGATTCGGTGATGACCTTGATTCAACATACTACCACAACTTCTAAAGCATGGCAAGTTATAAAGAACCAGTATGAGACAAGGAATTAGACAAGGATTCAAAACCTTGAGAATCAGCTTGGAGAAGAAAGGCATTCTCATGGAGAAGCAACAGAGCATTTCATATCATAGATAAAGAATCTCTAAGATTAGATGGTGGCAGTGGGGATCACTAAGGCTAGTGAAGAGTATGATTGTTTGGTGACCTCTTTAAATACACAAGTGCAAAACTGGACTCTTACTTTTGAGAAATTTGGCATAGTATTGATGGAGGACGAGATGCGTTTCAAAGATAGAGATGCTAACAACACGACATTCTCCGCAAATGCAAAGAGAGGTAAGGGGAAGGGCTTTGGTAACCCCATGGCTTCTAAAAAGAAGAAGAAATCTAAGGCAAAATGTTTCTACTACGACAAGCTTGGTCATGTGGTCAAAACATGTAGACTTAAGGAAGCAGATGAAAAGAATGGCACTTTAAAGCCTTGGAAGAATGAGTATGGGAACAATGCTAAAGTAGAATTGGAGTTGTTTGTGGCAATATAAGAAATCTATGCAAAAGGCATAACACTTCTTAGCATCCGATAGTTCATGGATCATGGACAGTTGAGCATCCTGACATATGATCAATCAAACGGGATGGTACACCTTCCTTAGGCCTAAGGCTTGTGGGGGAGTCCATCCTAGTAGTGCGGTCGAGAACGTCGTCAAATGCCTAGCCTTTACATCTCTTTTAAGACTACAAAGTTCAGTGCCCAAATCTCTCATGTGATAGCCTGCTTGTCCTAACATTGGCTTGAGTTGTAAAAGTCAACATCTCATACAAGTTGTTACTCTGGATTCCTTTCCCAACAACATTGCCACCTCCGGTGGCATCTGTGATGATTGCATTAGCCTTATCAAAGAGGACCTTCAAGTCATAGTCAACTATGGCCACCACAAACAACAAATTCCTCTTGACGTCTGGCACATAAAGGACATCGTATAACTTCTTAGTATCACCATTCCTAGAAGCAAAAGAAATGGTACTTTAACCCAAGAGAGGTTTGATATTTGCTCATGCTCCACAACATAATTGTGTAACACATTTATGAAGATGGCGCGAAATATGCACAAAGGAAAAGGGTTATAAATTTTTTTTGGGGCGAAGGTAGTTAACGCTATAGTGTATACCCTTAACAAGAGTTACACAAAGGTCCAAACATAGTAAAAAAAGAACCCACCATGATTAATTGTAGGAGTGTCTCAGCACTTGTCCACGTACACTTATCAAAGAGGCCTTAGGCATGCTTTCTGAATGTCCACGAGTTTGCTGAAGGGATCCATAAAAACAAGTACTAGAGGCTCAGATTTAGATAAAACAAAGCTAATCCACATCTCAAGGATGATGACCAAATTTGATGGAATGTGAGATCTCATTTAGTACTTAGAAAAGTTAGATCGTGTTGTGAAGCCATGGGAAGGATTCATGATATTCCCTCTAAGATATGCTTATTTGACACTGCAATCTAGGACTTTGATGGGTATTGTAACCAAGAATCATTCTAATGCTCGTCATACTCTATAGTATGAGAAGCATGGGGTGAGATTCACCTTCAAGGAGTTTGATGGGTACTGCAATCAAGAATCATTCTAATACTCCTCATGTTCTCTAATGGAAAGCCTATCATTATCCAATTTATCTTGGAGTATGCTTCATGCAAAGGGGCTTTCATGATCCTCATCTAGGCTAAGGCAGTTAACACTATGGTCTTTATTCTTGATTGAAGAGTGACCTACGATGTACCAACCATCACTTTTCCTCACACGTTTTGTGTTATGAGGGCATCACTTTTGCATTTCAAGATTTATGGATGTTATTACATCGTGCCTATGTTAGACATCTAGCAAACCAAACTTCACCTAAAAGCCACCACAAGTTACTTATGGACTTTTAAAAATCTGAATACTTGAAAGAATGACTGATGATGATGAATAGCTTGACAGTGAAGACATTATTGTAGATACCTCACATTTCTTTAACATGTTTTCTTGGCTTGCTTAGAAAGGGACCTAGAGACCTACTTCACTCTCATGTTTTCTTACTAGCTTGCTTAACATTAAAAAGGACCTAGATGCCTACTCCGCTCTCATGGATGAGCTCATTAATTGAAAGGGACCTAGATGCCTACTTTGCTCTCATGGATGAGCTCATTAGCAACATGGGGGACAGTAAATCATTACACCCTTCAACTTGTAGAGGATTAAAGCCTCTAATATGCATTAGTATGAGAAACTAAACTTTGTAATCCCCCCACTCCCCACCCCCCCACTCCCACTCCCACTCCCACTATACCCCCCTTACACACACACATAACACACACACACACACACACACACACACACACACACACACACACTTTCTAATCCCCCACCCCACACACACCCCTACTTTTGATTGTTAGTAAGGTTGATAACTCGAAGTTGATTTATTGGTTTTGTAATAATAATACACATGTACCTCTTAATATTAATATGTATGAGTTTATTGAGTATGAGTAGTCCCCTTCTTCTTCTTATCTCTCCCCCTTCAAACTTTTTAAAATAAGGCATGCCTTCTAATGGAAATTCTCTCTCTTTCTTCTCTCTGTCCCTTTAATTTTTTAAAAATAAGGCTTGCCTTCTAATGAGAGTTCTCTCTCCTCTTGCTTTAATTATATGCCATTTTCACGCCTACCTAGATCTTAGAACCAAATTTTCTCTTAAGGAATAATTCATTCACGTTTCATAAGAAATAAACTAGCTTTACTGATCACATGTCAAGGCTTTGAGAAAACAGAGAATCTATGGTCAAGATTTTCTTGGGGTTAAGTTTTAAAATCAAGCATGGTTGTAGACAATGTGTATGTGTGTGTGTGTGTGTGTTGTGTGTGTGCGAGAGAGAGAGAGAGAGAGAGAGAGAGAGAGAGAGAGAGAGAGAGAGAGAGAGAGAGAGAGAGAGAGAGAGAGAGAGAGAGAGAGAGGCCTGACACCCAAATTGAGAGGCTGGAGAAAGGATGAAGATGCCCGTCTGCACAAGACACACATAAGGAGAGAGGCTGGAGAAAGGATGAAGATGCCCGTCTGCACAAGACACACATAATAAGGAGAGAGGCTGAGAGAGGTTGTTGCGCTCAGAAAGTGGATACTATAATGATCACAAACATGCCGAAAATAATAAGACTCAACATTTTATTTTTCCAATCCAAACATAGGAGTATTCACTTTGGTAAAGTTATACAAAATGGCTTGCAGCTTGTAAGAACTATTGATAGTAAAACTATATGATTTGTTGCAGATGTTTTGAAATTGATTAGATATGGTTTTACAGAGCAGGATTCATATGAAAGAAGGGAAGCCGGGGTGCTCTTTATGAGCCGGCGAAACACTTAATTTGTGAAGCTCTAGAAGAAGAAGAAGAGAGGTGCAGGCCCTTGAAGTTAAAGATATTGAGGAAGAAGTGGAAGAAGGTGATAATGTCCCCAATGCTTTTTGGAGGGTAATCAAAGAGATTCTCATAATGTAAATGTTATGGATGATGATGTCATTGAGAATCAATTGAGACAACATGAGGAGGGATCATCATCATCTAGTGAACTTACCAATAGTACATCCTCAGGTCTTTCTATGGATGGCAATTGACTTCCTTTTAATCCCTCGAGGGGTTCACCTAGAAACATGTAAGTGTAGCATGTGAGTTCATTAGGAGGGGTATATTAATTTAAAAAAGTTACAGAATTACATTTATAGAGGGGGTTTTTAAAACCAAATTTGAAAAAAAAAACGATAAGTTTATGAAGAAAAGGGGTCATTTTATTCATAAAAGTATATAAGATAAGGGGTTTTTTAAATACCCATTGTAACGCATACATAAAATTTCTTAAAAGTGAACCCCCCTCCCCCCCCGAGTTTAATTCCATGTTTGAAAATATAGGAGATACACAGAGATCACATTAGAAATTGACCTATTTGGAGCCATGGACCTTGTATAGGATGAGCAATCATAAAATTTCTTCTATATTCTCAAATCAAATGTATTTAATAAATTTTAAAATAAAATATAGTAAGTGAGTTTATTCTCAAATACTAACATATATACTGACGCACATTTTGATGCACATATCGATGATTATTATCGATGCTTATATTGAGGATCATAACACTACAATAGATTGAGGGTCTAGGAGCGAAAAAAGAGCTGGGGTAGACTGGGGAGTCTACACAGGACTCCCCTGTTTGCGCCACAGCTCTTTTTTTTTAAATTAAAACAAAGTCACAGTTTCAAGTTTGTAACACAAACACAAATATAAGAAACACATACATTGTGGAGAATGCAATTGAGCCCAAAAAGTTATTATATTTCAGAAATTGTTGGGCCTTTGGCCATATATACATAAAGGTTTTACAATGAAGAGGTGTCTAACTGAATCCTCATCGGATTCTGAGTGATCTTCATCATCCGATTCCTCGTCCTCTTCTCACTTGTTTCACGCTGATAATCTTGATCCTCCTCTTCTTCTTCCCCTTCATCCTACATACATGCTAGCAAGCGTAAGGTACGCAAGAGCATTAAAATACAATTAGATGGTTTAGGCTCACTTACCTCATCAACTTGAGTCCCCAAAACGGACTCATCCAAGTGTATACCTCGTGTACGCATCCATGCCCATAATTGCGGATGAGGGGCTCTATACCCATAGTCATACTTAATCTCCCTTTACAAAAAACAATTAAAAAATAGTCAATTATTTCAAGAAAATAATATAGTACAAAACAAAATGAAAGAAGAGAAGAAATGATTACTTTTACGAATTGAGCAAGAAAGGAGGATTTCCCGCCAGAGCCGAAGTGCGAAGCCCCTCGCTTCCATAGTTGAGAAGCAGACTTACGCCGCTTATTATTGAAAAGCACTTGGGTGCTTTCTCACGACGCTGCATGCATGCCTCCACTTCTCGACTGTACACACGCTAGGTTTCTCCAAATTATTCTTTACTGCTCTCTTGATATTTTCTCTCCTATTAGAGAGCAAAAGCTTGATGCGCCACCTCATCCACTCCTCATAGAAGCAAAGACCCGCATGTGGCATGGGGAACTCTGACTTAAGCACATCGATAGCATATTGCTTAGAAATTTCATCTTGTGCTTTTCACTTTTTGAAGGAGTTCATGAACTCCAGGTTCACAAGTACACGCATATGATTCATGACTTGCTTTCCTTGTGCATCCATCATGAGGGCACCATCCGCATCCACGGTGTCTGGTAGGAGGCGTGGATCGAACGGTGGAATGGGTATCCTGGGTGTTGGCTCATAATGTGTAGATGAAGAGCCCCCTTGTTGGGGAGATGTATCGGAAGACCTAGTGCCCTGCTATCTAGCACGTCTATTGCCCCCCCGACTCCCTACTACGTCGTGGTGGTGGTGGTGAAGATGGATGTGAGGGAGCGGGTGTGGGTCTAGTAGAGGAAGATACTGTAGGCTCATCCTCACAACCATATCATGATGGGCCTGCACCACTCGGCCCCGCGCCTATCAAAGGCGTGGTATGCCCCCCCGACTAAGCAAGCGGGGCAGATTTTCCCCCACGACGTCGACTAGCTAAGTGGGGCAGTCTATCCCCATGGCGTCGACTGGCCCGACTGTAAGCCCGCTTGCATATAAGATTAAAATATAAGACAAACTTATTCCTTTTTTTTGTTATTATGTAGTGAAATGTAAAAAATAAACAAAAGAGCAAGAGAATAAATGATTGGAAAATTCATAAATTCAACTAATGAAAGCCATGATGTTTTAAGCATAGAACCTAAGAGAAATTGTGGAAGACCAAAGAAGTTATGTAATGAAGATGCAATGTTAGATCAATCCAATGTCAACTTGAAAGTGCTTGAGCTAAGTGTGACAATATCATTAGGTGAATATCATTAGGTGGTAGTGACATTGATGAAGCATTACTAAATAATCTTCATGATTTCATCACTAAAGAATGCCTTGCTGGTAGTTGCTCATTAGAAAGAGGAGGCACAGTTTTTCATTTACACTATCATGGTCATTAGAATTCATGCAAAGTCAATAATTGCAATTAATAAACTCATTAAAAAGTATCTTAGATGGGATAAGAATAATCCCATTGGTGGGATTATAATGTGTAGAACATTAAGGCAGAAGAACATGCACACATTTCATGGTATAATAGGCTATTGTATGAAAGATCTTGATAAGCCTCATTATAAAAATGTCACATAATATTAGTGCTGAAGATATTACTAAGGGAATAGAAATTTACATGCAATATGGTGCAGATGCAATTCAATGCTTCTCTCTTAAATAATCGGTAAACCTCGTGCTTCAACCACAATCAACAACCTTTTCCTGGTCATTATTGGATCACGTTCTAACAATGCAAAGTGAGAGATTTCTTAGGGCATGAAAAACCAAGGTGGTTTTTCACGCGTGATTTTCTATGGTTTTATGTGCATATATGATGTTAGTACTAGTGTTAAAGAAGTTACAAAGCCTTTTTGATAAATTTAGACTATGGTAGGTTGGCATGAAATACTAGTCATTGGTTTTTCATGGGCATATAAAAATATGTGTTCTTCACGTCATAAATTAAGTGGTAAGAACCATAGATTTAGGCTTTGGGGTGGTCACTAATGGTTGATTTGGGCCATTTTCCCTCTTCTTAGAGGTGGCCGTTTCAGCTTGAAAAACCAAATTGATTTTTCACGGATGTCGTCACATGTTTTCTTAAAAAGTTATTGTGGGTAGTTTTAGGGTTTCCAAAGCATGTGTTTTATGCGGAAGACAGGCAAGAATAGATTAAGAAGGGTTTCATCAAGGCGACTAATTTTAGGGTTTCCCATTTAGCTCTTTTAGAAAGCACCATTGAATTGGTTGTAATAGAGGCATAGTACTTCCCATTACTTATCATGAGTATCTCATATTCCATAGGGATGACAATTGAATTGCTCATTGAATTGGTTGGAATAGAGACAAAGTACTTCCTATTATTTATAATGAGTGTGTCAGATTAAATAGGGATGACACTTGGAACTACCTACTTCTTTGGTTTAATTTTCCAATGTGTGTTAGATTCCATAGGGATAACACTTGGTACTACCACCTTCTTAAGCTTCCAACGTGTGTTTGGTTCCATAGGTATGACACTTTGCACTACCTTCTTCTTTGGTTTAAGCTTCAAACATGACACAACACCATTTCTTGTAGGAGTCTAGACAAGGAAGTTTTCACAAGAAGAATCGCTGTGTTTCCCAAATGTATCCTCACACTAGTAGGCTCAATGAGATCTACTAAGCTCAAAGCTTTTGAGGAAGAGTGCCCATGGTGTCTAGAATGTGCAACCAGTTCTTTGAGTTATCTAACTTAGGAAGAGTGGAGTACTTTAACTCCTCACCTTCACTACCCAAAAGCTTATTACATGATTGGCATATGTATGTTAATTGGAGTGGTTCTACTAGCATTTGTTTCATATTATTCCATGAGAATGCCTCTACTCATAGGGTGAGTTTTTCTTATTTTAAGGTTCACTTTCAATGTTTGTTCTCTATTTTAGATATAGATATGAACCTAGAGTTCCTCAACGTCAAAAAGAACTAAGTGTGAATGTGTGTGTGTGTGTGTGTGTGTGTGAGAGAGAGAGAGAGAGAGAGAGCGAGAGAGAGAGAGAGAGAGAGAGAGAGAGAGAGAGAGAGAGAGAGAGAGGCGTATGCATATTTGTATATTTGAATGCATGCATGTATGTATATTTGTATTTATGAATGCATGTATATATGTATACATCTATGTATGCATGCATGCATTTTGGAGAGACTTGTGAAAATCCCTCGCTGCTTTTTTAAGAACCAAAAGGCATGTATCTCCCCTCTTGCATTTCTCTTTGCACTATAAAACCTTTAAGGGTTTTCATGAATCTCTTTGGACAAAATGTCCATCTTGATTGTGTGACACTGCTCAACCAGAAATACTTCATCAACTAAATATACATTAAGGTGCATTAGGGCTAGCTTGCGTTAATTCGAATTCAAAATTTGAATTAGTCACAAAAATTATACAAATCATATTAATTCCTTACTTTTTTAGGTGTATGTTATTGGATATACATAAGCATTTTGGAAAACTACAAGAGATCTACCATTACTAAAGTTTTTAAGGAGATAGTTTCTTTCAAGCATGTGATCTTATGATCCTCAATATAAGCATCGATATGTGCGTCAGTATATATGTCAGTATTTGAGGATATAGTCACTTACTATATTTTATAAAAAATATTAGTAAATACATTTGATTTGAGAATATAAAAGAAATTTTGCACAATTTTTTGTGGATTATAGATCGTCGATATATGCCTCGTTATTGGCTCAGTCCCTTGTAGTGAAATTTTTATAGGATAATGAGAACGTTAATCTTTAGTTATCTTGTGATGATGAAACCATCTTGTTGCAGTTCTTTTAGTGTTAAAGAAGTCATCTTTTTGGAAATCTAGAACAATTGTACTACAGAATGAGAATAAAAACGATTCCGAGGCACATGTAGCCTTTAAACTAAGGATGAGAATGTCCTTTTTCTGGTCATGATGTGATTAAAAATGATCTAGGAGGGGATGCTTGCAAATTGAGAGAAACTAGGATCCTTGAGTAAAAGAGACACCATGGGCTTGCAAGGGCTTAGGTTCCTTTGTTGTAGAGGTCGAGTGTGGGAGTCGATCATCACCACCATGCGAGTCAATACCAACAATGTTCTGGAGGCTCTGAACCTCTCGATGGCCGTTCTGTCGTTGGCGGTCATAGGCGTTTCTGCGTGGCTGGCCACCCGCGTCCGGGCGGACTGCTTGAGCTTCCTTCACTGGCCCTTCATCGTCGTTGGTCTCCTCATCTTCTGGGTGTCTGTGCTGGGCTTCGTAGCGTCCTCCCGCCGCAAGAAGAGGCTGCTGCTCGTCTACCTGCTGCTCCTTCTCCTCATCATCCTCTTGTTCCTGGGATTCACGCTCTTCGCGGTCATAGTCACCGCCCAGCGCTCCGACGGGCGCCCGGTCGCAGGGGCAAGCTTTCGCGAGTACATGACGGCAGATTTCTCTGAGTGGTTGCAGAAGAGGGTGAATGAGCCCAACTGGGATTCGATACAGGCGTGCCTTGCGAGGGGGCACCTGTGTGCGAGCCTTGCTGTGAAGTACAAAACGCTGCAAGAGCTTTACGCCGCCGATCTGTCTCCAACCGAGGTAAGCCTACACGGTGAATGATGGGCGCGGCGCGGCGTTGATAATTGCCGCTGTTATTTAACGTAGAGCTTTCATTAATCATCTGCCTATATATGCAGGTGGGGTGCTGCAAGCCTCCTTCTGTTTGCGGATTTGCGTTTGAGAGTGCAACGACTTGGATCCGGCGCGAGGAGCGGCGTCGACGTGCCAGCTCCGACTGTAGCTTGTGGAGCAATGACCCCACGAAGCTCTGCTTCGCCTGCGACGCCTGCCGCGCCGGCGAGATGCGGGCGGTGCGCCAGCACTGGCGCAACGTGGCCACCGTCAGCCTGGTCGTGCTGGTTCTGCTCTTCATTCTCCTCATCTTAACATGCGTGGTCTTGGGCAGTGTCAAATACAAATCCATGCCCGATGAGCCCAAAAAGCATCCCGAGCTTCCCAACATTTGACCCCCAAAGTATACACACAACACACACTTTTTTGTTTTTCAACCCGGGGTCAGAAATGAGCACGCTCATTCTAAGACTCGGGGTCAGAAATGAGCACGCTCATCCTAAGACTCGAACAGAGAAACGCTTTTGTCACACACTCTCTCTCTCTTTACACGCTTTGATAAAAGGCTTCAATTAAGCATTTCTCAAGAGTCTCTTCCCCCTTCGTTCCACATTATCTACACCCATGCTTGATTAAAACCTAACCAAGAAAATCTTCATCACAGGTTCTTTGTTTTCTCAAAGATCAAAGCTAAGGCAAGCCTTATTTCGAAAAAGTTTAAAGGGACGGAGAAAAGAAGGCATGAAGAAGAAGGGGACTACCCATAAACTCATACATATTTATATTAAGAGGTATATGTTTATTATCATTAGAAAACTAGTAAATCAACTTCAAGTTATCAACCTTATTAATAATCAAAAGAAGGGGTGTGTATATGTGTGTGTGGGGTGGGGGATTAGAAAGTGGATGTGTGTGTGTGTAGGGGGGGGTTAGAAAGGGGATGTGTGTATGTGGGGGGGGTGGGGTGCAAGGGAGGGGGGAGGGGGGAGTGGGGAGTGGGGGGGATTAGAAAGTTTAGTGTCCCATACTAATGCATATGAGAGGCCAAAAGTTAAAGGTGTACTGATTAACTATCCCCTGTGTTGTTTTTAATGAGCTCATCCATGAGAGCAAAGTAGGTGTCTAGGTCCCTTTCAATGCTAAGCAAGCCAAGCAAACATGTGAAATATCTACAATAAAGTCTTCACTATCAAGCTATCATCCTTTTAAGCATTAAGATTTTTAAAATGGATTTTTTAAAATCCATAATAAATTGGTGGCTTTTGGGTGAAGTTTGGTGTGCTAGATGTCTAACATTTGCACAATAAGACAATATTAGATAAAGTGGGAAAAATCCCATTCCCATGAAAAAAGTGGGGGTATGGTAAACTCATCCAAAAGTTTGTCAAAACATATTCATGTGACATATCATTGGAAAGAGCTTGAAAAGTAGAATCTAGATCTACTTTGTCCGACAAATTTGGAGTTTGCATGTTCAAGTTATGGCCAAAACAAATTTTTTAAATACATTCCCATTTTGAGGGATTTTTCCCATTTTATCTAATATTGACTTCAATGCAGTAACATCCATAAATCTTGAAATGCAAAAGTGATGCCCTCTTAACACAATATGTGTGAGGAAGAATCGCGGCAGGTAATAGCAAGATGTGTATGCCCTAAATTACAGAGCAATCGTTTTTGGAAATCACCAATGTTAAGAACCCTATCCACACATGCATATGTAATGCTAGGGAAAACTTCATCGTGTTCAAATATACAAGAAGACAACCATAGTCTTATATAGGTCATTCAAGTAGCAAAGTACCTATGCCCTAAACTCTCATAGCTTACATGCATGTAAACTGCTAGAAGGATTCAGGGAATATAATATCCCAGAATCCATTAGAGAAGCGACAGTTCATAAGAGCAAGTTGTGCATGCCAAATTAAAGTGTTAACCCATAGAAATCCATTCGTTAGGATTCATAAATTCAATATCTCATAGAAAACCTGCTATTATATAGCGTAAAGAGTGGAAACAAGCCATAGCTAAATGACAAATACTTGAGAGGATGAGCTCCCGGTAGAAGCTAGAACGAGAGACATGCTAAAAAACACCCATGATTCACAGTACAAGCTAAGTGAGTCTAACTCACCAAGATGAAGCCCCTTTTATAGTCAGAGCCAAGCAGAGAAAGCCAGCTATCACCGCCATCGTCTTTGATAAGGAATCTACAAAGAGATCATGTATAGAGTTGCCCATCGCATGTAGCCAAAGCAATATGACAATGCTATTGATTATGATAGAGCCAAACCATATGTGGTTATTATTAAGGCCTTTAATAGCAATTACCCAAAAAAAAAACTAGAGTTCCTCAACGTCAAAAAGAACTGTGTGTGTGTGTGTGTGTGTGTGTGTGCGAGAGAGAGAGAGAGAGAGAGAGAGAGAGAGAGGCGAGAGAGCATGCATGTATGTATATTTGTATATTTGAATGCATGCATGTATGTATATTTGTATTTATGAATGAATTTATATATGTATACATCTATGTATGCATGCATGCATTTTGGAGGGACTTGTGACAATCCCTCGTTGCTTTTGAGAACCAAAAAGCATGTATCTGCCCTCTTGCATTGTTGTTTGCACTATAAAACCTTTAAGGGTTTTCATGAATCTCTTTAGATAAAATGTCCATATTTATTGCTACACTTCACTCAACCAGAAATGCTTCATCAACTAAGTATACATTAAGGTGTATTAGGGCTAGGTTGCGTTAATTCGAATTCGAAATGTGAATTAGTCACAAAAATTATACAAATCATATTAATTCCTTACTTGTTTAGGTATATGTTATTAGATATACATAAGCATTTTGGAAAACTACAAGAGATCTACCCATTACTAACGTTTTCTACTAAAGTTTTTAAGGAGATAGTTTCTTTCAGGCGTGTGATCTTACATTACAACACGTCGAGGGCATAGTAGCATTTTCTAGCAGCGTTTCAGCAGTGCTTTTTTTGTCGGGATGTTGGGGATTCCGTTCACTCTGCTGCTGAGCAGAGAGAAATTTCGCTGCTCCGCCCCAGCACAGCAGCGAAAGTACGCTGCTGAGAGCAGCGTCTCTAGCAACGAAATTTCATTACTATACTGTGATTTCGCTACTGAACAGCAAAAGTAGCAATGAAATTACGCTACTCTTTTTGATGTGCATGAAATTCCAGAGAGTTGTTGGATGCTGAATTTCGAAAATACATGCTACATACATACAAAAAATAATATATTGTTTTAAAAAAACATCCGTTAAAACCCTTGGAGCTATGTTTCGAGCAAAAAAAAAAGATAGTTGAAAACTTTTGAGAAGTGAAACAATGTCAAGATCATGAATCTGTCCCATCTTGTAATAAATCCATATGTGTTGCTTCATCAATGTCTATCTTTTCATCAATGAAAAGATGGGATTCTATATCAATATCAATATCACTATCATGATCCAATGAAGCATTGTCATGATTGATAGGTGACTCATCATCTTCTTTCGATTGATGTTTCTCATGCTCTTCATCGGCCCCATCCAAAATGTTTTCTTCACCATCAATTTGAGGTAGTACTTGCACCTCATCCAAAGATTCAGTCTCCACATCTTGATCTTGAAAGATATGTTTTGAACGAGGGAAAACTTATATAACATACCACAACTTTAGATCAATTCGATCGGTGTGAAACACAACCTAATATCACAAAGCAAAGGGGTTACACTATTATTATACTACATCAAGATTTAATTTGGGTTGGTTGGGTTACTAACCTGTTGAAACTGTTGAGGTAGTACGAAGGTATCTTTCTCATCATTCTAAAACTTGGTGGAATAAATTTAAAAGAACCCATTTGGATGTTTCTTCATGGTTTCTTGAGCACCTCTATATATCACCTTGAACCATTTGACATCAAAGATGAATAGACTAAATGCTCTAAATCCAACCTCAAGAATATCCTGAATAGTTCCACAATACTCAAGATTGTCCTCTATGACATTGGTATCATGTCTACTGGCTCGACTTTCTTGCTCAAAAGTTGCCATCACACCACAATCAAATGTGTTTCTTTTAGAATCCACACGCTCCATGCAAAAGTGCCTTTCCTTTGACCATATTGCATTATACAGTTTGTACTAACATTAAACAAAAGCATGACATTTAGTATAGTGCACTAAACAAGGTATATACGTGAGATAGAGATGAAGAATGTACTTACTTGAGGGTCACATCCTCTTGCATACTCATGCTCTTCTCTTGTGATCATCTCTCCATTTTGCGATGCCATCGATATTGCCATACGAAGCCATTCTATATTGATCATATTTGGTAGAGGTTCCAAGCTATGTGGGAATGGCAAGCGTCTATTTGCTCTTCTGAAAGCTCTTCTCTCATCCTTTCATCTATTAGTTGCATCCTTGTATCTCCCAATCCACTTCTCCATGATGGGACTATTTAGAACGCAGAATGTATTCACCTTGTGGCGTAATGCTTCATCCAGTCTTCATTGCCTTCCTTTCTCTGAGGCACATTAGTGATTAGTCGGTCATCCTCCTCATTGCTCCATAATCATGGCATGGAAGGATCTATGCGAGATAGATGTTTTGAGATATACACAGGAGACTCTTGCATCAACCATCCCTCTTTCATGCTTGAGTCTTGTCTTGCTCTTTGTCTCACAAAGTCCTTTAAGGTTTTCATGAATCTTTCAAGAAAAAACATCCATCAAACATGAACAACACCACACAACGCCGCTTCATCAACCAAATGCACCAAAAGATGCAATTGGCTAGTGAGAATTATTCTAGGAAAGTTTTCCTTGATCATACACACTGCCTCAATAGCATTAAGATGAGCCATCTCAATGGATGTAGGATCTATCTCCTTTAAGGATATGTACCTACATACATAGCAATTATGTGTACCACTTCATCAACCAAATGCACCACAAGATACAATTAGCTAGTGAGAATTGTTCTAGGAAAGTTATCCTCGATCATACACACTGCCTCGATAGCATTGAGACGAGCCACTCAATGGATGTAGGATCTATCTCCTTTAAGGATATGTACCTACATACATAGCAATTATGTGTACTATTTACCAATACATAACTTGTGAGCGCATGAGAATTCCAAATAAGCAATATAACTTAGTGAATTGAAGAGAAGATTCATACCTCATCAAACTTCCCATTTTGTAAATAGCCTCTCTGACCTTCTTGTCTCCACAACCAACTATAGCAATTGGAAGAATAAACTATGCATACAAAAAATGGAAGTTAGTATATGAGTTTTCAAATTATGTACCACAAAGAGGAAATGAAAAATGAATATTTATATACCTGTAATATCTTGTGCCAATCATGTGTCTTGAGGCCATATAATTGTTCCTCTTCTTGTGCCATGTAATATCTTGTGCCAATCATGTGTCTTGAGGTCATATAATTGTTCCTCTTCTTTCTTTTTGGTCTTTTTGAAGGCACCCTTCAATGAATGCATTACTTCTATTGGTGTACGAAAAGAGGCGATCACACTTTTCACCTCCCGTTGGTACCTGAGCATTGGTACCTGAGCACTGCAAGAACCTGGGATAGTCATGCATCGTCCAAAGCAAAACTCCTTTCACCTCCTCTGCCTCACGCCTATTTATTGGCCTTGAAACGTCATGTATTTTAATACCTCTCCATATTGTCTCAAGCTCCTCAATCAAAGGCTCGGGGTACACATCCATGTTTGCCACCTTATACTTTCCTGGTACAAGGAGAGCAAGCATGATATGGCCTTTCTTGATGATTGCCACCCATGGAGGGAGGTTGTAGTTCACCAATACAATAGGCCAAGTAGACCATGATGTGGACTTGAAGCCAAATGGGTTAACACCATCTGTGCCCAAGCCAAGACGTAAGTGACGAGGCTCATCTTTAGACTCTGGCCATTGATGCTCCACATGTTGCCATGCCGGTGAATCAGCTATATGATCTTCATGATGTCATCGATCGAGCGATGAGTAGCATGCCATGTCATGAGTTTTGCAATACCCTTACATTTAAACATGTGTTGGATGCGAGGAATGATAGGGAAGTATCTTAAAACCTTTTGGGAAACTTTATCTCCTTGCAAATCATCCCTATAGCAACTCTCCCCAAATTTTAGACATTGTGTTGCATGTTTATTAACCCCTCTAAATAGCATGCAATCATTGGGACATGCATGTATTTTTATGTAATCCATACCTAGCATAGACAGCATTTTATGACACCCATCTCGTGAGTTCGATAATAGATTTTGAGGGGGAAGAATCTTCTTGAGAAGCCTACACCATAGGGTAAGAAATGATATGTCAAAATATTAGCAAGGAGAGTATATAGAACATGAAATATTTTTAATAGAATGAGGTAGTCTTACCGAAGAAGACTTGTGACACTTGCATCACTCCATCCATAAGTTGTTTACAAGTTCAATAGCTCCAAGTTTTCTCACAGTGTGGAGTACGAACATGATCCCTCATACAAAGGTGTGCTTGCCTCTCTATGCAAGATTTCCTCCTCTTATGACATTGGAGCTTGCTCACTATCATCTATGACCTCCCATCCAAAGAAGTCATTCACCATGTCGTCCATAATGAGATTCTCTTCCTCCTTATGTGGCAACCATGCTTTCCATATGAAGCCTTACCACCTTCCGCACTCTACCCGATGTCACCGAATGGTGTGGCATGTTACCTAGAACTCTCCTATGGTTCTCCTCCATGTCATCATCCGCACTTGGTCGTGCCACTACCTCATGAAGACCATATATTCGGACATGCTCAATTGTTATACGGTGTTGTCGTATATACTGGCCCTTGCATCGATCACACACATCGAATTTTTTCTCTCAACCGTGTCTCGAATCCAACTTCCTGTCTTAATGATCATTGTCAAACATCTTTAACCTAGCCAAAATTGATTTAGGGTTCATACAAAACACACAACAACATCCAGTAGTACTGCAAACAAAAAATTACCCGCTAAACAACAATCACATCAGCGTTTTTTTGCTGCAAAGCAGAGCAAAAATCCGCTGCCCACCAGTAGCAGTGAAAATACGCTGCTCAACAGTGACCTGCGAAACTATGACTCCCGCCTAAATCATGACTCCCGCCTAAATCATCGTCGTCGATGGGTGTCAATAACTACCTACTTCCCCTATCCTGCACATGCACAGCCTATGCCTGCAGCCTGAGTTTTCCTCCCTCTTCAACTCATCCCTCAAGGGTTTTGGATCAATCAAGTCTCCCTCTCCAAGGTAAGCACTTTCTTGCTTTCTTCATGATTTCATGGTTTCATGTCTTCTTACAAGCTTTCATGGAAAGCTTAGACATAGTTTTATGTGAGCTTCTCTCTCTTCCACTCTCTCCTTTTCTCCCTTCCCCTCTCTTTCCTCTCCCTTTCCCTAACCCTAGTCTAATGCATAGAGCTCTAATAGAGAGCTCCATCAAAGCTTTCTATTAAGCATTCTATGCATTATGCTAGGGTTTAGGCTTAACATAAACTAGTTTTTCCCTTCACTTATGCGTTAAGAGTAGGGTTTAGGGTACTAACCTCTTTTTTCTCTTGTTCTTCTTGCTTACTAATGTGTTAATGAGGACTAACTTTTTAATTTATTATGTCTCATTTTTGTAGGATTATTCAAGTTAGCAAGGTTTTGGCCATAGCCTCTCATATGGTAAGCCCTCTTTCTTCATTTTTGTGCTTCTTGTCTTTGTGTTTTTGCACCCTTAGGTGCTGGGGATTAGGGTTAGGTCAATAGGCAATCGGCTTCTTTATGCATAGCCCTCTTATGCATAGGGCTTATGTATAGGCCTTATGCATAGGGCTATGCATAGGTCTTATGCATAGACTTATGCATAGGGTATGCATAAGCCCTATGCATAGCCCTCTTATATGCAATAATAGGGCTAGGCTATGCATAGGGCTTATGCATAGACCTCTTATGCATAGGGCTTATGCATAGCCCTCTTATGCAATAGCTTATGCATAGGGCTTATGCAATAGGGCTTCTGCATAGGGCTTATGCATAGCCTTATGCATAGGCTATGCATAAGCCCTATGCAGCCCTCTTATGCAATAGGGCTTATGCTTAGCCTTATGCATAGGGCTTATGCATGCCCTTATGCATAGGCCCTATGCATAGCCTTCTTATGCAATAGACCCTATGCAATAGGGCTATGCATAGGCCTTATGAACTAATGAACTAATGTTTTGATTTATTATGATAATCTTTTGTAGGTCTATTCAAGCGAACAACCACCAACAAGGGCATAGGCCATGTAGAGGTTCATACGGATTCGGCTAGTAGAGGTAAGCCCTCTTTGTTTATGCTTCTTATCTTTGTATTTTTGCACCCTTGGGTGCTAGGGATTAGGTTTAAGTCAAGAGCCTATATGCCTTATGCAATAGGGCTTATACATAGGCCTTATGCATAGCCGTATGCATAGGCCTATGCATACGGCCTATGCATACCCTATGCATAGGCCATATACATAGGCCTTATGCATAGCATATGCATGCCCTATGCATACAGCCTATGCAAAAGCCCTATGCATATGGCATACGGCATATGGCCTATGCATACGGCCTTATGCATAGGCTATGCATAGGCTATGCATAGGGTATGCATACGCTATACATAGGGTATGCAGATGTTGTAGGCTATGCATGGCGTATGGTTTAGACTATGCATACGCTATGGTTTATGCATAGAGATATGGAGCATTGTTATATGCCATCTAGAATGCTGCTTATGTTAGGTTAGGAGTGGTTATCCACGAGTAGGTGGTTATAGTGGAGGGGGAACCCTCAATCTTCTCACTATACTTCTCTTGTAAAAGAGGAGGTTCCTTTGGCTTTAATAGTGGGGAGTGTGTGGAAAGTCCTCAGAAGCTATCATCCGAAAGGGGCACTGTCCACCCTGCTTGTCTAAGAAGTATTGTAGGAGGTTGTAACAATGTCCTAATATCATAGGTTATATTTTTTGTCTAAGCTTATGTTGTTATTTTCTCTTGGTTGGCTTGACATTGTCGAGGTAAGTGGCCTTATTAATTTAACCTCATGTTTATTGCACCCTTGCGTGCCGGTTTTAGGAAATGGACTTATGCATAGAGATATGGGGCATTGTTACTTGCCATCTAGAATGTTGCTTATGTCAAGTTAGGAGTGGTTATCCGCGAGTAGGTGGTTATAGTGGAGGGGGAGCCCTCAATCTTCTCACTATCCTCATCTTATAAAAGAGGAGTTGCCTTTGGCTTTATAGTGATGAGAAGCGTGTGGAAAGTCCTCAGAAGCTATCATCCGAAAGGGGCATTGTCCACCCTGCGTATCTAAGCAGTATTGTAGGAGGTCTTAACAATGTTCTAATGTCACATGTTGTATTCTTTGTCTAGCTTTAATTATGGCTTGGGTTAGAGCAATCGTGTTTTGTTGCATATGCATGTATGTAGCAGCAATGTAATTCGACCCGTTCACAAGATCCCGATGTGGCCACTCTACTATCCATTATAAATGAACGATATGGGCAGCAAGCTTGGTCGCAGTTTACACAGACACATGTATGGTTCCATCAAACCTTTTCACATACACAAAGTTGATCTTTTATGATAAGCTGCGTAAGAGTGCTTCTCAACTATGGAAGCGAGGGGCTTCGCACTTCAGCTCTGGCAAGAAATCCTCCTTTCTTGCTCAATTCGTAAAAGTAATCATTTCTTCTCTTCTTTCATTTCGTTTTGTACTATATTGTTTTCTTGAAATAATTGTATATTTTCTTAATTGTTTTTTGTAAAGGGAGGTTATTGGGCGTGACCCAACAAAGGAGAAGTATAACTATGAGTATAGAGCCCCTCATCCGCAATTATGGGCGTGGATGCGTACACGAGGTATACACTTGGATGAGTCCGTTTTGGGGACTCAAGTTGATGAGGTAAGTGAGCCTAAACCATTCTCTTTTCTACATCTAATTGTATTTTAATGCTCTTGCTTACCTTACGCTTGATGGCATGTATGTAAGATGAAGCGGAAGAAGAAGAGGAGGATCCAGATTATCAGCATAAAGCAAGTGAAGAGGACAAGGAATCGGATGATGAAGATCACTCGAAATCCGATGAGGATTCTAGTTAGACACCTCTTCATTGTAAAAACTTTATGTATATATGGCCAAAGGCCCAACAATTTCTAAAATATAATAACTTTTTGGACTCAATTGCATTCTCCACAATGTATGTGTTTCTTATATTTGTGTTTGTGTTACAAACCTGAAACTGTGACTCTATTTTAATTTTTAAAAAAAGAGCTGGGACTGGGGAGTCCTGTGGAGACTCCCCAGTCTTTCCCAGCTCTTTTTTTGCTACTAGACCCTCATTCTATTGTAGTGTTATGATCCTCAATATAAGCATCGATAATAATCATCGATATGTGCGTCAGTATATATCATCGATAATAATCATTGATATGTGTATCAAAATGTGCATCAGTATATATTTTAGTATTTGAGAATAAACTCACTTACTATATTTTAGTTAAAAATTTATTATATACATTTGATTTGAGAATATAAAAGAAATTTTATGATTGCTCATCCTATACAAGGTCCATGGCTCCAAATAGGTCAATTTCTAATGTGATCTCTGTGTATCTCCTATATTTTCAAACATGGAATTAAACTCGGGGGGTTCACTTTTAAGAAATTTTATGTATCACATGTGTTCAATGGGTATTTAAAAAACCCCTTATCTTATATACTTTTATGAATAAAATGACCCCTTTTCTTCATAAACTTACAGTTTTTTTTCCCCAAATTTGGTTTTAAAAACCCCCTCTATAAATGTAATTCTATAACTTTTTTGAATTAATATACCCCTCCTAATGAACTCACATGCTACACTTACATATTTCTAGGTGAACCCCTCGAGGGATGAAAAGGAAGTCAATTGCCATCCATAGAAGGACCTGAGGATGCACTATTGGTAAGTTCACTAGATGATGATGATCCCTCCTCATGTTGTCTCAATTGATTCTCAATGAGGATGTACTACTGGTAAGTTCACTAGATGATGATGATCCCTCCTCATGTTGTCTCAATTGATTCTCAATGACATCATCATCCATAACATTTACATTATGAGAATCTCTTTGATTACCCTCCAAAAAGCATTGGGGACATTATCACCTTCTTCCATTTCTTCCTCAATATCTTTAACTTCAAGGACATGCACCTCTCTTCTTCTTCTTCTAGAGCTTCACAAATTAAGTGTTGCGCCAGCTCATAAGCATCCCAGCTTCCCTTCTTTCATATGAATCCTGCTCGGTAAAGCCATATATAATCAATTTCAAAACATCTGTAATCAAATAGTTTTACTATCAATAGTTCTTACAAGCTGCAAGCCATTTTGTATAACTTTACCAAAGTGAATACTCCTATGTTTGGATTGGAAAAATAAAATGTTGAGTCTTATTATTTTTGGTATGTTTGGGATCATTATAGTATCCACTTTCTGAGGGCAACAACCTCTCTCAGCCTCTCTCCTTATGTGTGTCTTGTGCAGACGGGCATCTTCATCCTTTCTCCACCTTATGTGTGTCTTGTGCAGACGGGCATCTTCATCCTTTCTCCACCTTATGTGTGTCTTGTGCAGACGGGCATCCTCATCCTTTCTTCAGCCTCTCAATTTGGGTGTCAGCCTCTCTCTCTCTCTCTCTCTCTCTCTCTCTCTCTCTCTCTCTCTCTCTCTCTCTCTCTCTCTCTCTCTCTCTCTCTCTCTCTCTCTCTCTCGCACACACACACACACACACACACATACACATTGTCTACAACCATGCTTGATTAAAACTTAACCAAGAAAATCTTGACCATAGATTCTCTGTTTTCTCAAAGCCTTGACATGTGATCAGTAAAGCTAGTTTATTTCTTATGAAATGTGAATGAATTATTCCTTAAGAGAAAATTTGGTTCTAAGATCTAGGTAGGCGTGAAAATGACATATAATTAAAGCAAGAGAGAGAACTCTCATTAGAAGAAGGCAAGCCTTATTTTAAAGAAAATTAAAGGGACGGAGAGAAGAAAGAGAGAATTTTCATTAGAAGGCATGCCTTATTTTAAAAAGTTTGAAGGGGGAGAGATAAGAAGAAGAAGGGGACTACTCAATAAACTCATACATATTAATATTAAGAGGTACATGTGTATTATTATTACAAAACCAATAAATCAACTTCGAGTTATCAACCTTACTAACAATCAAAAGTAGGGGTGTGTGTGGGGTGGGGGATTAGAAAGAGTGTGTGTGTGTGTGTGTGTGTGTGTGTGTGTGTGTGTGTGTGTGTGTGTGTGTGTGTGTGTGTGTGTGTGTGTGTGTGTGTGTGTGTGTGTAAGGGGGGTATAGTGGGAGTGGGAGTGGGAGTGAGAGTGGGAGTGGGAGTGGGGAGTGGGGAGTGGGGAGTGGGGGGGTTACAAAGTTTAGTTTCTCATAGTAATGCATATTAGAGGCTTTAATCCTCTACAAGTTGAAGGGTGTAATGATTTATTGTCCCCCATGTTGCTAATGAGCTCATCCATGAGAGCAAAGTAGGCCTCTATGTCCCTTTCAATTAATGAGCTCATCCATGAGAGCAGAGTAGGCGTCTAGGTCCTTTTTAATGTTAAGCAAGCTAGCAAGAAAACATGAGAGTGAAGTAGGTCTCTAGGTCCCTTTCAATGCTAAGCAAGCCAAGAAAACATGTTAAAAAAATGTGAGGTATCTACAATAATGTCTTCACTGTCAAGCTATTCATCATCATCGGTCATTCTTTCAAGGATTCAGATTTTTAAAAATCCATAAGTAACTTGTGGTGGCTTTTAGGTGAAGTTTGGTTTGCTAGATGTAAGTCACGATGTAATAACATCCATAAATCTTGAAATGCAAAAGTGATGCCCTCATAACACAAAACGTGTGAGGAAAAGTGATGGTTGGTACATCGTAGATCACTCTTCAATCAAGAGTAAAGACCATAGTGTTAACTGCCTTAGCCTAGATGAGGATCATGAAAGCCCCTTTGCATGAAGCATACTCCAAGATAAATTGGATAATGATAGGCTTTCCACTAGAGAACATGAGGAGTATTAGAATGATTCTTGATTGCAGTACCCATCAAACTCCTTGAAGGTGAATCTCACCCCATGCTTCTCATACTATAGAGTATGAAGAGCATTAGAATGATTCTTGGTTACAGTACCCATCAAGCTCCTAGATTGCAAAGCCAAATAAGCATATCTTAGTGGGACCATCATGAATCCTTCCCATGGCTTCACAACACGATCTAAATTTTCTAAGTACTAAATGAGATCTCACATTCCATCAAATTTGGTCATCATCCTTGGGATGTGGATTAGCTTTGTTTTATCTAAATCTGAGCCTCTAGTACTTGTTTTTATGGATCCCTTCGGCAAACTCGTGGACATTCATAAAGCATGCCTAAGGCCTCTTTGATAAGTGTACGTGGACAAGTGCTGAGACACTCCTACAATTAATCATGGTGGGTTCTTTTTTTACTATGTTTGGACCTTTGTGTAACTCCTGTTAAGGGTATACACTACAGCGTTAACTGCCTTCGCCCAAAAAAAAAATTATAACCCTTTTTCTTTGTGCATATTTCGCGCCATCTTCATAAATGTGTTACACAATTATGTTGTGGAGCATGAGCAAATATCAAACCTCTCTTGGGTTAAGGTACCATTTCTTTTGCTTCTAGGAATGGTGATATTAAGAAGTTATACGATGTCCTTTATGTGCCAGACGTCAAGAGGAATCTATTGTTTTTGGCGGCCATAGTTGTGACTATGACTTGAAGGTTCTCTTTGATAAGACTAATGCAATCATCACAGATGCCACCGGAGGTGGCAATGTTGTTGGGAAAGGAATCCAGTGCAACAACTTGTATGAGATGTTGACTTTTACAACTCAGGCCAATGTTAGGACAAGCAGGCTATCACATGAGAGATTTGGGCACTGAACTTTGTAGTCTTAAAAGAGATGTAAAGACTAGGCATTTGACGACGTTCTCGACCGCACCACTAGGATGGACTCCCCCACAAGCCTTAGGCCTAAGGAAGGTGTACCATCCCGTTTGATTGATCATATGTCAGGATGCTCAACTGTCCATGATCCATGAACTATCGGATGCTAAGAAGTGTTATGCCTTTTGCATAGATTTCTTATATTGCCACAAACAACTCCAATTCTACTTTAGCATTGTTCCTAGACTCATTCTTCTAAGGCTTTAAAGTGCCATTCTTTTCATCTGCTTCCTTCAATCTACATGTTTTGACCACATGACCAAGCTTGTTGTAGTAGTAGAAACACTTTGCCTTAGATTTCTTCTTCTTTTCAGAAGCCATGGGGTTACCAAAGCCCTTCCCCTTACCTTTCTTTGCATTTGCGAAGAATGTCGTGTTGTTAGCATCTCTATCTTTGAAACGCATCTCGTCCTCCATCAATACTATGCCAAATTTCTCAAAAGTAAGAGTCCAGTTTTGCACTTGTGTATTCAAAGAGGTCACCAAACAATCATACTTTGGGAGTAACACTTTGATGCACATGTGTGTGCTAGCTCTTCACTAGCCTTAGTGATCCCCACTGCCACCATCTAATCTTGGAGATTCTTTATCTATGATATGAAATGCTCTGTTGCTTCTCCAGGAGAATGCCTTTCTACTCCAAGCTGATTCTCAAGGTTTTGAATGCTTGTCTAAATCCTTGTCTCATACTGGTTCTTTATAACTTGCCATGCTTTAGAAGTTGTGGTAGTATGTTGAATCAAGGTCATCATCACCGAATCAGTGATGCTAGTTAGTGACGACGATGACACACAGTGTATCTACATTCCTTCATCTCCATGCCAAAGCAAGAGCAGGATCTAATGGTACGGTCTGTAGCGGATTTGTTGGGTCCCGTCTTTGTATCAATCCCTATTGTGGCTTTCCAAACAACTCATATAAATCAAGAATAGACCTAATTTTGAACTTTCAAAGAGTGTAATTTTTCCCATCCAACTTCCCATAACCAAATGGGGGAGGGTAGGCTGTTGCATTATTTGTAAGTTGAGCCATCTCTTTAAATCTACCTTCAAATAGCAAACTACCAAAAACAAGCTTTGCTTAGAGCCCATGCTCTAATACCATGTAAGAATACACAATAGTGGAAGATGGATCAACACAATACAACCCACTAAGTTATAGAAAGAAGTAGATAGTAAACAATATTACTGCTTGCAAAAACTTGATACTGATGGTGCTCGCCCACCCATGTGCTCTAGCTTGCCCACCCGTGTGCTCGCCCACCTTGTGCTCTAGCTTGCGATCTATAGATAGATTTTGTAAAGAGGATGTCTTGCTTACAAGAGTGCTTGAACATAATGAATTCGATGATGAGCTAAGGTTCACAAACTAGTCTATATATAGTACCCAAGGTCAGGGTTGGATGGAATGACCAACCAATCACATCTTCAATAACGATTGGAACCATATTAGACTACAACTAAGTTTCATAGTGATTTTGTGCTGCTCCCACACCCGTCTGAGACCCTCTAAACCCTCAAATGGGCCCCACAACTCAAGAACAATGTGTTCTCGGTTTATTGGTCTAGCACTCTCACTAATGTAGTCACATAGCCTGCATAAGCATGCTATGTGACCATACTCACTAATGCGGTCACGTAGCCTGCACAAGCATGCATCCTACTTGGTAGAGTGCAAAGTCTATATTAACTATCTAGCCACACTATCCACTATGTCTAAATTGAACTGCCGAGTGCCTGGTGCTCATCACAACCGTTACTCCTCCTAAAGAGGACCTTACAAAATAGAGCAAATATATCACCTGTAGAGTGCACCAAATGCTTTTCCAACAAGGAGATGTTGGAAATTATAGTGTTTCCTTTTTTATGTTTTCTAGGAGGACTTTGAAGACGCTAGCTACATCTCCCATCACAATACTAGGTATTAATTTCTACCATATGACCAACATAGACATGCAAGGATGGATTCATGCATGAGACATTGCCAAATATGAATACCCTTCACCATTAGATAGGAAGGATACATAAAAGCATACATTATGAAATTCAAACCAAATAAGTCTAAGGCCTTTTATATTAAAAGATTGAAATACATCTTAGGCCTTCCATATCAAAATATTGAAATTTGCCACCATGCAAATGGATGTTTAAAGTACTCAAAAACTTCCCATGGGTAAGCACAATGTAGGCAAGGCCACCCAGAAGGAAAAGAAGAGTTGATGAAATACAAGTTTATAAAGTGTTGGACCCTACGTACATAGTGTTGGTGAAAGGTGATGGTGTAAAATGCTATGAAAGACGTTTAAGGCGGATTCAAAACCAACCAAAGCCTCTAGATAATGGCAACAAGTCATACTAAATAATCAACATGTGCAAGCATGTTGGCATAATATAACCCCCACTAGTTGAGGACAACAACTACTCTCCTTTTCACCTCCCTTCCCACCCTTGCTAATTCCAACCTATATTGGTCGTACTTGCCTTTTCTCAACTCGGTTGCAAATTAGGTGTGATCCATTCTACATACTTGTCCCGTGTAATTAGAATATATAATTAATGTTAGAAAAGCATTTGCTCAATGCTCCACCCTCGTGTCGTTACTGTGGGGGCGATGGATGTGCTCTAGTTTGTAAGGCCCCCTATATATAAGGAAAAGTCATTCTGGTGATCCATTCTGCATACTTGCCCGAGTACTTAGAATACATAATTAATGTTGGAAAAGCATTAACTCAATGCTCCACCCTCATGTTGTTACTGTGGGCGACGAATATGCTCTATTTTGTAAGGCCCCCTTTATGAGGAAAAGTCATTATGTGGTGAGCACTAGGGTAACAATTCCCAATTTAGATATTGGATGGTGGCCAAATAGTTACAAGACGGCTTACACAGACTTGGCACTCTACCAAGTAGAATGCATGCTTGTGCGGACTATATGATTGCATTAATGAGTGCTGAGGAGGACACATTTTCCTGAAGTTTAAGGGTCCAGATAGTCTCAAATGGCCGTTTGTACTCTACTATGGTTCCAATTGGATGATATGGGCATCGAATTTATGGGTATCTGTTACCATATATATAGGCAGTGATGTGTGTGAACACACTTAGGACCGCTAGGGCACTTTTTTCCTCTTTAGGAGGTTTTTTCCCCCGGCTTGTATATACGCCCATTATTCTAAGGCTAACTTATCTTTGTACATTGACACAATCCAATACACTATGTGTTGTGTGCATTCTTGCTTCTTCTTCTCCAAGCTTTGTGTGCTTTCCTGCAACCCTAATTTCAATAATTGGTATCAAAGCAGGCATCGGCTCCCAGGGATACGCCGCTAGCACCCTCTGACTCACGTTCTCCGATTGAGGTCAACTTTCACGAGCGCTTGCAAGTCCCTATACTCTGCAGATATGCCCATAGGGCTTAGCGTTCTCAAAAATTGCATCTGAGATCGTTTCGAGCTTCATTTTTGCATTACAAGTTCTGCACAGGTGTTCTCGTCATTTTGTACAAAAATTTCGACAGTGTTTTCTGCAAAACAGGCATACGTATTCTATTTGTGGACCGTGCTACATAGCACAAGCTGTTTTCTGTTCAATCTTTGTTTCATTAGGTAGCTTTTGCATCAATTTCAGTCAGTGGCCATGGCTGATAACAGCAATGATGTATTTCGTATGTTATCTGCTGATGACAAACTCGATGGAGACAGCAACTACCCACTTTGGGCATACATGATACAGCATGTTTTGGTTGCAAAAGGAGTGTGGAACATTGTGCAGGGTATGGATGTACATCCAGGTTCTGTGGATGTAGGATCTGTTCGAGGATGTTGCAGGTTCTAGCAGCTCTATTGTTGCTGTTGTTTTACCCACTACTAAACAAGCTCGTTGGGATGGTAAAGATGCGCAGGCTCATGCCACGATTGCACTTTCTGTCAAATGTATCATCACTCCACATATTCGTCAGCTAAAATAGCAAAACAGGCTTGGGATATTCTAGCTGGTTTGTATGCAGATCGTAACGAGGTAAAAATATCTTACCTGCATAAAGAGCTAGAATCAAAGATTATGCAGGAAGATGATGACATGAATGTTTTTCTTGCTAAGATTAAAGATGGTGAGTCAAGTATGATACTTTAGTCAACAAGCTCTTGCAAGAAGCGTAGTCCAGGCAAAATAGGGCTAGGCAGCATGCAGTTGATCAGGCATTTGTTGCTGCCCAGCAGAGAAGAAGTGGTAAGGCAGCCCCTTCCACTGTTTCTTCTCCTATTAGTAGGTCTGCAACTTCTTCTCCTTCCACAGGTAGCAACAATAGGTCTGAGAAGGCTCTTGATAAAGACGAGAAAAAAATCAGGTGCAACTATTGTAAGGCAATTGATCATGTCATTAACAATTTTCATAAGCTAAAGGCTAAAGAGGCAAAGAAGAAAGAGTCAAATGCAGCCACAATAGCGGATGCTTCTACAAATGCAGATTCTGCAAATGTTGTGCAGAATACAGAATGGGCGTTTAGCGTGTATTGCCAGTATGACCCATCTGTACATGATACATGTTTGGCAGTTTTTGTTGACTCTGATGTATGGTATTTTGATAGTGGTGCTACAAAGCACATTACCTCGCATTGTGATATATTCACTTGTCTTTAGGCTGTCTCTAATGGGAATACTGTCACATGTGCCAATAATGCTTCTTACCCAGTGATGAAGGGCGTTGGTAAAATTATGCTTACTGCTGCAAATGGCAACGCTTTCACACTTTCAGATGCTTTGTATGTTTGTATGTGCCAGGAATAAAGAAGAATCTATTGTCTGTCTCTGCGCTTGCTAGACTTGGACTTGTAGTCAAATTTGTGGATGACAGATGTACTGTTTATGATTTGACTTCTGGTGATATGATTATTGCATCTGGCACCTTGTTTCGTGGACTGTATAGACTCAATTCTTATGACAAGTGTGTGGAAGATTTAGCAAATGCAGTTTATGTAAAAAGGTAGTTTCAGATACAAAACTATGGCATGCTCGTTTTGGTCATCTGAACTTTGCTAGTTTGCTGCGTGCAGAAATTTGATATGGTTGCTTCATTGCCCCCTCTTAAGGCACCATTAAAACATGTTTGTGAAGGCTGTATTTTGGGCAAAATGCAACGTTCTACATTTCCAAAGGATGGTTCTGTGCGGACCACTCGCAAATTGTAACTTGTACATAGTGATGTATGTGGGCCTATGCAAACTCCGTCATTTGGTAAACACTTATACTCCGTGACTTTCATTGATGATTACTCAAGGCATGCATGGGTATATCCACTGAAAGCAAAGTCTGAAGTGTTTTTGTGCTTCAAACAGTTTTTGCTTATGGTTGAAAATGTATCCAATTGTACTGTGGACACCCTCCGTTCTGATCGAGAGGGGGAGTACATGTCTAAAGAGTTTAATGCATTTCTGGCTAGTCGTGGGATAAAACACCAATGTACAGTGCCGTATACCCCTCAGCAAAATGGTGTTGCTGAGAGGAAAAACAGGTCACTTATGGAGATGGCACGATGTATGGTCAAGAGCCAAGCTTTGCCACATGCGTTTTGGCTTGAGGCTGTCATATGTACTACATATGTACTCCATACGAAGCTTGGCATGGCAGGAAGCCTTCTATTGGTCACTTACGTGTCTTTGGTTGCTTGGCCTATGCTTTAGTGCCTGTGCAATAACGTAGAGAATTGGAGGATAAGGCTGTCAAATGAATTTTTGTTGGTTACAGTGCTGAGAGCAAGGGTTACAGATTAGTATCATCCGCAGTCAAAGCGTATCTTGATTAGTCGAGGAGATGTTTTTGTGGAAGATGCTATGCAGCCTTTGTTATCATGTACCAATGCGAGCTCACGGGATGTATTTGATACGTTGTTGTCTCTGTTTACAGGTGGAAATTCAAATGTAAGTCCTAATGAATTCAAATGTAAGTCCTAATGAGGCAAATATTCAGCCTATGCAGATTTCAAACGACATCATAGATCAGCCTATTTTTGATGCAGATTTACAAGATGTAATTTATGAGGATAGGACTGAAAATGAGCAGGCTAGAGGTATGCCTAATGAATTCAAATGTAAGTCCTAATGAGGCAAATATTCAACCTATGTAGATTTCAAACGACATCATAGATCAGCGTATTTGTGATGATGAAGATTTACAGGATGTAATTTATGGAGATAGGACTGAAAATGAGCAGGCTAGAGGTATGCCTAAATGACTGGTGCAAACCTTGGGTGATAGTAAAATTGATGCACCTATTTCTAGTCGTACTAGTTCAGGTTTTCAGCATGCCTCTTATGCATCAGATTGTTATGCTTTGGCTGTGTCTAGTATGTGTGAAGAGAAAGAACCTCTTTCATTTGATGAGGCACAAAAATCAAAAAATTGATTGGCTGCAATGCAAAGTGAATATGATGCTATAATGAAGAATAGTACATGGTCTTTGTGTGATTTGCCTATTGGTAAAAAGATCATTGGATGTAAGTGGATTTTTAAGTTGAAACGAAAGCCAGATGACAGTGTTGATCGCTATAAGGCTAGACTTGTTGCAAAGGATTATGCTCAAGAAAAGGACATTGATTTTGATGAGACCTTTGCTCCCACTTGTCGTATGACTACCATTCGTAGCATTTGTGCATTGGCAGCTCATAATGATTGAAATGTACATCAGTTGAACATAAAGTCTACGTTCTTGAATGGAGATTTGCATGAGGAGGTGTATGTATCACAGCCTTGTGGTTGTGTTCAAAGAGGGCAGGAAAACAAAGTGTGCAGGTTGAAAAAGGTTTTGTATGGTTTAAAGCAAGCTCCACGAGCTTGGTATGAAAAGATACATGCATATTTGACTGCACATGGTTTTCAAAATAGTCCAACAGAAAGCACTTTGTATGTTAAACGTGTGGATGATGTACATCTAATCATTGCTCTCTATGTCGATGACATGCTGCTCACAGGACCAAATGAGAGTCATATTGCTGATTTTAAAGCTGATTTGAATGCCTCTTTTGAGATGTCAGATTTGGAACATTTGCATCATTATTTGGGGATACAATTTAAGCAGTGTGATGGAGGTATTGCTTTGTGTCAGACAAAGTATATTGAGACATTGTTGCGGAGATTTGGCCTTGAAGACTGCAAGCCTATTGCTACTCCAATGGAAACAGGTTTGAAGTTGAGTCTTCATGATGCTGGAGATCACTTTGATGTCACACTCTATCAGACAGCTGTTGGTTGCCTCATTTATGTATATGCATCACGAGGCCGGATATTCAGTTTGCAGTCTCACAGGTGAGCAGGTTTATGCATAGCCCAGGGTCTCAGCATTGGAAGGCAGTTAAACGCATCTTTCGCTACTTGAGTGGCACCATACATCTTGGGTTGTTTTATCCCAAGGGGGGATCATTGCCGCCAAATTTACATGCTTTTTCGGACTCAGATTGGGCTGGTTGCTATGACACAAGAGTGTCCATAAGTGGTTTTTGTTCCATGCTCGGTAGCTCATGCATATCTTGGTTGAGCAAGAAGCAACCTACTGTGGCCACTTCTGGTTGTGAAGCTGTGAGTACAGGGCAGCTTTCACAGCTACGGTTGAGTGTGTGGCTCAGACGGCTTATGGGACTGACTTGGGTGTTGGATAGGAGTCTGCCACCTCTATCTACACTGACAGTCAAAGCGCATTGGCAATTGCGAGAAACCCAGTTTTTCATGCTCGCACAAAGCACATTGAGGTGCATTATCACTATGTCAAGGAGAGACTCTCAGCAGGAGAGATCGGCTTGGCATATGTGCCAACACAGGACAACCTCGCCGATCTTTTCACAAAGGCGCTTCCTCGTGAGAAGTTTGAAGCTTTCCGCAAAGATTTGGGCTTGTTCCCCTTTGTGGACTGATCTACTTCGGGCATGACACTTCCCTATACATGAGTGCCAGCTCTCGTTCACACCATCACTCCCAGGGGGGATTTGTTGCCATATATATAGGCAGTGATGTGTGTGAACACACTTAAGACCGCCAGGGCACTTTTTTCCTCTTTAGGAGGTTTTTTCCCCCGGCTTGTTTATACGCCCATTATTCTAGGACTAACTTATCTTTGTACATTGACACAATCCAATACACTGTGTGTTATGTGCATTCTTGCTTCTTCTTCTCCAAGCTTTGTGTGCTTTCCTGCAACCCTAATTCCAACAGTATCAAATTTATGAAGGTGTATAGGAGGTGAACAAGACATCGTCCTTGTAATCACATTTAAGTCACACTAATAATAATAGTGACATTGACATTAAAAAAATTCATGCAATTATATCATTATTCAATTCATATAAATGGTGTCATCATGCAATTATGTCATTATTCAATCCATAAATACATGTAATCTATAAATTATTTAAATCTTTACAATATTTAACCAAATGCTTTAAAAATTCAGTAAATCTCTTTGAGAGAATATACTTATACATGGATAACCATCGAGCAGTATGATTGGGATAACGTTGGGTTCCCCACAGTGATCAGATCAGTATGGGAAGTAATGGAAGTTTCTGACTTTGCTGATGGGAACTTCGCTGATGGGGTTGATCTTTTACAAAGCCCCCCCAGATACTTTAACAACAAGTGACTTTGACCCTAATGAAGAAGCCAAAGAGGCTACAGCAGTCGACCTTCGAATCTTTTGCTCATGAATTGAGCTGCCTGCGAGAGCTGAGACGGAGGTGCAAATGCTCTGTGCCATGAGATTTGGATAATCATTGTTTACTTTAAAGAGGGTACAGGGCTTCTATGACAATCCATTCCATACCCTGATTTGGGTCCCTTCCGCCTCAAAATGAAGTAGCAAGAAGAGCGATGGACGACTCTTACAGAGATGATTCCGTATACAGCAGCATCATAGGGAGAAAGTTTGTTGGTATGCCCAAGCTGTAAGTGGATGTTTCACACTGGCACTGCCACCACTTCAATGAGTTGGACATGCTTCCATTTAGAATGACCATGTGCCGTAGCCACTTCCCCATAGTGATACCAGTTATGTTGGATTGCCCATCTGACAAGCTTCTACTAACTGTCCACATATGACCAGCACTACAAATAGGAGACAAGACCTGGAAGAGGGAGATTGAAACCAAACTCGGACGGAGAGAGAGAATCCAAGCTCTAAATATGAACACTCTTATGCCCACCCAACACACACAGATTGAACTGGAACAACAAATTTGAAAGAAACAATAATAAACACTGCACCACACTGAGCCGGAACGGCCAGGCCCCCCTAGAAACTTTATTCAAGGAAGAACCTTTTACAACAGACCAAGGTGCGGGTGCAAACTTGCACTGGTTCTCCACAAAGCTTCAGCAAAAACTTGCTCAAAGATCTAGGTACAAACAGCACCAAGAACCAGTACAAAACAATCTTGAAACAGTCCCAAAAATCAGCGGCCAGCTCCGGAAGAAGAGGGAAAAGTGCTGTCCTGTACGGCCAGGGCTGTACAACCAGCAGACGGCTGCTGTACGGCCAGTGCTGAAGGTGAGAAGAAAACCAGTCGGCCTGGTGCAGCCCTGCTGTACCGCCAGCGCTCAGGGAAGAGAGAACATGCTGCTGCCCTGCTGTACAGCCAGCGCTGAGAGAGAGAGAGAACCAGTCGGCCTGCTGCTGCTGTGTACGACCAGCGCACAGAAGGGAGGAGAGAACACAACAGGTCGGATGCAGCTGCTGCTGTACGGCCGGCGCTCAAAGAGAGAAAGAAGGCTGCTCTACGGCCAGCACACAAAAGGGGAGAGAAGGCTGATGTCCTACTGTACGACCAGCACTAAGGAGAGAGGGAGAAAACTCAGCAACTGCTGCCCACCTCTGTGCGTCCTCATGCGCATCCCTCCTTTTCATGGAGTCGACCAGCCCCAAAATAGCTGTGCTTTTTCCCTTCTGAGCCAAAAGTGGCTGAATTGCCAAAAATACCAAGGTTTATGTTTTTTTTCCCAGCTTGTTGGTCAAGATTCTTCTAGGTGCCTCCCCCTCCTTTTGGTGCACATATGCATGCCCACAAGGTGATTAGTCCGGCCACACTTTAATGATGTGTGAACCTCTTGACTTACAATTCTTATAAGTCACACCAACAAATAGAATCCATACTCTGTTGCCATCTTTCAGGCCAAAATATGCCAGTGAATGGTTTAGCTTTCTTTTGTGGAAAATCCCCGTTCTCACCTGGGCTCTGCTCAGTGTGTGAAACACTAGTCACGACTGGTGAAGGAACCAAATGGTGATATCCCCTCCGTCTTATAAGACAATTGTCTGCAACAATTGTCTGCAACTGTATAAGCCCGATATCAATAGAAAATACTCTTCAAGTATTACAGATCCACTACCATACATGTATTGTCATGTCATGCTCCATAAGCCATACATGTATTGTCATGTGAGGCTCCGTAGGCCACACATGTATTGTCATGTCAGGCCCCTTATGCCATACATGTTTTATCATGTTAGGCTCCATAAGCCACAAATATAATCTTGCCATGTCAGTGGGCTCACACTAGAGTCCTTCCTGGAGATCCATCCACCACGTATAGGCATAAACTACTCTTGGCATGTCCGTGGGCTCACACCATAGTCATTCTTGGGGATCCATCCACATATCTGCAAAAGGCATAAAGTCCTGTTGGCATGTCAGTGGGCTCATACCAGAGTACTTCCTGGGGATCTATCCACATACATGCAAAAAGGCATGCGCCATGGCATGATCGGTGTGAGAGTCCTTCCCCACAAAGCCGCCAAAACAAGCACATGCATGTCTTTGACCAGCCATACAAGCGCAGAATACCTACCATGTTAGGCTGCAGAATAACTCAGAGTCTAGAATGAACCAATCCATGTTACTGATAAATAATTCATAGTTTTGTAACCGCATATGCGATATATTCTAGTGTCTCAACTAGAATACTCTCCATATGAGATCCTTGTATAGGCGACAATTCTAGCATCCCATTCTGTTAGGAGCCTCCAATATACAAGACCAAAACCATAAACTATTCATCAAAACCATAGAGAAGCCTTTTCCAGAATCAGAATGGTTTCCAAAGAAAATGCCTTTCAGAAAAATAACTTTCATGAAATACATCTCAACATAAACATGAGAAACACTCTCCACTTGCATCAGCAAGGGAGTTAAACATATACAAAATTCCAAATATTGGCAAAAGAAAAGTGTTAAAACATAAATAACTTTCATGAAATACATCTCAACATAAACATGAGAAACACTCTCCACTTGCATCAGCAAGGGAGTTAAACATATACAAAATTCCAAATATTGGCAAAAGAAAAGCGTTAAAACATAAATACTTATCTCGATAAAAAGTATGTCGCCAATATACTTATGAACAATCAAAATTTATGGGGAGAAATCCCATAAATATCGCCTCAAATACCAAAATTCGCAACACCCAAAATAGTGTCTCTATGTAGACACAAAAATATGAAGTAGAACTAGATCTCCTTTGAAGCTTCGTTCTTTTTATGGCAAGAATACTGGCACCAATAACAATCGGGCTTGGTCCAACAACCCGTTGGTCCATCTTCTACCAAAAGAGCTTGTATCTTCCGTTCGTTGTCCTCCTTCCAAGGCATCTTTTGAGCCATCTCTTCCCTAAAAGAATGCTTGTCTCCACCACGGACTATAGGCAGGATCGGAATAGGAGCCATCTTTCTCTTTTTGAAAGAATACCTAAAAGCTTCCTCAGCAACCAATATACAAGACCAAAACCATAAACTATTCATCAAAACCATAGAGAAGCCTTTTCCAGAATCAAAATGGTTTCCAAAGAAAATGCCTTTCAGAAAAATAACTTTCATGAAATACATCTCAACATAAACATGAGAAACACTCTCCACTTGCATCAGCAAGGGAGTTAAACATATACAAAATTCCAAATATTGGCTTGGTCCAACAACCCGTTGGTCCATCTTCTACCAAAAGAGCTTGTATCTTCCGTTCGTTGTCCTCCTTCCAAGGCATCTTTTGAGCCATCTCTTCCCTAAAAGAATGCTTGTCTACACCACGGACTATAGGCAGGATCGGAACAAGAGCCATCTTTCTCTTTTTGAAAGAATACCTAAAAGCTTCCTCTGCAACCAATATACAAGACCAAAACCATAAACTATTCATCAAAACCATAGAGAAGCCTTTTCCAAAATCAAAATGGTTTCCAAAGAAAATGCCTTTCAGAAAAATAACTTTCATGAAATACATCTCAACATAAACATGAGAAACACTCTCCACTTGCATCAACAAGGGAGTTCAACATGTACAAAATTCCAAATATTGGCGAAAGAAAAGCGTTAAAACATAAATACTTATCTCGATAAAAAGTCTATCACCAATATACTTTTTGTCACATGCAGTCTGCACTCAGTGCATGGTGACAAGATGGCTCATCACCAGCAGTGTAACATTTGTACATTATTAGAACCCAATAGGATGATATTTATCGTACGCTGTGACCCCATTGTATATCCTCAGTCCAGGATAAGTCAGGCACGAGCTACGTAGGTCATTCCTCAGCCTTAGCGGGTTAGTCAGTCAGTCAAGTCCCTTAACCCACTTAGAGAGAATCATTCATGCATGTAGAGTCAGTAGAAGCCGTAGCCATACAGTACCTCCACAGGCCCAATTCAGCAATCATATCTGCGTTTTTCTGCATACCTCTCAGCCGGCCTGTGTATAGTTCTCTACAGCCCTGCGTTTACAGTTCTACAGCAGCCCAACCCTGCATTTTCAGTTCTACAGCAGTCCTACAGCAGTATACCGCCTTCTGTGCATCATCCATACATGCTACAGTCATCTGGTGTGAAGGTAACATATCATTCATAAGCATTTACAGCATAGTTACATAGCTTAGAACAGTCCACCGCAGTCCTTCCTCAGCCTCAGGTGTGCAGCCCTTCCTCATGCCCTTGGGAAGAGTGCATAGGCTCGAGATCAGTTCATTGAGGTGTTTCTACAGCCGTGTACAGTTCAGCCAGGCTTCCGATCCTCCAAGATCTTGCGTTTGGCTTATCTACAGTCCACAGTCATTCTCTCCAAAGTAATAAAGCAAATACTATCTCGTTATCGGAATAGGGGGCCCTTCAGTGGCTTATTCGGGACCCAATCTGGTGTACAGTTCTCATATATCTCTCTCTCATCTCTTTAAAGTTTAAAGTATTAAAGTGAATTGCTAAACTCACGAAACTCGGGATACAGAAGACAGTGTGAGCATTTGTGTGACAGGATCTTCAAATACAAAGACTTCCGCTGCATATTACACTTATGAACAATCAAAATTTATGGGGAGAAATCCCATAAATATCGCCTCAAATACCAAAATTCGCAACACCCAAAATAGTGTCTCTATGTAGACACAAAAATATGAAGTAGAACTAGATCTCCTTTGAAGCTTCGTTCTTTTTGTGGCAAGAACACTGGTACCAATCTTCTACCAAAAGAGCTTGTATCTTATGTTCGTTGTCCTCCTTTCAAGGCATCTTCTGAGCCATCTCTTCCCTAAAAGAATGCTTGTCTCCACCACGGACTACAGGAAGGATCGGAACAAGAGCCATCCTTCTCTTTTTGGAAGAATACCTAAAAGCTTCCTTAGCAACCGTTGACTGATGAGGTTCAACGAACCCCAAATCCGGTTTTACCTGATACTTGCCCCGTTTATCAAGGGTAATATCCCCTTCATGTAGAAGATAGTGAGAAGCTAACTTTATTCATTTCCATCATTGAAGCCAAATCTAGGAAGACATTTGTAGCACCGGACTTCATGATCCTTTGCTTTTCATAACCGTCCTCACATGAGGGTCTTCACGGTACATCCTCAAATATGCATCTTTTTCCTGAAGTTCTTGACGAAGCTACCTCGTCAAAAACTTATGATGCTCAAACTGTCTATCAATGATATTACTGTCCTGCTCCACCATGTGTTCAAGAGTTTTAATCCTCTCCTCGTGTTCCTTGCAACCTTGGACCTTAAGGGTCCATAACTGTGTGACTGTCTGCCTCGATAGAATAGGCAAGAAGCTGTGCTCTGTGTCACATGCATCCCACACTTGGATGCCACGTAGACATTTCTGTCCAGAAGGTGGATGGAGAACTGGTCCCATGTGAGCCCAGTCCGGGACGAGTCAGCCAGGGATCCATCTCAGTCGTCCGAGGTCAGGTGTGCATTGTCCTGCACATGAGTCCAAGGTCAGGTGTGCACTGTCCTGCACATGAAATAGTGCCAGTCCGCGCTGTGAGTCTCCCTCTGGAATGATGTCAGTTGTTCTGTATGTTTGGTCTGCCACCACATATCAGACAGCTGTGTAGATGTAGGTAGGCAGCAGATCTGGACACAGGGAAGGCTTTGGGTCACCCAAAAATGGGGCAAGCAGCCCCAGGACATGCCCACCAGCCCAAGGAAGGGCTGGGCAGGCTGTCGGCCAGCCCAAGAGGGCTTGGCCAAGCAGCCAACTGGCTCTTGGGCCAGCCCAGCCAGTTGGCTAACCCTTAGGGCAGCCTGGACTGCAGGCGGCCAGTGCCCAGGCGCTGCCCAGCAGCCTGCGCTGGACTGGACAGCAGCCCACAGGGGCAGACAAGGCAGTCCAATGTGAAAGCAAGGTTTTTGAGCATTTCATTATATTAAAACCACTCGTGGAGGTACAGTAAACCAGCCGACTGCTCATAAAGAGTAGTATAAATAGGAGAGGTCCACAATCCCATCATTCATCTCATTATTTCACCAAGAGCTCAAGCCAATCAAGGGCTAGACAAGCCAAGGAGATTGCTAAGCAAAGGGTGAAGACAATGGAGGGTTAGGGTTAGGGTTTACACAGGTTCAAGCAAGCGTGGAAACCAAGAGAAGAGTGAACACGACTTCAGTATGCTTCAATGATTAAAAAAATCAAGTACAATAGCCACATGATAGTGACCCTAAAAGATAAGTGTTCACATGTCCGGCCATAAATGTGCCGGGTGGACCAAAACGCTTATAAACTGCATATAAGTGAAACTGAACTAAACTGGGGGAAAAAACCTCCACTAACTGAAGTAAAAAGTGCCCCAATAACCTACTGATGATCACTAGCACTCCTCTGGGTGCATACACAGCATAAAACCCAACAAACCGCCCTGGAGTGATATGTGATCACTGTACATCATCCACCAAAAGGAAACAAATTCAAAGCATTGCGGAATGCTTCAAATTTCGGACGTGGTAATGCCTTGGTGAAGATGTCTGCCACATTCTGATCTGTAGGACAGTAGATCAGACTGATATCTCCTGCCTGGAGTCTCTCCCGAACAAAATGATAGTGAATCTCAATGCGTTTCGTGCGAGCATGAAACACGGGATTCCTGGCCACAGCAATGGCACTCTGACTATCAGTATAGATAGGTGTAGGCTCCTCCACTGAAATATCCATATCAGTCATGAGACGACGCAGCCAAACACACTCAACAGTAGTAGTGTAGGCTGCTTTGTACTCTGCCTCACAAGACGAAGTGGCCACTGTGGTCTGTTTCTTGCTTAGCCAAGAAATGCATGAAGCGCCAAGGAAGAAACGATTTCCACTAGTGGAATGTCTGGTATCAAAATCACCAGCCCAATCTGAATCACTGTAAGCGTGTAACTGCATGTCACTTCCCTCAGGATAAAGCAACCCAAGAGACAAGGTACCCTGCAAATAACGGAATACACGCTTCACAGCTTGCCAATGTGACAACCGTGGGCTGTGCATGAATCTGCTCAACTGAGAGACTGCATACTGAATATCTGGCCTTGTATTACACAAGTAAATGAGGCACCCAACAGCCTGAGCATATGTAGTGGCATCAAAGGAAACACTGTCATCTTGTAGTGACAGTTTCATCCCAAGCTCCATAGGAGTACTAATAGGCTTGCAATCCTGAAATTTAAACTTCTCCAGAAGTTTAGCAACATAACGTGATTGCAACAACCCAATGCCTCTGTTATCCTGCACAAACAGTATGCCCAAATAGTAATGTACAAGGCCCAAGTCAGACATGTCAAATGTCTGTTGCAGTATCTCCTTAAAAGCTGCAATTTTGTCATCATTTGATCCCATGAGCAAGAGATCATCCACATAAAGACTGATGACCAGCAGATCTGTGTCTTCTTTCTTTACATACAGAGTGGCCTCTGATGGACTGTTCACAAATCCCTGAGTGAGTAGAAAAGCATCTATTTTTGCGTACCAAGCTCGTGGAGCTTGTTTCAAACCATACAAGGCCTTTTTCAGCCTGCAAACTTTCCCCTCATGACCATGTTCTGCAAATCCCATGGGCTGAAATACATAAACTTCCTCCTCGAGGTCCCCATGTAGGAATGCAGTCTTTATGTCCAACTGGTGAACAACCCAACCACGATGTGCAGCCAATGCAATGACACACCTAAGTGTCGACATACGGGATGTAGGAGCAAATGTCTCCTCATAATCAATGCCCTTCTTCTGTGCATAGCCCTTTGCAACTAGACGGGCTTTGTACCTGTCAATGGATCCATCTGCATGTCTTTTCAACTTATAGACCCATTTAGTACCAATGGCTTTCTTGCCTTTGGGCAGATCAACCAAATCCCATGTTTGATTCTTTTTAATAGAATCAATCTCAGCCTGCATGGCTTTGTTCCAATGCACATTATCTCGTGCATCCACAAATGAATCAGGCTCATCATCATCCTGTAAACTGGCTGCCATAACCAGATTCAAATCCATGATGTGTGCATGCTCATTGGTCCTTGTCTCCCTACGAGTACGACCAGCAAGAGGACCCTCTAAATGGCTGTCCTGTAATGTCCTCAAATACCATCGAGGTATATGTCTGACCTGTGGTGCCTGCTGTCCCATATTTGGTTCAGCTTCTGGGTCATTTGGCTGCTGAATTTCTGCACCACCTACATCATTTGCTGGCTGTCCAGTACCCTCATGAGTTGGATCACCAACTGTGGAATGAAACTCCATGAGTAGTAGACCTTCAAACACATCATTTTCAGCTTGATTTGCCTCATAACCAGCCATGGATATTTCTGATTTTTCATCAAAAATCACATCCCGACTAATGAATATCTTCCTGGATAGTGGGTCATATAATCTGTAGCCCTTGCTCTCACGGCTATACCCAACAAAAATGCATTTTGTGGCTTTATCATCCAGCTTCCTCCTCAACTCTTTGGGTATGTGTGCATATGCAAGACACCCAAAGATACGAAAATGCGATACAGAATGCTTGCGGCCATGCCAAGCCTCAAAAGGAGTAATAGAAACCAATGCCTTTGTGGGACATCGATTCAAAATATGACAAGCACACATTACTGCTTCCACCCAAAAGATATGTGGTAGTCTTTTTGCCTTTAGCATACATCTGGCCATCTCCATGAGTGACCGATTTTTCCTTTCTGCAACCCCATTCTGCTGTGGAGTGTAAGGAGTAGTATACTGATGTTTTATACCTCTACTCCCAAGAAAGGAATTCAGCATATGTGACATATATTCCCCCCCTCGGTCAGAACGGAGAGTCTTCACCTTGCATCCTGACTCTGTCTCAACAAGTGCTACAAAGGCCAAAAATGCATCATATACCTGTGATTTCTGTGTCAAAGGATAGACCCAGCATATACGAGAGAAGTCATCAATAAATGTTGCAAAATAAAAGCAACCACCTAATGACTTCGTCTGCATGGAACCACAAAGATCACTGTGTATAAGTTGCAACTTTGCAGTTGCTCTTAGAGCCTGATCACGAGGGAAGGAAAACCTGTGCATTTTTCCCAAAATACATCCTTCACAAATGTGATCTGGAGGCTTCTCCATGAGAGGTAGATCTGTAAACATATTATGTCGCTGCATAAGCATAAGACTACCAAAATTTACATGCCCCATGCGAGCATGCCATAACTCCGCATCAACCATAGCTGGAGTAAGAGTGAATGCATGATAAGCAGACTGATCCACTGGCTGAAATGCATCCAACTCATAAAGTCCATGACATAATGTACCAGTAAGCATCAAGGTCAAGGCATTTGCTTTGTCTCTGACCATGCATTTATCATCATCAAAGTAGACCTGCATTCCACAATGTGCTAAAGAAGAAATGGACAATAAATTCTTCTTTATCCCTGGTACATATAAGGCATCTGTAAGGCGGAGAATGGAGCCATCAATGGCTGTAAGCTGAATCTCCCCAATGCCACAAACTGGATATGAAGCATTGTTGGCACACTGAACAGTTTTGCCAACAGGGGCAGGGCCAACATGACTAAACAAATCCCTGCGAGATGTGATATGCTTTGAGGCACCACTATCAAAATACCAAGTACATGCATGCTCTGTCAAACTGAGTGCCTGTGAAGACCAAGAGGCATCATAGCTGCATGTATAAAAACAGTAATCCCTGTCCTCAACAAAAGAAGCAGTCTCTGGAGGAGCTTTAGGAGCATCATTAACAGACATCCCAGCTTCCTTTGCCTTCTCTTTGGCAATCCTCTTCCTACATTCCGTGATGTAGTGACCTGGCTTCTTACAGTAATGACATTTGCCCTTCTTCTTGGGCTGTCCATCACCTTTCTTGGTATCCTGTGAAGAACCACCATCACCTGAGTTTTGATTTGCACTCTTTGGCTGAGTTTTTCCTTTCCCCTTTTGACCTGTAGTAAATGCTTGTTCAGCATTTGTGTTCATATTCATATTCTTCCTCATTTGCTCCTCTTGTAGTAAGAGAGCAACAAGTTCCTGATACTTGAGGGGTTCAACAGCATTCCTCATGCTGAGGTTCAAAGAGGTATGGAAAGCCAAGTAAGATCTTGGCAAAGAGTGCAAGATGGTGGACACAAGCTATGTCTCAGGAATAATCTCATCCACATTGATGAGTTGCTCTCTCAAATCCTGCAGCTTGTTTAAGTGGCTAGACATATCATCTCCTTCATTCATCTTCTGATTTTCCAGTTCTCTTTTCAAAAATGAGATCCTAGCCTCATTACGAGCAGCATACATCTGCTCCAAAGTCACCCATGCATTCTGTGAAGAGCCAGCTGAACGAATATGAGGTATAATGGACCTCTGTACTGACAATGCAATGAGTGACAAAGCTTGTGCATCCCTGGCATCCCATGTCTTTTGAGCATTTGTTCTCTGAACAGGCAATGGCTGTCCTGGAGCCTGTACCTGTTGTCCTCGTCCACGAGCACCCCCTTGGGGAGGAGTCTCTGGAGCCAATGGACCTGGACGTGGTTCATCACCACTAACAAAATCCCAAAGACCTTTTGCCACAAGCACATTTTTCAGCATAAAACTCCACAAGGAGTAGTTCGTGCCATCCAATTTGTCTTCCTTAGACAAATATGTGAATACATCACTTTGCTGTTGATTTGCCATTATGCTTTACGCACAATGTTGTACCTGTTTACCAAAAAACCCAATAACAGAAACCCTGATAATAACTGTACTCCACTGAATACAGTTCACCCAAATCTGCCTGCACTCTCAATCCTCTGAATGTGCAGCTCAATGCACCAATGACTGAGTAGAGCAACAAATGGCGTACACAATGCCAAAATGCCCCAAAAATGCCCAAATTTGCTACACCCAAACTGTGCAAAAAAACCTGTATATTTCTTTGATAGAAAATCTGCCTGTTGTGCCTGTATATTTTCACAGAGAAAATAAAAATGCCCAATATTCAAAATATGTAATGCTTACCACTTCTGTGCTGAGCAGTAGGCTTAACTGCAGTCGAATGTTGACGTGGCAGAATCTGGTCGGCTGTACTGTGCAGATACCTTGACTATACTATTGCAGTCGTGTGCTGTACTGTGCACTGTACGGAGTAGGGCGACCAGTTACACGTCAGCTGCAGGTTCAGATGTGCTTATCAGGTACAGGCGCTGACTGTACGGAAGCAAGTCGCCTGTTGCAGCAGGCGCACAGGTGATGGTGGCTGCGCTTGACTGTACGGGCAGGTACAATAACTGAAGGCGATGCAGGTACAGTACCCGACTGAAGGCGACCAGGTACTGAGGTTGTAAGCGGCGCTTGACTGTACGTATGGGCAGCTAATGCGCACGTGTAGCTGATGGCGGCGCACAATGGTGTGTACGGGCAGCAGGCGCACAGCTGTAGCTGAAGGCGGCGCACAATGGGTGTACGGGCAGCAGATGTTGAAGCCGGCGCAGACAAGGTATACTGAAGTCGGCGCTGACAAGGTGTACGTATGCTGTACAGGCAGCAGCAATGCAGAGCTTCAAAGCTCTGATACCAATTGAAGACAATGGAGGGTTAGGGTTAGGGTTTACACAGGTTCAAGCAAGCGTGGAAACCAAGAGAAGAGTGAACACGACTTCAGTATGCTTCAATGATTTAAAAATCAAGTACAATAGCCACATGATAGTGACCCTAAAAGATAAGTGTTCACATGTCCGGCCATAAATGTGCCGGGTGGACCAAAACACTTATAAACTGCATATAAGTGAAACTGAACTAAACTGGGGAAAAAACCTCCACTAACTGAAGTAAAAAGTGCCCCAGTAACCTACTGATGATCACTAGCACTCCTCTGGGTGCATACACAGCATAAAACCCAACAAAGGGGTGGACTTCTGAAGGTCAAGGGCAAGGATTTCCCAGCCAAGAAAGGTCAAGAATTCTGTATTTGTTTTCAGATTTACATCATTCTAATAAAGCAAATACACCATCCGTGGTGGGGGCCCTACAGAGGGTAATTGGGACCCAATACTGTGTCCTCTCTCTCTCTCTCTCTCTCTCTCTCTCTCTCTCTCTCTCTCTCTCTCTATTTTCTGCACTTCTCCTTTTAAGTGTTGTGCGTTAATTTCCGTCGCGAAAAGAGTGCTGAATTCTGAGTTTTTGAAGTTACCGATCTTTCTCCGAAGCTTCCACATACTACACTCTGATACCAATGAAACCAAACCCGAACAGCAAGAAGCTCTAAATATGAACACTCTTATGCCCACCCAACACACAGATTGAACTGGAACAACAAAAGTGAAAGAAACAATAATAAACAGTGCACCACACTGAGCCGGAACAATCGGGCCTCCGGTAGGAACTTCTTTATTCAAGGAAGAAGCTTTTACAACAGACCAAGGTGCGGGTGCAAACTTGCACTGGATTCTCCACAAAGCTTCAGCAAACACTTGCTCAAAGATCTAGGTACAAACAGCACCAAGAACCGGTACAAAACAATCTTGAAACAGCCCCCAAAATCAGCGACCAGCTCTAGAAGAAGAGGAAAAAAGTACTCTCCTATACGGCCAGGGATGTACGACTAGTAGACGGCTGTTGTACGGCCAGTGCTGAAGGTGAGAGAGAAGAAAACCAGTCGGCCTGTTGCTGCTCTATTGTGCAGCCAACGCTCAAGGGAAAGAGAGAGAGAGTTGTTGCCCTGTTGTACGGCCAGCACTCAGGGAAGAGAGAGCATGCTGCTGCCCTGCAGAACGGCCAACACTCAAAAAGATAGAACCAGTCGGCCTGCTGCTGTTGTGCACGGCCACGGGAGAGAGAACAAAACAGGTCAGCTGCAGCAGCTGCTGTACGGCCAACGCTGAGAGAGAAAGAGAGAGAGAGAGAGAGAGAAGGCTGCTATACAGCCAACGCACAAAAGGGAAGAGAAGGCTGATGTCCTGTTGTACAACCAACGCTCAAGAGAGAGGGAGAAAACTCAGCAACTGCTGCTCGCCTCTCTATGTCCTCATGCACGTCCCTCCTCCTCCTTTTCATGGAGTCGACCAGTCCCAAAATAGCTGTGCTTTTTCCCTTTTGAGCCAAAAGTGGCTGAGTTGCCAAAAATATGTTTCATGCTTTTTTTCCCAACTTGTTGGTCAAGATTCCTCTAGGCGCCTCCTTTTGATCCACATATGCATGCCCACAAGGTGATAAGTCCGGCCACAGTTTAACGATGTGTGAACCTCTTGACTTATGATCCTTATAAGTCACACCAATAAATAGAATCCATACTCTATTGCCATCTTTCAGGCCAAAATATGCCAATGAATGCTTTAGCTTTCTTCTGTGGCTCTGCTCAATGTGTGAAACACTGGTGAAGAGACCAAATGGTGACAGAGATCCCCCACTAAGACACCTGTTTCAAATCAAATCAGGGTCAGGCATGCCCACCAACACGTAATATATTTTCTGGTCCTTGGGTCTCAAGAAGAGATGTCAAAAAACCATATAGTCTTATCAACCTTTGTAGACTCCCAGTGTTGGAAGTTCTAGTGTTTTCTTTTTGATGTTTCCTAGAAGGATTTTGAAGATGGTTGATGCGTCTTCCATCATAATACTATGTATTACTTTTTACCATATGACCAACATAGACAGACAAGGATGGATTGATGCAAGGGACATTGCCAAAGACAAATAGCCTTCACCATTAGATAGGACGGTTGCATAAAGCATACATTAAAAAATCCAAACCAAAAAAGTTAAAATTACCTCTAATGCCTTTCACATCAAAAGATTGAAATACATCTTAGGCCCTTCATATCTAATATTGAAATACGCAAGCTACCGCCATGCAAATGGTTGTTTAAAGTACTCAAAAACTCTTCAGTGGTAGGTAAGTACACTGTAGACAAGGCTGGTTGCTGAACTATAGGTTTATAAAGTGTTGGACTCTATGTACAGAGTGCTGGTGGAAGGTGGTGTTGTAAAATGCTATGAAAGGCTGGCTAAAAAAGACGAATTCAAAACCAAACAAGGCCTCTAGATAAAGGCCACAACTAATACCACATAATCAGCATATGCAAGCTCGCTTGCTTATAATGTAGCCCCCACTAGTTGAGGTAGCCACTACTCCCCTTTTCACCTCCCTTCTCACCCTTGTTAATGCAAACCTATCTTGGACGTGCCAGCTTTTGCTCAACTCCACCAAAAACTAGGTGTGATCCATTCCGCCCATTTGCCCCGTGTAATTAGAATACATAATTAATGTTGGAAACGCATTTGCTCACTACTCCACCCTCGTGTTGTTATTGTGGATAACAAATGTACTCTATTTTGTAAGGCCCCCGATCTGAGTAGTAGTCATTGTTGTGAGTACGCGGGCACTCGACAATTTCCAATTTAGACACTAGACGGCTTATGTAGACTTGGCACTCTACCGAGTAGAATGCATGCTTGTGCGGGCTATGTGACCGCATTAGCGAGTATTGGACAACAAACTAAGTACACACTGTTTCTCAAGCTGTTCTCGGGTTGCGAGACCTGTTTGAGAGTCCAGACAATCTTAGATGGCCGTTTGTACTCTGATATGGTCTCAGTCGGATGATATGATCAGTTGGCCATTTTGGACCAAGTTGTGGGTTGGCCGATGTGGCAAACCTGCGTCCATGCCCAGCCTGGGCACTTTAAATAGACTAGTTTGGCAACATAGTGTTCATTGTGTTCAAGCACTCTTATAAGCAAGACATCCTCCGTCGTCGAGAGAGTCTCTCTAGATTGCTATCAAAGCTCCACATGGGTGGGCGGACAGTTTTTTGCAAGCAATAATAGTTTACTCTCCACTTCTTTCTGTAATTCAGAGCTTTGAATTGTGAAGATCCTGCTTCTGCTATTGTGTTTTCTTAAAATTAAATGTCACTTCAAGCAAGAATCATGTTATTTGCATTCATGACCCTGCACATGCACAAACCAAGTGAATGCGTCACTCAAAGGAATGATAGAAGTAGCTTTTATTCCTGCTCATATCCTTCTTTTGTCTTGTGTTTTTCCTTGTTAAAACCTTGATCAAAAGTTGCCATGGTTGTCCACCATATAGTCACCAAAAGCATACCTAAATTGTCAGTCTTCCCATGCCAATGCAAGCTATAAACAAATATCTACAATGTATCACCTTTGTTAAAGGTCCAAGCAAAACTTCTATCCCCCCTCTAATTGTGAGGAAAGCTGCAGCAATCAGCCCTTCTCTTACTTTATTCAAAGGACCTCCTCTGAATGTTGTAAGAGAATATTACTTCTGACAGTCCACCCTTCACCGGCACTGTGCCCTCATGCAGCATACTTAGCTTGTGAAGCTTACAGTATATTGAAGTACTTGAGCTATTAAAGGGAACCTGCTTCCACAAATGCCAAGATTGATCCTTGCTTCAGATTAAATTTCTGTCAAAAAGCTTGCATAATGACACCTGATTGATTCTAAGGACACGATAATTGCATTTCTGGACTTGAAAGATGCGTGAAAACAGAATAAAATGAAACTAATGAGCATGTAAAAAGCCAGTATTACCATCTCCTTGCCCCCTTCTTATGCATCTTAGCTCATCCAGCATTATAAACCATACAAATCTTGATGTATAAACCAAGACAAAGTATCACTTATTACAGTTTCACTTGATATTTTGTTTGGACATGAAGTCCAACGAGATACCATTGGCTTCGAGATGTTGTTGAAGATCTGTAGTACCGAACACAACGCCCGGTGTGTAGACCCCACCTCTTGGCAGTGTTCTACGTTGGTCCAGCATGATGAGGGCACATTGAACCAAGCATATGGGAGTAGTGATGTAGCCAATCTCAGGACCAGACACCACAGTGGTCACTTGCATATCCGGCGGAGGGGCATGAGAGGATGAGGCCATCGTAGAGTCACTGTAGCCTTTTCCAACAAACCACAGCTTGAAGCTCGCTGCAGAGACCTGATCTTCAGTCGGGCCACCTCGCTGAAAGACTCCCAAAGAGAAAAAGGATGGGAAGCGTAAAAGGAGACGCCGTCCGAAAGTGAACATGGCAAGGGTGAGAATGCAGATGCCCATCCATATCTGACCCAAGACAGAGAAGATGTTAGGGATGGCAGAATACACACCAAAATGGACCGGGATGTAGTTGAGCTTGCGGGCCAGAGCCATGGAGGAAAGGCCTTCATTTTCCTCTTCATCTATGGATGGTGGACCGCCAGAAGCAACAGTGGACATGGTCCTACGCACCACGGCGGAGTCGGCACTGGGTAGAAGCACTGCCCACATGTTGAGGTCCTTCTTCCATGAGATAAGAGCGGGCTTTTTGGCAGGAGTACCAGGAACCGTAATCCTAGCCCTAGCTTTCTTGGTCTGGGCCCTCAGTTTACGAAGCTCACCGGCACTGGAGACGCCCAGGACGGCAGACTCCCAGGTGCCCAGGTTGCCCACGATCTTGGTGGTGGATGCTAGCTGAAGGAAGCAGTCGACGGAATTGGGAACCGATGGGGCCTCCCACTGTCTGAGGTGATGAAGAAGCCCGAATTCGGCAGGGATGGAGTCATAGCCGCAGGCGGAGACAAGAAGGCATCCTTTCTCTGTGGCCGCCTCGTGGTAGAGGAGCTCCATCCTCTCCATAAACTCCGGCTCCCCCGTGATGTCCAGATAGTCGGCCCCTGCTTCCACGCAGGCCGCCACCACCGGCTCCCCGTACAGGCGGTACGGCCCCACGCAATTAAGCACCAGCTTGGTGCGGCTGCACATGGCCAGTAGTGACTGCGAGTCGTCCACATTGGCCTCCAACAGGGGCAGGGCCGGAGGTGTGGCCGGAGCCGCCGCCCAAGCTAGCGCTGCCGCCAGCTTGGCTCTACTCCGGCCGGCCAAAGCGATCCGCCTGGATCCATCGTTGGCGAACTTGAGGAGCTCCCGCACCACGTACTTGCCAGTGAAGCCCGACGCGCCGAAGATCACCACGTCCACCGCATCCGCCATTGCTCTCTTCCCTGAACACAAAGGATAGCTTGCGGCTCTTGAACAACCTTGTGCATGTCGCATTGAAATCATCAAGTTTAGTCGGCAATTGAAATCATGCATTAATTTTTTATAACAAAAATTTCTATGGATTCACATTTGAGAAAAACATAATAGAAATGTCATTTTTTGATCTTTCATGTTATTACAATACCAATTTTTCTTTTTTGGCATAAAGGAATACTAGTATTGGACCCGCGCGTTGTTGCGGCGGCAGGTAGAGTTCCAGAAAAAATAGGCCCAGTTTCTCCAAGATTTAGGTCATGTTTTAAGTAAACACAATACATTATTTCAAGTGACTTCATATATACATATCTCAAAATAACATCCATGTCTCATAGATTTATAGTGAAAACAAAAATATCATAGTAATGTAGCATATGAAGATACAAAAAAGGACCAATATTACATATTCTCAAAATGCACCACAAAATACGTATTCTCAACAAATTGAATTCTTCTCTCGTCGTGAGAAGGATCATTCATTTGTCTCCTCACAATACGCTATCTATTGTAAAGCGGTGATCCATCCCGCACATGCTCTACTATCGATGAATGCAAAGGACCTACACAAACGATACAACAATAAATCAAATCTCAAAAGGACCTGCACATAACGACACATCGATAAATAAAATCTCAAAAAATCTTATAATAGAAAAACATACCTCGTACAATAGAACATCGAGTGGATGGTACATGAGGAGCTCAGTGTAGTATAAAACCCATAACGAATACCAATGGTCATGATGATGGATGTAAGAAACAACCAGTCATCGAGTACTGAATACCCCTCAAATGATATAAAACATCTGTCCATCTCTCTCCAAAACAAATAGACACCCCACTCCTCATCAGGAACACCGATCCCGTACATCTCGATGCCGTCGTCGACAACTCTTACCATAAACGTATCAATGTCATGCAATATCCTAAAATTAAAGCATAACAAATAGGTTATACAATTATTTATATATAGGTTCAAAAAATATTTATACAATGTCTAATAATTACATTTATACTTACCCATCCCTATAAGCATCAATCATAATCCCTGCTACGTGACCCGCAGTAATAGGAGCTGACCATAGCGGTGGCTCTGTACAAATAGACATCAGTATAGAATGTCATGTTCCATACTTTGTAATTAAGAAAAGTTATGCAAATATAAGGCATGCCCAATGTAAAGGTAATCTTAGACATGTTTGTCAAAACATAAACAACAAAAATAGGTACTTTTACCATGGACAAATATGTATTAAAAAAATCACAATAAAATTAATCAAATTGCAGAACTTAAATAAGAAACCTGACTTATCACTCTGAAGTCATCAAGATCTTCTTATAAACAATATTGTTTGTTGTAGGTGTATGACTTTGAAGATCATCAAATGAAGACTCCACATTAGCATTATCCTCAAGTAACACCTTCACAGCATGAGGAGACCGTGCTCGTGACAACGCGACAATTGCCCATGAGTAAACATTGGAGTCACCAAATACAACCCCTAGACATTTAGGGTTTGGCCTTGCGATTTGTTTATTGACATGCCAAATGCCAGCCGCACGGGAAACTGTCTCCGCCTCATGGGGGTGAATGGTAGTTGGGTCTCGGTGCATATAAAGGTAATCCGTGGAAGAAATACTCTTTCACCAACTTTAGTACCAATGATGATTTCAGTCTCCAAGACTTTAGAGTGAAAGGCCTTACATATCATCCATGTACCATTACATATCATCCATGTACCATTACAGAGTCCACGTCTTGGATCCAAGTTACGAAGCAAAATAATAGGAGCTTCTAACTTTAAAACCAAGCAGTGAGGTGGATATCCGCCCCGAAGGTCAATTGCATTCAAAAATTCTGTGGAATATAGGAATGAATTTTCATCATTTTCAAGAATTGAATCTGCACTGAAATATTGCTTAGGCTCACCAGGCATTGTATCCAAAGCTGTCTTATTCACAATATCCACTTGACTGTTTATCAGAGCAAGAATAGCACCCTCACTAAAGTATGAAGCATATGTCGTAGTGATAGCCAATTCAGAGTATACCCAATGTACCAAGTCTTTAAGAGTCGATCTTTACAAGACCATATTACTTGGTAGTGTCACCATCGTATTATCATCACTACAATCCACTCCATTTTCAATATTCATGACCCACTGTTTTAACTCATTGCATCCATTAGTATTGCTTGATTGAATACGCATATTTCCAGTTAACTTTAGAACTTTGATAGAGTTCCATAGAAAGGAACGACACAATGCTGCATTAACAATATCCTCACGTCTTCCCTTCATAACAACAGGCAAGATTTGTCTAAAATCTCTCCCCATTAATACAACCTTTCCACCAAATGGCTTATCTGAGAATAATACATCTTGTAAGCTCCTATCCAATGCTTCAAAAGCATAACGATGAATCATTGGAGCCTCATCCCAAATAATGAGCTTACAAACTCTCAAAACCTCTGCAAGTTGTCCATGTACATGGATTTTGCAAGTTGAAGAATTGTTTAGCTCTAGAGGTATCTTGAATCTAGAATGTGTAGTACGTCCATTCGCCAAGATTAGAGAAGCAATACCTAACGATGCAGTGTGGCCAAAGCAACATGCCCTTGTCCACATACTCGTGCAAGCAAGCAATTATACAAATAGGTCTTGCCCAATCCCCTCGGACTATCTAGGAAAAAAATGTCACCTGCATCTGTTGCAATTGCATACATTACAGCATCGAAAGCAACACGCTGGCTATCTGTTAATGTTGACTCCATAGCACTTGACAGCTTAGATTGTTCGACAGTATCAAAAGATCTCTCTTCCAAAAGCAATCTATTTTCACCCAAGACTTCCAAATCAGTTCTGTTTAGTTCAGGCATTCCTTCAAAATCTGCCAATGTCCATCTCTGAGCACGAAGAATTTCTTCTAAATGCAGTAGTGCATGAGTTTCAGCTAATTGTTCAATACCAGTGAACTGACCCCTGCTTCTCGATAACTAGTATAGAAAATCTTTTATCATTTCTTCTCGAAATCTCTCCCACAATATTCCTGGACAAGAAGGCTCACAAAATAGCAATATAGCATTTTGCATGGATGATGCTTCCTCCATATATGCAACCCATTCAGAATCATCTTCCAGTATCCCTCTGGCAATGCAAGCTGCCTTGAAAGAAGGATAGATGTGACCATTGAGCGAACACAAATTTTCAAATGACCTAGATCCTTTACATATTGTAAGAAGTAGGCAAACATAGTATGCCTCACCTGCCAAAGGAGCTACAAGGTACATGCGCCCTATAGTGTTTCCAATCTTTCTTTTGGTCCATTTCTTCAACCTGGAGTTCCAAACCCATTATTGAGGGAAATCACTATACAATGTATTGTTTGCTTCAGGATGTTGTTGATTACAGGTAAACCATTCAGTCATAGTAGTCTTGCCTACATTTTCCCTCTGAAAAACACCTGCAATATTATCATCATCTCTGAAGATAACATTATGACCCCCATCTAAGTGTACCTGCAACCATTGCACATCAGGCTTCTCATTGTGTAAATCATACTCAAAGAGTCTCCAACAACATGCCTCTAATGCAGAGACGTAACGTGCATCCAAATACCTCTAAATCTCATCTACGCAAGCAGCATTAACATCCCCACCTTGTACAGTGCTAAATCTTATTGTTGCTCTGTCATGCCCCTTGTATATGTACTTGTAAAGATATTTCACTGCTGCTGCTGTTGTTGAGCATATTTCCACATTTACATGAGCATTATATGTGACTGAAAGATAAGGGTTATATGGCACAACCCATCTATTATCAACATTACACTTTTTCAATGCCACAGTTCTTCCATCATTTCGACGCATATACACGGGGTAACCACTCTCATCCACAGTAGCCTCTTGTGCAAAAGCTCGTGGATAGTTCCTTGTGCATTTCCCTTTATCCATACAAATTGCACTTGGATTGAATGGCCCACAGGGCCCATGGATATTGCAATGCAACACGACATCATGCAGAGTAGGAAACATTTGCTTGTCAGGCAATTAAGCACATACTATTTTGTCATAGTCTTGGATAATCTTAGGTTTTTGGGCACTATCCAAGATCAATAACGTGTGTGAATGAGGCAATCCTCTTTTTTGGAACTCAATGAATGACACTCACATATCCAATCACCTTACCAAAGAGCTCCTTCTTCATGATATTTTTCATATGTTTTTGGTGAAATACTCTAGTAGTCAAATCAGGCCGGTCACATGCACTTTGCCCCGGGAGTAAAGCATCTAATACCTCTGGCCACTTTTGGGTTACAAGTGAAAGTAATGAATAAATCGGACTTGCCCTTTGAACGAACAATTGCCATGTCATCCTGATAAAGTAATGAATAAATCGGGCTTGCCCTTTGAACGAACAATTGCCATGTCATCCTGATAAAGTTGATACATTTGTCGTGGCCCACCAGTAAAACTGGAAGGTAACACTGTTCTGCTTCCCACTGTCCTTCCTGCAATACCACTTCCACTTCCTTCTACATGAAGCATGTCTGCTAAACCACTATAAACCTCTGAACGTAAATTTTTTTGATTATGGCGTAGCCAAGATAATCATGACTCTTCAACACTACAATAGGCATCAACAATAAACTGTTGCAACAACCTTTCACCACCTAGTAAGCATGCATTTGTATCTAGGCAAATTTGCAATCGATAAGCATAGTATTGTCATTGAGTCACACAATGACCATTTCTCAATGCACTCACTTGTGCATCAGCATAAGGGATTCTTAAGTGCCATCCGTCCTCCCCTTTTGGAAATAACATGATGTACAAAAGAGGCATATAGCACCTGTGCAAATTAGAGATGTGTTTGCATGTGCCTTCTCGAGTATGCAATAAATTATCACGAGACGACCAACATTATGATCATCACATTGACCAATCATGATACCAGCAATCTCGAAAGCTGTTGGCATTGAGTACTGCCTAGAAGTGGATATCATCTCACATATAGTCATTTTCAATTCCAAACTTGGATTGTCACTCAACATTCTTCCCACATACTCAAAAGCTTGTGCAAATGGATTAGAAGTGTGCATCATGGATTGAAGTGCTTCTAGGGTCGTGGATTCCAATCCATTCATGACACCTAGTTAATTTTGTAATTCGTGCTCAGTATCAAACACATACAACTGTGCAAACTGTGGCTTAGGATCATACATATTACTGGGGACCAAGGACCCAATCCGATGATAAACACTCCCATGCACCTTGAAAGTATAGACACTACTATTTTGAAAGAGAGAGTCATCTATTTGTGCACCCAATGATGAAAAAGCCAAGACACTATTATAAGCCCTGATGTTTCTCGAAATTTTTTACTTGTAGTGTCACTACCAATCAAAAGAGATCTTAATGGCTCAGGTGGTTTAGCAAGTGAAGGAACAGACACACGCCCATGTTTACAACAATATTTGCCAAGAACCTGTCCACAACTCATCTTCTTTTCACTTGCCCATAACTGTGCTCCATAAAACCCACACTCATGTGTCATCCCTCCTTAATGAGTGGCTTAAAGTGCACGAATATACCAAAGGCCAAGTAGCTGCATGTATACCTTGTACGGGCGTGAGTTCATGGAGGATAGACAAAATCCCTCCCTTTCTTTTTTCAAATACATAAGAGGGAATTTCTCCAATACTCTCCCTTCTTATTGTATTAGCAAATGGCACTTCTCTCTCTTCATGGGCAGAAAAGGAAGACATTGTAATTGCATTATCCTCATTTACTCTTCTAGCTGCATTATAAGAGGTCCTATTTCGACGGTACCTTCTTGTAAGTCTCAAACTTTCAACCAGTGATATCCTTAAATAAACTCCACTTGCCATTTCCCTTGTTATTTCTTTCAAAAGAGTCCTATTCTTAGCAATTTCACGGCGAAAACTTCTACCACTCTTGTTGAATATCCTTTGATCTTCATGGACAGGAAATAAGGACATTGTAGTTGCATCACCCTCATTTGCAAATTCTAGTACACTCTCATCCTTTGCCACTACTCTCTGACCACCTACCAATACACTTTCATCCTCTATCACTACTCTTTCGCCATCTATTACTACTCTTTCATCAAATATAAGGGCTTCTTCATTAACTCCATTCAATGGTGCAAGTACTCTCTCACCATCTGCCATAGAAGAAGATAGCATCCTTGGATCACACAGTACAACCCTTCTAACCACACCCTCATCACTTGCATCAAGGCACGCCAGTACTGCCTCATTATTTGCCATAACACCCTAATTAGCCACCACTGCAAGACCCTTGTTAAAAGAAATCGTGTTCATAGCCAATCTTGTGGATGTTGCAAGACCCTCATTAGCTCCATCAAATGTTACTCTTCTAGTTGCATTATAAGAAGCCTTATTTCTAGCAATGAAGCGTCGATACCTTCTCGTAAGTCTCAAACTTTCAGCCAATGACATCCCGGAATAAAGTCCATTTGTCATCTCCCTTATTATTTTATTCAAAAGAGTCCTATTTCTAGCAATCTCATGGCATACACTTCTAGCACTCTTGTTAGATATCCTTTTATCTCCACCCAAGGCAATTTGAGACCTCTTAGTGCTAGATTGAGGTAAATACATCAAAGTTTCTTTTGCTACTTGTTTTTGTACAGAAAAGGTATCGTTTTCTGCTAGAATCTTATGAGTCTCTTGCATCAATACATCACCGGTATTACAAGTAACACCCTTGCATCACAACAATGAGGTTCACTATCCCTCGACTCCTGTGCACATTTTATTTTTTCATTTCTTCTTCTTTTCCTTGGAGCATTCAAGGAAATGGTCTGAAGAGGACACCTCAAACTACCTGTCTCTACCATTCTTGCCATAAACCTAATTCCATCAAGTATTCAATTAGAAAGAGTGGCACATTGAGTATAAAGTCATTTTCTTTATTATAAAATAGTAAACATTGAATAAAAATAACAATATTTTTTTCTATAATATTTGTGTATACACATAATATACAATCTCTCATGAGATTTTCTCCAATCTTCACATACATACTAAAAGATTATAAAGCTCTCTCTCTCTCTCTCTCTCTCTCTCTCTCTCTCTCTCTCTCTCTCGATGACATTTACCCACCTGGCTTCAAGTCTCCCCATTGATTGGGTAGAAATAACCCTCTAAGTCGACGTTAAGCGGTCTTGTCCCAAGTGGGTGTGTGTGTAAAGAGGATAATTCTCACTATCTTTCTATCACATAAGCGTGGTAGAAATGGCTAGTGGAATTGCCCTTGGGATGACATTTACCCACCTGGGTTCAAGTCTCGTCGATTGGGTAGAAATAACCCTCTGAGTCGATGTTAAGCGGTCTCGTCTCTCAAGTGGGTGTGTGTGTGTAAAGAGGACAATTCTCACTACCTTTCTATCACCCAATCGTGGTAGAAATTGCTAGTGGAATTGCCCTTGGGATGACATTTACCCACCTGGGTTCAAGTCTCCCCATCGATTGGGTAGAAATAACCCTGTAAGTCGACGTTAAGCGGTCTTGTCTCAAGTGGGTGTGTGTGTAAAGAGGGCAATTCTCACTACCTTTCTATCACCCAAGCGTGGTAGAAATGGCTAGTGGAATTGCCCTTGGGATGACATTTACCCACCTCGGTTCAAGTTTCCCCGTCGATTGGGTAGAAATAACCCTCTAAGTTGATGTTAAGCGGTCTCGTCTCAAGTGGGTGTGTGTGTAAAGAGGACCATTCTCACTACCTTTCTACTATCACCCAAGCGTGGTAAAAATGGCTAGTGGAATTGCCCTTGGGATGACATTTACCCACCTGGGTTCAAGTCTCCCTGTCGATTGGGTAAAAATAACCCGACGTTAAGCGGTCTCGTCATCTCTCTCTCTCTCTCTCTCTCTCTCTCTCTCTCTCTCTCTCTCTCTCTCTCTCTCTCTCTCTATCTATATATATATATATATGTATATATATGTATGTATGTATGTATGTATGTATGTATGTATGTATGTATATGTATGTATATATATATATGTATGTATATATACATGTATATGTATATGTATGTATGTATGTATATATATGTATATATATATACATACATACATACATATCTATATACATATATATATATACATGTATATATACATACATATATATATATATATATACATACATACATATATATATATATATACATACATATATATATATATATATACATACATATAGACATGTATATATACATCTATATATACATGTATATATATATACATATGTATATATATGCATATATACACATAGATATATACATATATACATATATATATACATATATACATATATACACATATATACATATATATACATACATACATACATATATATATATATACATATACATATACATATATATACATACATATATATACATACATGTATATACATATATATATCTATATATATATCCATCCCTCTGACTCAAGCTAGATTGTGCTTGTATGAAGGTAGGTTTATGTCATAAACTTATTTGATCTTTGCCACGTTTCATCTTTTCCAATGAGCATTAAAATCCTTATGCTCTTATCAAACTATACCGAACTATTTGTATTTAAAAATCATAAATTTTAAAAATAAGCATACAATTAAGAAGAAAAACAAAAATAAAGCAAAGTTTTGGTAGCTTACCTCAAAAGACTAATGAAGACCCAAACTATATGACAAATCAGCAATATGCCAGCCCTATGAAAAGCTAATGTACCTACATTGATCCACAAAGTAGAATAGATGAGAGCTCTTTCCACCCCCTTAACTTCATTTCACATTTTTCCAGTTGTCAAAATCTATGGTTCCTAATCCTTAAAACTTACATATATAAAAATAACACACAAAATCTATAATCCTAAAACATTACATATATACTTATAAAAAGATAATAACAGTGTCACAAATATTACAAAAACATTATAAAATCAGCATCCAATGTCTTCCAATGCCCAAACCAAGCTTAGAAATCTCTCTCTCTCTCTCTCTCTCTCTCTCTCTCTCTCTCTCTCTTCCCCCCATGTACATATAAGAGACAAAAAGCCATAAAAAGAGATTTTTCTATAAAAAACCATTAAAAGAGACCTTCTCTATAATCTCCATATAAATACTAAGAGATTATATCCACATATATAAATCAATCTCTCTCTCTCTCTCTCTCTCTCTCTCTCTCTCTCTCTCTCTCTCTCTCTCTCTCTCTCTCGCAATGATATATGAGAGACAAAAAGGACCATCATTATCATTCGAGTACTTAGAGCCCAAAGTTACAAAAGATATTACTGTCATAAGCATTACAAAAGGATCATAACATCAACTCCTAAAACCAAATGAATAATTACATTCCACGTGTTTGCAATCTATAACTCATTTTGGTAAGTGAAGGACCATCATTATCGTTCGAGTACTTAGAGCCTAAAGTTACAAAAAGATAATAGTGTCATAAGCATTACAAAAGGATCATAAGATCAACTCCTAATTGGTGAACCAAATGAATAATTACATTCCACGTGTTTGCAATCTACGACTCATTTTGGTAAGTAAAGCCCCAAACCTATTCAATGTTTCTTTAAGGCTTGATACTTCCATTCCAAGCCTATCAACATGGGCACTTAACTTGTCTTGTTACTCTTTTATAACATCAATTGTCTTTCGACAACCAATATCACAAAGGTGTGCTTCTCCGGAAGCACCACATGTATCCATTATGCGGAGGTAGGTAGCTTCGACAATATCCTTGATCTCGTGATTGCCACTTACAATGGTAGAAATTGATTCTCGAGTTGAGCTCCTCTCCCCACTTCCATGATTTCTTATGCACACTAACCAAGACCAGCAATCAAGCTCTCCACATTTAACACATGGGAGTTTGTGTCGTTGACCAAATGGAGTATTTTCTCTGATGTTACATTTATTGTCTTCTTTCCATTTTGAGTCTTCTTACCCATGGTTACGTCGCACCCACTTAGTAGAGGTTTTAAGTTTCCTCTGGAATTGCTTAAAAGCATGCATTATTCGTTGAGTCTTCTCATTATCTTCTCTTGCCTTAGATTGTTGAGGTTGCACGATGGCTTCTATCCTCAACGTCCATGGAACACCTCACAATTTCCTCCTCGTTATCCATATTGTACATCATTAAGAAATATATTGATGAAATATTTTTTTAATTTTATTTAATCTAGAAGAAATTATGGATTATGAAAATAATCCAAACGGTGAATCGCAAACTAAATCACACGTACGTAGAATAGATTAAGACCCAACTACGCTCAAGTGAATGAATGGTAAAAAGGTATCCACATGAATATATATATATATATATATATATATATATATATATATATATATATATACACACACACACACACACATATATATATATACATACATATATACATATATACATATATATATATATATATATATATATATATATATATATATATATATATATATATATATATATACATACATATATATATACATATACATATACATATATATATATATATATTTTATTTAAAACAAATTTAAAAAATCTAAAGGCTAGCCAAAATGCAACCACTTTTTCTCAATCAATTTTTTATTAGAAAACCCAAATTATTCTACACTTTCTCTCTCTCTCTCTCTCTCTCTCTCTCTCTCTCTATATATATATATATATATATATATATATATATACGTGTGTGTGTGTGTGTGTGTGTATGTATGTATGTATGTATGTATGTATGTATACCCAACAAAAACCAAGGCAGTGATTAATCTTGGCCAGATCTTGTGATGTGCAGAAAGTGAAAGCATGTCATAACAGCAGCCGCGTAAAGATTAGTGCACAATAACATTAATCACAATTCATCCTAGTCTTAACTTTCTAATTACATTTTCTATACACTAACAGTGGTCCGAATTAATCATGCCCTTAACTTTCTAGTAGGGTCATGTACACACTCTAACATTAATCAAAAGTCATCAATCTTTAACTTTTTAGAAAGGTTTTGAATTGATGTTTATATTAGGTTACATAATTAATTATAAAACAATTCATTACAACACTCATGTATACAATTTGACCTTAATTAGTAATTATACGTCGTCAGTTATGATAATGCTTTTTTATTGATGCACAAATTTAAAACAAACGAATCATTCTACACTCTCCCTTTTATCTTGTATACACTTTGTTTATATAATACACTTTGTATATATAAAATGACCTTGAGCAAAATAAATGACCTTGAGCAAAATAAAAGACCTTGAGCAATGAAGCACTTGGAGGAGGCAAAGGCGATCGAGGAGCTCGAGGAGGCGAAGGCACGACCACGTGGAGCTCAAAGCTGGTAGGCTGAGGTGCCTAGGGTACATAGAATAACCAAAAATTTTAAAAATCTGAAGGCTAGCCAAAATGCAACCACTTTTTCTCAATCATTTTTTTATTAAAACCCAAATTATTCTACACTCTCTCTCTCTCTCTCTCTCTCTCTCTCTCTCTCTCTCTATATATATATATATATATATATATATATATATATATATATATATATATGTATGTATGTATGTATGTATGTATGTATGTATGTATGTATACCCAATAAAAACCAAGGCAGTGATTAATCTTGGCCAGATCTTGTGATGTGCGGAAAGTGAAAGCAGGTCATCAACAGCAGCCACGAAAAGATTAGTGCACAGTAACATTAATCACAATTCATCCTAGTCTTAACTTTCTAATTACGTTTTCTATACACTAACAGTGGTTTGAATTAATCATTCCCTTAACTTTCTAGTAGGGTTATGTACACACTAACATTAATCAAAAGTCATTAGTCTTTAACTTTTTAGAAAGGTTTTGAATTGATGTTTATATTAGATTACATCATTAATTATAAAACAATTCATTACAACACTCATGTATACAATTCGACTTAATTAGTAATTATAGGTCGTCAGATATGATAATGCTTTTTTATTGATGCGCAAATTAATAATTTTGTTTGCACACGTGCTGACACATGCAAGTGTTGCACTCGGTGCCGTGGCGGCCCACCCGGACTTCTGCGTCGGGGCGGATTGCTTATAGAAAATGAAAAAGTCTCAAGCCTCCTGTCCTGTCACAGTGAGTTTGCGGCTCTTGCTCCTCACGCATTTAGCCAGCACATGCCATCACTGCTACAGTGGTCGTGTGGATAACAACTAACATTTATTGTATTAATTTTCTTCAAGAAGTCGTCACCTACACGCTCGTTAAACCCTCAAGCCTCTCCCCCTTGCTGCCTATTTCATCTCCCTCTCTCTCACTCTCTCGCTCACACGCACACAGCTTTTTACCAGGACATCTCAACTTTGCCATTGCATCTCATTCCCTTCATTTTCTAAGTACCCCATCTCTCTCTCTCTCTCTCTCTCTCTCTCTCTCTCTCTCTCACTTTTAGACCTAGCTATGTTGCGTAAGCAGTTCGGCCTACCCACCCTCCTCCTCTTGCTACTTTTGCTTTTCCCTGTAGCCCAAGCAACAAGAGTTAGGCCCTTCCAACACCATCACCGACATAGCTGGCATCGCGGGCTACCATTACTCCAAACCATCATCCCCAGCTATAAATGAACTCCCCTTCGAGTACCATCACAAAGCAGATCCCCACATCCAAATGGTAACCATGAACGAAGAGTCTGTAGTAGCAGGTACACACGGTGCAGCTCGCTGGTCCCTCCGCCTCCTTGGCTCCGCCCACCGGGCCACCACCAGCTGTCAGCAAGAAATCGGTAAGGCGTGTGCTAAGGCCTATGCTGGTGTTTACACAATGAAGCTGCACAGCAGGTACACATGGCGTAGCTCGGTGGTCCCGTCGCCTCCTCGGCTCTGCCCACCGGGTCACCACCACAGCAGCTATCAGCGAGAAACCGGCAAGGCGTGTGCTAAGGCCTATGCTGGCATGTGCTAAGGCCCATTATTATTGTTATTACATTACGAAGTTGATAAGTTGATACCTGTGGAGGTAGAGCTCGAGGCGACCTGGAGGTGATTTGATGATTGGGATGGCAGGTGAGGTGAAGTGCCGCATGCGACCCGGAGGTGATGACGATTAGAACAGCAGGCAAGGTGAAGCGTCGCACGACGACCCTAAGTTGATACTTGTGGTCTTGTGGAGGTAGAGCTCGAGGTGACCCGAGGTGATGAGACGACTGGAACAACAGGCGAGGTGATGACTGGAACAACAGGCGAGTGATGGCAAAATGTGGACGTGATTGGACCCAGTGAACTAAAGGTGGAGCCCAAACGTGAAACGCAAGCGTGAACTTCACGTCGCGGGAGGAGCACATGCAAATTGTCCAGCAAACTTGAATTTGAATTAACCCCACCTCCTTTACCCACGTGGAGGGAGGGGCAGTTGTGGTGATTTTGAATTTGAATTAACCCCACCTCCTTTGCCCACGTGGAGGGAGGGGAGTTGTGGTTAATCTTGTATAGATTTTTGGCATAAAGGAATATATTCTAGCTTGTGAATGTTCTCCTCATTGTCACTATCATCACCTTCAATATCAATAGAAATGTCTTTCTCTTTTACTATTTCTTTACCCGGTCTATGTGTTTGCTCTTCCTCCATTATTTCAATTGTTTGCTTATTTGTCTTATATAAATTCTCTACTATTTCATCTTCATTAAAGGCATACCTCAAATCGTCAACTTCATTCTCATTTCTTTTCCATCTATTCATGAACCAATCTAATCTTGGATGTGAAGCATTGAAATTTTGTTTATTAATAAAAATGTCAAAGATATCTGTCATTGTTGTGTTGGATGGATATACCATTGTCCTCCAGAAAGCATTTACTTTTTGAAGCTCCATTCCTCTTCCTTGATATGGAGTTATCCAATTAGAAGATGGGTAGTACTTTCCTGTCTTGATCATTTTATGAATGGTGGTGCAAAAATTATTCCCTAAAGGATGCTTTAAATAGAACTTCCAAAATATCATTGCTCTATCAAAAATGTTAGTTGGAGTAAGACAAACTTTGTTCTTCAAATCATCTGCACCATATTGCATGTAAATTTCTATTCCCTTTAGTAATATCTTCAGCACTAATATTATGTGACACATTTTTATAATGAGGCTTATCAAGATCTTTCATACAATAGCCTATTATACCATGAAATGTGTGCATGTTCTTCTGCCTTAATGTTCTACACATTATAATCCCACCAATGGGATTATTCTTATCCCATCTAAGATACTTTTTAATGAGTTTATTAATTGTAATTATTGACTTTGCATGAATTCTAATGACCATTTGATAGTGTAAATGGAAAACTATGCCTCCTCTTTCCAATGAGCAACTACCAGCAAGGCATTCTTTAGTGATAAAATCATGAAGATTATTTAGTAATGCTTCATCAATGTCACTACCACCTAATGATATTGTCACACTTAGCTCAAGCACTTTCAAGTTGAAATTGGATTGATCTAACATTGCATCTTCATTATATAACTTCTTTGGTCTTCCACAATTTCTCTTAGGTTCTATTCTTAAAACATCATGGCTTTCATTAGTTGAATTTATGAATTTTCCAATCGTTTATTCTCTTGCTCTTTTATTCATTTTTTACATTTCACTACATAATAACAAAAAAAATGAATAAGTTAAAAATTCAAAATCCTTAAATATTATTTTCCAAATTGGAATTCAATTCAGTTAGAAAAAATTGGCACCTGAGATAGCCTGAGCATACTGGTCCCAAATGTTCAAACTCTTGCCATCCCCACAAGCTCTGCTCTTTCATGCTGAGCCGATCCAACGAGACAATAATCAAGACAAAAAATGTAGGTTATGATAAATGATGCGTGCTTAAAATAATCAAGATAGAAAATAATTAAAATAATATAAGGACCTTCAGAGAAGAGGTGATGGCACCGAAGAGGAAACCATTAGGGAAGCTAGAGTGTGTGACACCGGTGCCATTGGGGAACAACGAGCTCTCATCATCTCTGATGTGATGAGGGTAGTGATAGAGCAGCACCACACACTGGCGCACACACAATGCAAAACACTGCTAGTCGAGCGATGAAGTGCGCCATTTTGGTGCAATGTCATGTGAAGCGAGTTTTCTTGGCAAGCCCCTTATTATTAACGATTTCATTTCGAAAAAGCAAGAGAAGACCCTCCTCCTCCCTCGGCACTCTCTCTCTCACACACACAGACGCCAACACGTATACGATCGCACGCGGGGCACACACAGACGCCAACATGTACGATTGCACGCGGGCACACACACGCCAACAAACACGCACGCTCGCACAAAGCCTCGCACGCGTGTTGGCCTCTAAGTTTTGCTATTCAGTTGAAGAAACAGACTACGCCAACACACATGCACAATCACACAAAGCCTCGCACGCGTACTGGCCTCTAGGTACCATCCCTGTAATCTGTTTTAAACCGCCACCAACTCCTCTCGCCGAAAAAAGGAGATGGATATCAACCGCCACCAACTCCTTTTGCCGATACATCCTATTTAAAAAACCTTATAGTCTTAACGTAATGTGGTGGAACATTAGAATAGTTAAAGGTTCAATAATATTGCTAGTCTTTCGTTAATTAATTGGTTTTCTTTTTTACCTTGTAGGCCCCTATTAGTAGGCTTTGAGACCTCCAAATTTAAATTTTACCCAAACCATCATGAGGCAGTAGCTCAGTTCTTAAGGTGTTTGGTTGATATGCCCGAGATTATGGGTTCAAGCCCCGTTGGCTACCCTGAAGGATGCAATCTTGTAATGATACAATTGAGCCATGAAGATTAAATAGATTATGGTAAACAATGATGACTATATTATAGCAAACATCGAGACAAATACCTTCAATATCTTGTCCATTGTCATAAATAAATGAAAATGATCTCCTTGCCACATCCATCCTAAGCAATATACCTGTAATATCAAATAACAAAACTACACTTCACTAATCATTTATGTAAGATTTTGAGCTCTCTCTCTCTCTATATATACATACATACATACATACATACATATATATATATATATATATATATATATATATATATGTTAAGTATTTCAAACCGAGCAAGAAAAAATAATAATGCCATTGTAAATGAAAGAAAAACATTTGGTTATCCAAAGCGATCCACCTGGAGCCATCGTTCGCGAGCTTGAGGAGCTCCCACACCACGTACTTGCCAGTGAATCCCGACGCGCCGAAGATCACCACGTCCACCGCATCCGCCATTGTTCTCTTCCCTAGATAGCTTGCATAAAGATGCTTTCTTGAACGACCTTTTTGAGGTCGCATTAAAATCAACAAGTTTAGTTGCCAATTAAAATAAACAACTTTAGTCACCAATTAAATAGTACTAGTGTCATTGAGACCTCCAAATTCAAATTCTGTCGGAACTATCATCCGAAGGTAGCTCAATTGTTAAGGTGTTTGGTTAATATGCCTAAAGTATACACCATCTCTAACATGATCCATTTATTTCTTTCTATTTATAGATGACTATACAAAGTAAACCAGCCACTTATGTTATCATTAGAACACACTCCAAGGTTGGATATTGTGTAATCTTGAATGCATTTGTGAAGGACTAGTCTCACGACATGGCTAGCCATCTACAACAAGAAAGGGGGGGATGGTAAGGATAAAATGATTCTATGCATTTAATGTATCTCATGAGTATAAGAAGTTAAGAGGCATACACTAGTAAGTGAGAAGACAAAATTGATCAAGTTAAATGATCCTCTACACCACTTAGTGTATCCAAAGTAATAGCGACATAAATGATTACATATACCAAGAGTATAAGAAATCAAGAGGCACACACATTAAGCAAGGAGATGAAACAAATCAAGTTAAATTAGCCTTTTCACTTAGTGTATCCCAAGAAATACAAACATGAATAATGGAAGTGGACATAGCAAGCAAGGGGCAAAAAAGGTGTGGGTCAACAAATGATCCTATGGGCTTGGTGTATCCTAACAAATAAACGTATAAAGATTTGTAAGGATAAGATATATTTCTCTCTCTGTCTCTCTCTCCCCCCCTCTCTCTCTCTAACCTGATCTTTCTACCACATCTCATGAGAGGGGAAAGTAGAGAGAGAGAGAGAGACAGAGAGAGAGAGAGAGAGAGAGAGAGAGACATGGTAGCAAGAGCAGGTTAGAGAGAGAAAGAGATCATATAGTGAGAGCTTAGAGTAGTCACTTGCATTGACCTATGTCTATGCCAATTTTTGGTCCTCTACAGAGGAACACACATAGAAAGGAGGTGAATCTGATTAGATCAAATGAGCCTCTACGCTTGGTCTATCCTAAGAAAGAGTCTGAGAGGGGGAGAGAGAGAGAGAGGGGACAAGAGAGAGAGAGAGAGAGAGAGAGAGAGAGATTAAAGCAGCCACTTGCATGCACAAACCTATGTCTACATCAAATTTTATGTCCTCTATAGAGGCACACACTAATAGAGGAGGTGAAACTGGTTAGATTAAATGAGCTTGTACATGCTTGTTGGTATATCCCAAGAAATGGGTACATAAATAATGAAGATGTATATTACAAGAAAGGGGTCTAAACATTGAGGGATAAATGATCATATATGCTTGGTGTATCCCATGAGATATATATATATATAATATCACTAGGGGGATAAGGGTCAAATGATCCTATACATTTGACATATCCCAATAAAGAGAGATAAAACAATTTATAGTGACAAACAACACAAGACCATGCAAAGGACAAGCTTGATATGATAATATATAGTAGGGGAGAGAGAGAGAGAGAGAGAGAGAGAGAGAGAGAGAGAGAGAGAGAGAGATTTCTATTAAATGTCTTCAGAAGGCCAAAAATCTATAGGAGATAAAAGTTATGAAGATTTGTTACAAATTTGGTAACAGATGAAATAAAATGAAAAAAAATTGCTACCAAGGACTAGTCTCATGACATGGCTAGCCATCTACAACAATGTTTGAGTTGGTAGAGGGATCTTGTGGGTTTACGTTGAAGTGGTAGTTAGATATTCTTCTTTCTAGACTTTTGAGATTTGTGTTAAGTGTTTGAGTATGTAGCATGGGTTATCAAGGTAGCCAAAATAGATTTCCACCCTTGTAGTAGCCTTGAGCTGCAAGCATCTATTTGTTCACCCATCTTTTAATGCCTTAGAAAAAATTGGACAATGATTTTTGTGGTGGAGTTACCTACTCTGAGGGAGCTGAGGTTTGGTACCCTTCTTGGAAGAAGCTTGTGAGGAAGCACTGGTGTTTATGAGTTTAGGAGGTAGCATCGATAATGAGTATATGCCTTTTGTGGAGTATGTATATGCCACGGCAATCTGCCGTGGCATATACATACTCCACAAAAGGCATATACTCATTATCTGCCGTGGCATATACATACTCCACAAAAGGCATATACTCATTATCGATGCTACCTCCTAAACTCATAAACACCAGTGAATCTGCCGTGGCATATACATACTCCACAAAAGGCATATACTCATTATCGATGCTACCTCCTAAACTCATAAACACCAGTGCTTTCTCACAACTTGACATGGCACTACAAACTGGGACGAGAAATGACGTAAACACCAGTGCTTCCTCTCACAATTTGATGGTCGGCAATTTGACGTGGCACTACAAGCTAGGATGACAAATGACGTGGAGAGGGCTGCGAGCGCAATTGATGTGAGAAAATATTCATCTTGCTTCTGCCACGTCAGATTGCCGAGCATCGGCAATCTGACATGGCAGAAGCAAGATGAGCATGAGGAGGAAGCTTTTATATGGGAGTACAACTTGTTTATTGGTTGGTAGGGTTACCATGTGGCATATTACTTCATGCTGGCCTTTTCTAGATCTTGTGTAGGCCAAGTTAGGCATCTCATCTAGAACTTCATTTGGTTGAGAGGAGATGGGAGGCCTACGCGAGGGCCAAGATAGCTTGATCCCGGTCATTACACAACGTACTAGTCTTTCACCTTTGGAGATGCACATCGGTTCTTGGTGGGCCGTGGGCCATTGGAGATAGTTAGACACATGCATGCTAGAGGTATTGGCATGGACTTTGAGTACATGTTTGTTGCGGTTGTCCTTTGGGCTTTGCATTCTTTATAGTCGGCTTTCTCGTAGAAGCAGCCAAACTCAGACAAGGACAGACTTAGACAGACCATAGTTTTAAATCCCTTGGTCACCTTGCCCTCTAGCCACATGGTGCATTCAAGGAAGGCAAGAACTCTTCCTTTAGCTTGCAGCCATGATGTAGTCATCATGCATAACATTCTATCCACGCCTAGTAAAAACAAGGGCATCCCATGGTCAAAATTCAACAAGGTCATCCACATCATTTCTTCATACACATTATCTCAGGCATACGAAGCTTGAGGTCACTCTGGATCAATTTGATATGTTTTCAGGCAGCTGGAAAAGGGCATCTGACACTGTTTTCACATTCAAATTGGAAAAAGCACATAGATGTACATGCCAGGTATTTTCTACCCCTTCCACATAGTGAAATGTTGCATGCTTATGCACACAGGTCCACAACTTCCCAAAATACATGCATACAAAATATGGATGCAATCTAACCATATATGGTGAACTAACCAATAGAAATTCATGAAATGGGCAATGGGAACTGATTTCAGGCACACAGCTTTTCCATGCCTGGTCAAATGAATGATATGGCATCATTTGATGGCTGTGTCAGCTATACTGGGATATATTGAAATTGTACTATGGACTTGCCATATACTAAAACCTATCAGTTTTTGATAATATTGTCTATGATTTCGGACATAGGGAACATGCCATCTGGCAAATGGTTGCATGGTTGACCAGTAAAGCACAAAAGTTGTTTACACTTGGCTAGTAAGAGAACTTATATTTATGCAAATGCCATAATATTATGCAGACCCATGTCACTAGGTAGATTTCACAGGACTACCAAGTTTGGTTGCATTCGAGGCACCTGAAGTCAGTCTAACCACTTTCCAGGCCGTGTAGCAAATGAAAATCAGTCATCATAGTCAATAGTCTGTCCACGCCTTGTGAAAAATGGGCCTTTTGCATGTCAGTTTGTTTACAGGCATCTAACCTGTTGATCTCTATATACTTGACTAGCCATAGATTAAACCTTGGGTCAAAAGGACATATCTAGCATGTTTAACGGGGCTGTTGATATAGGCTTAGGGCATAGATTAGCAAATTACATGTTACTATCTCATCAGATGTCCATGCCTACTAATTTCAGAATGTAGATGAAGTCAGTTTGATATGTGGTCTAGAAATAGTGTGCCAGACATCTTGTAGGTACACTGTGTCAAATCTTCAACCCTGGAAGCAAAAACCCTATTCACAACTACGTGGTTGATGGCTCTCAGTATAAATCCAATGCCCGTACATATTTGTATGACATCTTCCCATACACCAACCTATAAATACATAAAATCTAACTTGCCTTTGACTAAAATTAAGGCATTCTTGAAGCTGCTAAAGTTTTGCCCAGACACATTGGACAAAATCTGCAAACCACGACCATGTTTACACATGGTAAATTGAACTGGCTAATGGAGTCGAATGGATACAAGATTTTGTACCACCACATAACAATTCAACATGACCAATGATCCTACCAAATCTCATCAAACACTGGAGATGGGACCCGCTTTATAAGGTTATAAGCTCAATTTGGTATTTAATGGACTATTTTTTGGGATTAATGATGGTAATTAATGTTTTTCAAGCTTAATTTACAACCTTCTTTCACTTCCCAATTTTTTATTGATTTTGTGATTTTGGGGCTTCTTTTAGCTCCTTTTCAGTAATTTTAAATATTTTACTTAATTTTTTGGTCATAAAAAGCTATTTTTGCATGTGAGTTAATAACCAGCATAAAGCAGTCGACTACTTCCCTTTACCCTCCCTCTGCATCTTTACATACTTTTTTGCCTCAAACACTTGAATTCTTCACTCTACTGAGCCCAGAATCCTCGTAGCGCCTACACTGTTATGGCTCACCCAAACCCTCATCGTCCAACAAGAAGATTACCTAGCGAACTACAACTGTTGTGGAGATCTTTCTGATGGCTAAGCTCATAACCCTTGAGATCTCATATCTTCACCACTCTTTGAGTAAATTCCATCGCGCCTCCACAGCGAGCATTGTCACATTACTGCATTGCACTACGTGTGCTTGTCCCTCCTCTCACCTCACTTCACTCACACACACTCACTAGCATGGATGAGAGAGATACTAGTATGAGGATTAGCAAGAGCAAGACTCTATTACACAATGGAAGAGTTCTTTATATTATGAGAGATTCACACTTATATGCATGGCCATAAGTGTTCACACTCACTTAAATTGTGGCCGACCAGGAACTTTAGGCTTCTAAGAGGTCTAATGCTATTACAATGACTACTCTCATAATATATCCATGAAGTACATCACTTGGGACTTTATCCTAACTTGCTACCACACGCTCTTGAAGTGGAGATCACCATAAGTATTACAATGACTACTCTCATAATATATCCATGAAGTACATCACTTGGGACTTTATCCTAACTTGCTACCACACGCTCTTGAAGTGGAGATCACCATAAGTATTCCGTCACACCATTACAAGCGCTCGTCCAAGTTGTAGATTTGGACAATGTTGCTTCATATCTTGAATGTATGACCTTTTGGTGTGTCCACCTTGTCTCCTTGATGTAGGATGATGGTAGTAGCTCTTTTTAACCCTAGAAATGGGTTAACATTCCCCCCTTTCTAATGCCGATCGCATCCTCGTGATACGTTGAAGACCTTTGTGTGGGGAGAATTGACAAGATTTGTTGATGGCTTTTGATGTTGAGTGATGTTAAATGGTTCCATCGGAAGGAATAAGAAAGGCTAGTTATTAAATGAGAAGGATAGTGATTAGCGAGCATTCCTAACTGGGGCGTGGATTTTTATTTAATGATTGCATTTTTATATTTTTGTGAGCATTTTTTTAATAGATATATTTTTTGCTCACTTTGTTTTTGGCAATCATAATCTGAGTTACATGTTATTTATGTTAGTTGGGAGACGAAGAGGTATTAATAATGGGGGAGAAGAGAAGGAAGGATCCGGATGAATGTAAACAAAATCATTAGAACAAGATTGTGATTCTCAGTTCCTCATCTGATTCATTGAAGCAGCATTCATCACTTGAAGGATTTGGCCTACGATGATGTCCCTGTTTGTAGTAGGATTCTTGAGTAGGATATGTTCCTGCATGCTTCTTCCTGTGTGCTTTTTATGCTTTTATGTATATTTAAGTACTCTATGAAGCAGATAAACATGAAGTACATGACTCTTATTGAGCTGCTACTTGTTGGAAGTAGCCACTTGTTGGTGAGGCATGAAAGAATTACAGCGACTTGCAAGTTTATCACAGGCATCTTCACTAAGGAATAGAGATCAATACATTGTGAAGACTCTAGTTTTCATTTGGAGAGGTTTGCAATTTGAAGGAAAATTTCAGGCGATGGATTATACTATTGACCAGGCTTTCGCCCACCATGGCCTTCCCATCTAGAGATATACCTGGAAAGTTGTCGATAGTGATGCTCTAGTGCAAATGTCCTCTAGTGCATGAGTATGGATATGTACTCATGGAGAGATTGCCACATTAACTTAGCCAAAAGAATAGTAAGCTATAAGCTTAACAAAAATGTATTGGCTATTGAAGACCGTTAGGAGTTTCTTGTGATATTCTACCATTTTTAGGTAGGCCATTTCTGTGATTCCCTTGTGTTTTTGTCTTTATCTTCTTCTTTTTTTGTTACCACCTTGTGATTAATAGGTTTTTGTGGCTACTCTCCTTTTTGAGAGAATAGGTCCTTATATCTGCCGCGTAGCTTTTGCACTCATGCTTCTCATCTAGAGGGGTGAAAAGAGCATTGTGAGTTTATTCTTGATGCGCTCATAAGTCTCCGTTTGTAGATGTGGGGATCGATTCTTAAATTTGTGGCTCAAGTGTTGTCAAGGCAGAAGTGTCAAGGCAGAAGGTACAGCTTCTGGTTGGTTGCCATTGGTGTTGACTGAACACGCAAGCTCTTGTGTATGTGTTGTATGCATGAGAGGGGTTGAGTAGCTTGCTTGGTGTTGCGTGGACCCCCATTCTTGTCAAACTTTAGGTGAAGTTCTTGGAATTCAAATCAGTGGGGTGGTGAGGCTTTCTTCATTGTGTTCAATCTTAGTAACCATATGATGGAATTTCCATCAGAATATCCTTGTTTTTGAAGCATGTGCATAGACACCCATCTTTGATGAACATTATAAATTGTTGGTTGATGCTTTTGGCACTGAGGTGTTTTTCTTTGTGCAGGCTTAGGTGACTTCTTGATGCACTTGGGAATCCAATCTTTGGTATTACCTTGGTAGTACCCTTGAGCTTACAGTAATCTTTTTGGTACCCACACTTGTTGAGTGGGTAGAGTTCTTTGAGGACCTCACATAGGCTATTGTGGGTAGAGTTCTTTGAGGACCTCGCATAGGCTGTTGTGGACGATGTTGCGGAGTCCTTTTATTCTTCTTTGGCCTTTGAGTTTTGCATTGAGGAAGAGGCTTTGATTGTCGAGGCACCCAAATTGGATTGGCACCTTCGTAGTAGCCTTGAGCTTCAAGTAGTTGCTTTTCCACACCCACATTTTGACACCATTAAGATACCTTGATTTTGGGTGTCATGGTGGAGTTTTCTTTTTGGATGAAGTGGAAGGTTTGGGGCCCTTTTGCACATTGGTTGGCACTGAGGTTGTGGGTTTAAGACCCATGGGCATTGACGATGAGGCTTGAGTCTTTTGTGGAGTGGTGTCTGCTGACATTGAGGCTTTTGAGCGTGCAGCTTTCTCCCTTGGTGAAGTTGGTCGATGATGAGGAGTTGTTGAGGTTGAGGCTTTTCCTTTGAGTTCCTTTTTAGAGATAGATGGTTGCGCTTGGGAGACTTCTTCAGGAATAGCTATTGATTTGCAAGGTTTTAGCATTGGACTTTGTTGGTGAGGATAGAGTTGAAGGGGTAGATGCTTTGTCATTGATGTAGATGGCAGGTCTTTGACTAGAGAGGCTTTTGAGGAAGAGGCTTTTAGCTTTTTGTGCTCAGCATCATTTAGATCCTTGAGTGTTGGAGCCACTTCCTTGCAGTATGGTATCGTAAACTTTATGTCGTGGATCATCATGATGACCCTATCGCTTAGCAAAGTACAATGGTGCTTGGGCAACAATAGTCCATTTATGCCCCAAGATCAAATTAGCTTCTTCCAACACATGGGTGGATGCATGGTAAGGTGGACTCGAAACCTATGTCCTGGACATGGCTTTTAAATTGGTTTTTAGACATTTGAAAAGGTCATTTTCCCTCATTTTCTACCACATTTTGTACGTTTGAAAAGCATGAAAACAAAAAACAGTTACAAGCACCTCGTGGTGCACTCATTTTTCCACCTCTCTCTCTCTCTCTCTCTCTCTCTCTCTCTCTCTCTCGTCTCGCAAGATCTTTCTCTTTTGCTTACCCACTCTGTCTCTTTCCATCTCCTCTGTAGTACCCTAAACCTGCATCACTCCCACCTTGTGTTTTACCCCCCTCTCTCTCTCTCTCGCTTGATCTCTGTGCCTATTTGCAGGCCCCTTACTGTTGTTTCACTGACACACACACATACGCATGGACCTTTTACCCATCATAGATTCTCAAGTATTTAGAGGCATATGTAGAAGTTCAAGCTTTGTAGAGGGTTGCGAGTCATGTGTAAAGTTTTCTGCCAATGCAATCAAGGATTATCATGTGTAGAGGAAGCAAGAACAACGTACAAGGATGAAGTCTAATCTACAAGAAGAATAGGAGCACAATGTAAGTCATGGTGCAAATGAGCAGAAGCGTCAAAAATATGCAACGATGTTGTTCAGTACTTTAATTAGTGGACCAAGGGTCTGGATGAGAAGACGAGGTTTGATATATTATCTCAAGTTCTCCAACATCACTCCATGAAGGAAATTTCAAGCAGTTTTCCACTATGGAACCATACAAGTCTAATAGAGGGCATATGAAATACACTTGAAGTAGTGAAAGCGCCTAGAAACTCCGAGGAGCTATTTCTTAAAAGGTCTATTCCAATGATTCTTATGAATGGCATCGGCACAAATACATCCTCTATTAACATTGCAGATGCTTCAAGGCAGTTGAACATACATAGATGTAATTTCTATGCAGCTATAGAGCATTTGCAAACCTCTGCTGATGGTATTTTGCCATTATCTTCATTGGAAAGCTCGTGCAATAGACATAATCAATGATGAGGGTGAAAGAGCTTATTTTCAATTTTTGGTTAAGTGGCTTTCAGTGGAAAGCTACCCAGGCATTCCATCCTCCCACTTTCCACCCTACTCACGTGTCAATTTATTTTCTAATTAATCTTACCACACTGTTTGACATAAATAAACATGTTCCTTAATTAAGGCCCTTTCACAAGGTTTGTTAAAATAGCCTCTTTCCACAGTATAATAATGCCAAAGACAAGATTTAAAAAAAAAGTTTATACATGAATCAATTCCATACAAGCCAAACCGGCTCTCTTATTCTTTTCCTTTATACTGCCGATGATCTAGAATTCGGCTTTCCAGCCTCTACATGTTGGGCAAAACCCTACAGGACCATATGCCTCGTCGTCTCGCGATCGCTTGGCGAGGACTCAAGCTAGCTTGTCGCCCTCTCATGCTCTGTCGCTCGATCCTCCTGTCCCTCAAAGGGATGTCTACGCACTAGGGTGGGCTAATTCATCACACTAGCATGGGCCCTCAGAACTAGGCGCATAACAATCACTCGCCTCAAACGGCAAACCTCATTCTCCCAATGACGGATACCATGGGCCAACTCCAGGCCTTACTAACGTCTTCGCCATCCGGCCACACAAGCACAAGAAGGGGCAGCATCAAGGCAGGGAGAGTTGTACCTGTACCTTAATTTAACCAAGAAAACAATCCATTTACTCAACTAAACCATAGGACTAGAATCCATGTTGCCTTCTTAAGAAAACAATCCTTTTCACAAAGATTTTAGCATTTCAACTTGAGATTGTGATAAGACATTCTTTATTAAGGCATATGATGTTGTTTAAAAGAATACAAACTGTAACTAGTAAATCAATCAAATAGATCACTATTAACAATTAATAGAGAAGCCGGGGCCATACCTCAATCCCTCTAAGAATGATATATAATTGAAAAACAAAATATATATATACCTTATAGAAATTTATCATTATCTTTGCTCTTTAATAAGAGTTTTAGAACTTGATATATGACAATAGAGAGTCTTCTCATACCTTCTCTTACGATTGAAATTATCCGATCATCCCAAAGATTTATCTCCTCTTACTCGTACTCTGACTTTTCTCTCTTTCGAATGTCTATGGCAAAATAGCCTTCTCTTGCAGGGCTATGGCATACTATTCTTTCTTTAAAATAAAAGCTATGGAGTTTTGATCGCTTCTTGTGAAAGACCATAGAAATCTAGCCTTCTCTTCTAAGAGATTAGATAAGAATGAAGGTATATATGCATCTCAAGCTCTAGGATTACCTTGAGACTACTTGCTGCTGTCTTCTTACAGTTTTCCCTGTGTAGAGACCCTGACGGAATCAACAAATTGTTTCGGCCATAACTCTCTGATAAAAACTCAGAATAAGGTCGTATAACCAGTCAAAAGAACCGGAAGGCATCCAGTCTACACACCCATGTTTGTCTGAGATGGGTTCAAGATCTTGGATGATCTTCCTAGTGTAAAGAACCCAATGGATGGCATTCACACGTCAACTATTCAAACCTTAATGGAGTTATAATTTTTATAATTTATAATATGCAAATTAATGAGATATATCCTAAAAATTTCTCTAAACATAGTTTTGGTCTATCCTTCTAGTCATTTCGTGTTCACTGATTTCTTAATTCAATCACCCTATGTTTTTCCTCAAAGTGTTTTCTCCCCAATATTATTTCTCAATTTTTATTGTACAAATATCTTACATGTGCACTCCCAAGATACAAGCACGATTTCATAGGATGATTGTCTCAACATGTGAGGATATTCAAACCACTTCTATGGCCAGTAGAGATGATTGATTCGTCCTCATATGATAAACAATCACTTGTTTTAATCCCTTGACAGTTAACCTTTGAAAAACAAATCCTAGGAACTAAGATCGGCTCTGATACCACTTGTAAGGTTCCCCCTTCCAAAATAGGGAAAACACTTAAGATAGTCCACTAAGTCTTAACTTGGAGAAAACTCCCTACTCATCAACACCTTCAAGACCATGCAGAGATTCAAGGATACGATTCATAAATAAAACCTAGTCCTATCCCACACAGGGGGAGCGTGATCTTCTAAACGTCAAATCACCCATAGGGTAATTGATCATAATTTGGGTAACTACTAGTCTTGTTTCCTAGAGATAACACTTTTTTCCTCATCCATGCAAGGCATAGCCATTGGCCTAGTCTTCTAGAATAGAATTACCCAAGAACCTATTTATCTAGTGTAGGGCTTTCACTTAATCTATTGGAAAGCTACCCCACTAATCGGGTCCATCTATCCATAGGATGGTGCCGTTGGGGCAATCCATCCTCCCACTTTCCATCCTACTCACCGTCAATCTGTTTTCTAATTAATCCTACCACACTGTTTGATATAAATAAGCATGTTCTTTAATTAAGACCCTTTCACAAGGTTTGTTAAACAGCCTCTTTCCACAGTATAATAATTCCAAAGATAAGATTTATATTTAAAAAAATTATACAAGAATCAATTCCATACAAGCGAAATCGGCTCTCTTATTCTTTTCCTTTATACTGCCGACGATTATCTAGAATTCAGCCTTCCAGCCTCTACATGCTGGGCAAAACCCTATGGGACCATACACCTCATCGTCGACTGCAGACTCAAGCTGGCCTGTCGCCCTCTCAGGCTCCGTCACTCGATCCTCCCGCCCCTCAGAGGGATGTCTACGTACTAGGGTGGGCTACTTCACCGCACTATCATGGACCCACAGAACTAGGCAGCATCACAATCACTCGCCTCAATCGGAAACCTCATTCTCCCAATGGTATAAGGGATACCATGGGCCAACTTCGGGCCTTACTAACGTCTTCGTCGTCTGGCTATACAAGCACAAGAACGGGGCAGCGTCAAGCAGGGAGAGTTGTACTTGTACCTTAATTTAACCAAGATAACAATCCATTTACTCAACTAAACCATAGGACTAGAATCCATGTTACCTTCTTAAGAAAACAATCCTTTTCACAAAAGATTTTAGCATTTCAACTTGAGATTGCGACGATAAGACATTCTTTATTAAGGCATATGCTGTTGTTTAAAAGAATACAAACTTTAACTAGTAAATCAATCAAATAGATCACTATTAACAATTATTAGAGAAGCCGAGGCCATACCTCAACTCCTAAGAATGATATATAATTTAAAAATTAAAAAAAATACCTTATAGAAATTTATCGTTTATCGTTGTCTTTGCTCGTTAATAAGAGTTTCAGAACTTGATATATGAGAATAGAGAGTCTTCTCATACCTTCTCTCACGATTGAAATCATCCGATCATCCCCAAGATTTATCTCCTCTTACTCGTACTCTGACTTTTCTCTCTTTCGAAGGTCTATGGCAAATAGCCTTCTCTTGCTAGGCTACGGCATACTATTCTTTCTTTAAAAGAAAAGCTATGCAGTTTTGGTCTCTTCCTCTGAAAGACCATAGCAAAATAACCTTCTCTTCTAAGAGATTAGATAAGAATAAAGAGGATATATATATCTCAAGCTCTAGGATTACCTGAGGCTACTTGCTATCTTCTTACAGTTTTCCCTGTGTAGAGACCCTGAGAGAATCAGCAAATTGTTTCAGACCCATAACTCTCTGCTAATAAAAACTCAAAATATGGTCATATAACCAGTCAAAAGAACCGAAAAGCGTCTTGTCTACAAGGTAACACGGGTAGAATAGGCAAAAACGTCTATATATAGCCGCAAACGTGCCATCTTTAGAAACGCATTGCTTTTTCACATTTTTAGTATGCATGGACTCTAAATATGTAAAAGTACTCTAAATACGACCTCCTATCACCTAAATTCGAATTTTTATTTTTGGAAATACTTATCTCTTTGATATAACTATTCTTGTCTTCTTATTTCTTTTAGGATTTTTGGAGTTAATATTTTTATCCTAACACTTTTCTAATGTTTCTAACCTTATTGTCTCACTCTTCTCTAAGTGCACTCTCTTTCCTTATTAAAATCTAATGTTTGCGGCTATATACATACGTTTTTGCCTATTCTACCTGCGTTTGGCTTGTAGACTAGATGCCTTCCGGTTCTTTTGACTGGCTATACGACCTTATTCTGAGTTTTTATCAGAGAGTTATGGCCAAAACAATTTGCTAATTCTGTCAGGGTCTCTACACAAGGAAAACTATAAGGCAGCAAGTAGCCTCAAGGTAATCCTAGAGTTTGAGATGTATATATCCCTTCATTCTTATCTAATATCTTAGAAAAGAAGGTTAGATTGCTATGGTCTTTCAGAGGAAGAGACCAAAACTCCATAGCTTTTCTTTTAAAGAAAGAATAGTATGACGTAGCCCTGCAAGAGAAGGCTATTTTACCATAGACCTTTGAAAGAGAGAAAAGTCAGAGTATAAGTAAGAGGAGATAAAGCTTGTGGGGATGATCGGATGATTTCAATCATAAGGTATGAGAAGACTCTCTATTCTCATATGTCAAGTTCTAAAGCTCTTGTTAACGAGAAAAGGCAACAATAAACGATAAATTTCTATAAGGTATATACATATTTTGTTTTTCAATTATATATCATTCTTAGGAGTCGAGGTATGGCCCTGGCTTCTCTATTAATTGTTAATAGTGATCTATTTGATTGATTTACTAGTTAAAGTTTATATTCTTTTAAACAACAGCATATGTCTTAATAAAGAATGTCTTATTGCAATCTCAAGTTGAAATGCTAAAATCTTTGTGAAAAGGATTGTTTTCTGAAGAAGGTAACATGGATTCTAGTCCTATGGTTTAGTTGAGTAAATGGATTGTTATCTTGGTTAAATTAAGGTACAGGTACAACTTCTCCCTGCCTTGACGTTGCCCCGTTCTTGTGCTTATGTAGCCGGACGACGGAGACGTTAGTAAGGCCCGGAGTTGTTCGGCCCATGGTATCCCTCATACCATTCGGAGAATGAGGTTCACTGATTGAGGAGGCGAGTGATTGTGATGCTGCCTAGTTCTGATAGGGCCCAGGCTAGTGCGGTGAATTAGCCCACGCTAGTGCGTAGACATCCCTCTGAGGGGCGGGAGGATCGAGCGAGAAGGCGACAGGCCGGCTTGAGTCCTCTCGCCAACGGGCCGATGATGAGGTGTATGGTCCCGTAGGCGACGGAGCCTGAGAAGGCGACAAGCCGGCTTGAGTCCTCTTGCCAAAACGGGCCGACGATGAGGTGTATGGTCCCGTAGGGTTTTGCCCAACATGTAGAGGCTGGAAGGCCGAATTCTAGATCATCGACAGTATAAAGGAAAAGAATAAGAGAGCCGGTTTGGCTTGTATGGAATTGATTCATGTATAAACCTTTTTTATAAATCTTGTCTTTGGCATTATTGTGTTCATTGCCTCAAATTATGGAGACATTATCTCTTAGGGGGTAAATTCTAGCTTGTAACTGACCACGAAAGTCTAAATTGGATCTTCACCCAGTCTAACCTCAACATGCGGCAAAGGAGATGGATTGAAATTCTACAAGAATATGACTTCGACATCAAATTCTGCCTTGAGAAAGATAATGTGGTAGCAGATGCACTTAGCCTCACAAATCTTTCTTAAGTGCAATTTCAATGCCAAATAATCCCATACTGGTCAAGGTGAAAGAAGTCTCATCTCATGATCCAGATTATCAGAGGATGGTGAAGTTAGTAGAAGAAGGGGGAAATTCAGAGAAAGAGAAGAATCTAATCAAGGGATACTCTACTCATGAAGGAAGCCTCTACTTCAATCACAAGCTATGTATCCCTAAGGATCCTGCTTTAAAGAAACTAATCATCCATGAAGCTCATGATATTCCTGCTACAGGACACCCAGGCTATGCAAAAACATTAAATGCCGTAAGAAGGAGCTTTCATTGGGCAGGCTTAAAAAATGATGTCCTTCGGTACTTGAAGCAATGTCTCTCATGGTGAAGGATCAAAGCTAAAAGGGTCAAGATACCTGGGAAACTTCAACCCTTGGATATTGCCCAAATGAAGTGGGAGTGTATTAGTATGGATTTTGTCACAAGTCTCCCCACTGTACAAGGAGGATATAACTCCATTTTGATAGTAGTGGACTTACTTACCAAAGTAGGTCACCTTATACCAGTAAATAAGACCTTCAAAGCTTCTGATGTTGCTCAAATATTCATCAAGGAAGTCTTCAAACTTCATGGTCTCCCAACAAAGAGGATAGTAAGTGACCAGGATTCTGACTTCATTTCAAAGTTCTGGCTATTTCAAGCCCTGGGCACTCAACTTTGCTTTAGCACAGCTTATCATCCAAAAGACTAATGGCAAGACTGAGAGAGTCAATCAAGTAATTGAAGAAATTCTCAGAGCATATTATTGTGGACGGGAACCAAGAAGATGGATTCAATACCTTCCTTTGGTAGAATTTGCCTACAATACATCTTATCATCAGAGCATAGCTTAATCTATTGGAAAGCTACCCGACTAATCGGGTCCACCCGTCCGTAGGATGGTGCCATTGGGACATTCCATCCTCCCACTTTCCACCCTACTCACGTATCAATTTGTTTTCTAATTGATCCTACCACACTGTTTGACATAAATAAACATGTTCCTTAATTAAGGCCCTTTCACACAAGGTTCGTTAAAACAGCCTCTTTCCACAGTATAATAATGCCAAAGATAAGATTTATTTAAAAAAAAGTTTATACATGAATCAATTCCATACAAGCCAAACTGGCTCTCTTATTCTTTTCCTTTATACTGCCGATGATCTAGAATTCGGCCTTCCAGCCTCTACATGCTGGGCAAACCCTACGGGATGATACACCTCATTGTCGGCCCTGCTGGTGAGGACTCAAGCCGGCCTGTCGCCCCCTCAAGCTCCGTCACTCGATCCTCCCGCCCCTCAGAGGAATGTCTACGCACTAGGGTGGGCTAATTCACTGCACTAGCCTGGGCCCTTAGAACTAGGCAGCATCACAATCACTCACCTCAATCGGCGAACCTCATTCTCCCAATGGTATGAGGGATACCATGGGCCAACACCGAGCCTTACTAACATCTCTACCACATCGGGCTACACAAGCACAAGAACGAGGCAGGTCAAGGCAGGGAGAAGTTGTACTTGTATCTTAATTTAACAAAGATAACAATCCATTTACTCAACTAAACCATAGGACTAGAATCCATGTTACCTTCTTAAGAAAACAATCCTTTTCACAAAGATTTTAGGATTTCAACTTGAGATTGCGATAAGACATTCTTTATTAAGGCATATACTGTTGTTTAAAAGAATACAAACTTTAACTAGTAAATCAATCAAATAGATCACTATTAACAATTAATAGAAAAGCCAGGGCCATACCTCAACCCCTAAGAATGATATATAATTTAAAAACAAAAAATATATATATCTTATAGAAATTTATCATTTATCGTTGTCTTTGCTCGTTAATAAGAGTTTTAGAATTTGATATATGAGAATAGAGAGTCTTCTAATACCTTCTCTTACGATTGAAATCATCCAATCATCCCAAAGATTTATCTCCTCTTACTCGTACTCTGACTTTTCTCTCTTTCGAAGGTCTATGGCAAAATAGCCTTCTCTTGCAGGGCGCTACGGCATACTATTCTTTCTTTAAAAGAAAAACTATGGAGTTTTGGTCTCTTCCTCCGAAAGACCATAGCAATCTAACCTTCTCTTCTAAGAGATTAGATAAGAATGAAGGGATATATACATCTCAAGCTCTAGGATTACCTTGAGGCTACTTGCCTTCTTACAGTTTTCCCTGTATAGAGACCTTGAGAGAATCAGCAAATTGTTTCGGCCATAACTCTCTAATAAAAACTCAGAATGAGGTCATATAACCAATCAAAAGGACCGAAAGGTATCTAGTCTACAAGCTTGCGCAGGTAGAATAGGCAAAAACGTATGTATATAGCCGCAAACGTGCCAACTTTAGAAACGCGTTGCTTTTCCACATTTTTAGTGTGCATGGACTCTAAATATGTAAAAGTACTCTAAATATAACCTTCTATCACCTAAATTTGAATTTTTATTTTTAGAGATACTTATCTCTTAATAGAACTATTCTTGTCTTCTTCAGAGCTAATATTTTTATCCTAACACTTTCCTAATGTTTCTAGCCTTATTGTCTCACTCTTCTCTAAGTGCACTCTCTTTTCTTATTGAAATCTATATTAAAAGAGACACATATATACATGGCCTTGGAGGGACCTTACAGGAATAATCATAATTATGTTTATAATTATGATTAAAATTATGATTTGAATACATAGTTTAAAGTTAAGCTTAAAAGAAGAGCTTCTATCATACTTTCATTATTTACAAGCTTTTATTCTTTTAGGAAATTTGAGAATTATCGTTATAGCAGAGCAAAGCTATGATATTTTTTTCAAAAAAAATACATATCTTATTTTTATGCATAATACTAAAAGAGGAATTCCTACCGTATTGTAGGTTTATGAATTTTAAGCAAAAAGAATGATTTTTATCATATTCATGAAAGAATATTTTTTTGTATTTATGCATAATTATTTAATTAAGAGAAAAGAGAAATTTTTTATAAAATTATTTTTTGTGCATAAGAATTTAAATGTTAAAAGAGGAATTCCCATGACATTCGGTATTCAATCATTTAAATGCAAGAAGAGAAATTTTTGGCATATTCAAAAAAATATATATTTTTATTTAATTTAAAAAGATGAATTTTCTTGGTATTTAGGTAGAAAAAGGTCTAAATTAATTTTGATGATAAAAGATGAATTTTTACCATAACTCCACATTGAAATTTAGGGTATAATAATGTCAATGATTAAATTGGTGGAAAGAATATTTTAAGATATTTATATGTGGATAAATCAACAAATTGATATATACCCAAAATTGGTTTAGTGGAAGAAGAGTATTTTTGTAAAATCCTGATATTCTCGTATAGAACTATTTCTTAATTCTATTGTGTGGATGATATATTTTTGTAAAACAATGGACTCAATATTTTGGAAGATTATGATCAGTAATACTATGGTTTCATTGAAAGATTGTTTTTTTAAAGACAATCGAATCTGTTAAAATGGCAATTTCATATTGGGTGTATAAGTGGTATGACTACCTTGAATTTTGCTTGAAGCGCTGGCTACTAGGGGGCTTGGGAACTCTTTTCCTCGGTACCCGGGACAAAATATAACCAAATTTTAATATAAAGGAATCCCACCAATACAATGGTTGGGCGGTTGGCTAACCCATGGGCCGGTTAGGTTGGATCGTGGGATTCGTGCGATACAGATAGATACGATTAAGTTACGTTAGTTAGATTAAGTCCTAGGAAGACCCTTGTTCTGTGGGAAGGAATCAGCGGGGCTGTGCCTCGTTAAAGGGGAAAAAAAGCGATGATTCTATGGACCAAGTGCAAGTTTCCTTGATCTGACCACGTGACTTACGAGCTCGGTCGGATCAGTTTGGTTAGTTAAGACTTTGACTCAATAGATTAATTCTCCCGTTAGATGATTTTCTTAGTCGAATCGCCCTCGTCGTGCCTTCCGGGCGAGGGAAGTTTTTTCGGGTTTGGTTTTGAAGGAACCACCGGGTGTAATATATGCACCCACAATGTTTGCAGAAAAGATGAAGATCGTGCATGTTGCTTCTTTTTCTAGAGTTCCCTTTATTAAAAAAACCATTTCATTGTTCCACAACATTTTGTCATTGGGTATTAATTTATTATTCGCTTCAACCCTCAGTGTTGGGGCTGGTGGGGCTACTTTCAATAAATGAACATTGCGAAAATATAATAATTTATTATTGCCTGGTTTATCTCTTGGTTGGCAAACATACAGCTTTCAAGTCAGTTGAATGTATTTCACTTCAACATACAGCTTTCAAGTCAGTTGAATGTATTTCACTTCAACATAATATGCATCTACTGCTATGTTACATTAGAAGCTTAATGCACTGATTTTTTGGAAGGATCGACAAAGCGTGATTTTTTGGAAGGATCGACAAAGCGTGATGAGAAAGGGAAAAAACCAATGACAAGTGAAAAAAATGCTGATTCGAGCCCTCCGTGCACAAAATTATGTCTTTTCCAGCAGAGAAAAAAACCAAACTTTTCGAAGTATCGGTGATAGTTGCTATCGGAATGGGGATATAAAATTATCCCTCATAAGTATAAGCAAAACTATAAAAAGATATTTAGGATGGGATTTTTTAAAGTCTGAGGGTGGCTTGGTTATGTGTAGAGGTCTTAGACAGATTAAAATGCACACCTTCGAAGGCATGGTAGGTTACTGTGAAAGACTTGCACAAACCACACTTTACGTTCTTCTCGCACAATATATCTGCTAATGAGATAACAAGAGGACGTCAGCTATACGCTTTATATGGCCAAGCTAACTTAAAGAATAAAGTGTGCTTGTTGCATGTCAATCTTTTTGAGAGAGCATATGTATACATGGATAATTACATATCAAATAAGCTTGGTGCTTCTTTGCAAAGCACTTTCCTCAAAATGGTACACACTGGAAAGTACTACCCAGCAGCCTCGTGGATAATTCCAAAGACTGGTTCAGGTATGAGCAGGAAAAGGTCTGCTGTTGTGTGGAAAGTTATGAAGCTCCCTCACCTCACCCACTACATAGACATAGAAGAGATTTTCTTCGCAGATCCTCCTCCTACCAGATATTTCAATCCCGTGAATGCAAGAGCAGATAGAGAAGATGAAGAGGATGAAAGTGAGGATGGTAATGGACAGAAAAATATGCATGGCAATGACAGTGCAAAACCTGGAACTCAAGCGAATCCCATAGTCATTTATGATGACCAAGAAGCCCAATCGCGGCATGACTATAGCACATCTTATTTATCTGTATGGGAGACGGCATATAAGTTCAAAAAAGCCATCGTGGATGGAGATGAATTTGTGCCGCTCTCCCCTGAAGTCTGTAGGTTTGTTGGCCTCACTGAGGAAGCTTGTGTTGTGTAGTGTTATGTGCTACATTTTCATTTCCACATGTAATTACTTCGCTGGTGGTTGTAACCTTTATAGAAATCACGTTTCTCGCTTTCCTGCATATACACTTCTCTTTTTGCAATTTGTGTAGTCATTTTCCTATCATTTGCAAGTTGTTTTTTTTGCAACGTTACAAAATATCAACCGTACACTTTATAGGCTTTTTAAACAAACCCGTTATAACATTTTTAACCTTAGACTTGGTAAGGTTTAGGAAATCTAATTCACTATCTACGTTTACACCATGGAGAGTTGTTGACCGGGTGACCCCTCACCTTACAAGAAATAAGAGGATGTAAGGCTGATCACAGATCCACGGTGGCCATGAGATGAAGCCATTGGTGCTTCCTCACCATCATCATGTGTGGTTCTCTCCATTGTTTTACAGGAGGAAGCCCCTGGCAGGCAGGGTAGTTCCCTACGCGGCCACCATAGTGCGCCCGGCCTGCGCAGAAGAACAATCCAATTCCTTCGTGAAGCCCCTCAAGCTGATCTACCCGACCGCTCCCTGCCGCTTCTGCAGAGGTAGTTCCTATGCTCCACTCTTGTAATGCCTTGTTTTGTTGCTTCACACAGTGCGCTTTAACCCTTTTCTTGGTATGGCTTCGTGCAGGCGAGGGAACCGTCGCCTGCGAGAGCTGCGGTGGAAAGGGTGTTCTAGGCAAAGGAGGTTATCATGCCAAAAACCGTGTGGACCTTGTTCGCATCATAGGTAACACACACAATCTCTCTCTCTCTCTCTCTCTCTCTCACACACACACACACACACAGTTAATTACCCTTCCCCACTTAGATTAGTTGAAATAATTACGCCCCGCCCCTTTCCAATTGGATTATCTGAAATAATTAAGCCCCTTTCCAACTGGATTATCTTCATTTATTAATGATTGTTTTTTTTTGGGCAGGCTCCAAATGGACAGCAATGGAGACCACCTTTGGATGGCGCCACTTTGAGGTCGCCTCCAAGCAAAAGGAGGGAAAAGACTGGTTCTTGGAATTAGTTGCCACTTGCGACCAAAACACTAGATTTTGGCTCAACGCACAAAATCTCAAGGTGCTCTCTCTACATACACATGCACATACACACACCCACCCACCCACCCACTCACTCACACACCCCACCCTCCCCTCCACTCACCTACCTCCTCCTCTTTCTTCTTCTTCTTTTTCCCTCCCTCCCCTCTCTCTCTTTGCCCCCCTTTGTGATCAATCTAGGCCTGTGCCATCATTGATTTTATGGTTCTTTTGGCACAGGATAGAGACAGATGGAGTATGGGTTGGCTTCAAAAAGAACACATCTTTAGAGCCAACGATAGAGGTACTCCTTGCAAGTCTTGTAAGGGGGCGGGGCAGTTATCGTGCAACGCTTGTGAGAGAAAAGATTCCAAAATTGACATCATAAACGTGTAGAAGTTTGTGGATTTCACACTTATCACGTAAGGCTATGTTCACGTGCCATGGTGGTGTTGGTTGTGTTCATGCGCTGTTGTGGTGCATACTCCCTCACAAGCTCCATGGAGCATTTTGGGGCCTCCTAGAAATAGAGGGGGGCCAAAAAAGCTTTGCTATATCTCATTCCTCCTCTCAGTTGTATATGATTTACAAAATATAATTTTAAAATTAAAATGAATAAATGTTCAATTTGATTGCCATTGTCTAGCTCCGTGACTAATGTTAGCTCATTGTTGTGTGCTCCACAATGAGAGAATTGTTTGCATGCTCCTCTAGCCTCCAACAAGAGATGGAGGCGCCTCCACAATAATTGCATGAGTTTGTTCTTAGTGAGTTAGTTTAGACTTGGAGGTCCCAAGGTGGAGGTGCCAAGTTCAAGTCTCATTTCTTGTGATCTCAAGGGCTTCATCATAAGGGGTACGGAGGAAAGGCACACCTATGGGTGTGGGTATGTAAATCTCTAAAAAAAGATTCTTGTGATCTCAAGGGCTTCATCATAAGGGGTACGGAGGAAAGGCACACCTATGGGTGTGGGTATGTAAATCTCTAAAAAAAGATTCAATTATATGCATGCTGCCATTAATTCAATTGTGTAATCTTGAAGTGGTTGTTATGGTTTCAAGGGCCGTGCCCTCTTTATGACTTTTTTAACTGTGGTTGTGCGCCCTCTAGCATTACTTGGTAAGGGGATGAGATATTGTATGGTGTTGGCCTTTACTTAAGTGTAAGTGTGTCAAAAATCATGTAAAACTAGCCATGGAATTCTAAGTGGCCCATAGAAGAAGGCAAAGAAGAAAAAAAGGCTAGTATATTGCTTTGGGGGATGAAACTCCTGATTGTCATGCACATTTAGATTCTGGTCTATAAACTCTCATATGATCCTAAAGCATGCCATTTTCGAGTAGCCGTTTTCGAGCATCATACATGGAAGAGTCCAATTATTCCCACACAAATTTTTAATAATCTAAAGCAACAAAGAATTAATGAAATACTAGCAACCTAAGGTGTCTCTACCATTAGAGTGGTCATCTGCTAAAAAATTATATGGAAAAAGAGTGCATGTAAGTAAGGTCATTTTAAGCTTCCTTAGTTAAGGTTCTAAAAAGATCATGATTATAAAGTGTTCATGTTAGATACATTGCCTTCATCAAATTGAGATACATGAGGTTTTAAGGCATAGTTTAGGTTTTGTCTCATGAGTTTGTTATGAACCTTACTGTGGGATTTTTAATGTGTTTCAGGTCTCATTTTGCATGTAAGAGGGTGGTCCACTTGATGTGTTTAAATTATTGTTAAGGCACAAAAGTCATTATCAAGAATGATACAATTAAGGTGGTGTCTATGGTTGGTTTGTGTGTTTGATGCTGGTGATAATTGTGGCTTAATTAGCTACTACTACTTAAGATAATTAAGGTGGTGTTTATGGTTGGTTTGTGTGTTGATGTTGGTGAATTGTGGCTTAATTGGCTATGACTTGATACTTGGTACCAAAGGTTATCAAGGCCATGAATATTATATAGAACATGAAATTTCATCACATTCTTTTTTATGGAGATGCTTATAAGGTAGGTAGTTGGTTTGGTGATTTTGTTGTTAGTACTTTTTTTCCTACACTATTTGAATCGGTAGCTTAGAAGCATGCAAAATCAACAAAAGATAATAAAAATCACTCACTTTCATGACCACTATTAATTAGGCACCAGCTATAATTTCTAAGAAAACTTAATAAGTGCACACTAATCCTATCATAGACCTAGTTCATAAAAGTATGCACCTAGGTAGGCCTATTTCATAAATATAAAAATTGTAAGCCTATTTCATATTTAAAAAATGTGAACCTAAAGACTAAGTCTTGAGACGTGAGCCTAGATATGTGAGCCTACATACATGAGTCTAGAGATGTGAGTCTACATGCGTGAACCTACAGATGTAAGCCTAGCAAAAAAAAAAAAAAAAAGAGGAGATTCAAAAATCAATAAACTTAAGAAAAAAAAAACTTCATTTTTATAGCTTGAGTAGAACATACAAGTGTAAAATCAGTTTTAGGCCCACTCCATGCAGCTCTAGAAATTGTTTCACTAGAGTGAAATCCTTTGATGAGTGAATCCTATCCGGACTAACTATTTTGATTAGCGTAGACACCAAGTCTTGAAAGTTGGGAATATTCTCTTGACTGCAATGGAGGTCCTGAATGGCTTGTACTCTTTGCCAAGCCCATTCAAACAGACACTCACCAAATCATCATCTTCCACTGATACATTGATAGACCCAAGGGATTCAACAATGCCCTTGATCTTTAAAGCATACTCATTGTTGATAGATTTCTTTTCCACAATATGTAGCTCTTGTTTTAGCTATAGTTTCCTTACCTTTGTATTGGTTTAGAATGGCTGCACCAGGTTCTACCATGCAATTGATGGAGTGTTGGCATCATGTATGTGTCCTATCATTGTGTTGACACTAATTGAAAGCCAATACATGATTTTCCTTGCACCCTGATTTTGATCCTTGAATGCCTTTATATCTGTTGGAGTGGCATTCTCTTCAGACATCTAGAGGCTCCTTGTCTCTTTCAATATAGTCCCAAACTCCTTTATCTATTAGGAAATTGGTCATTCTAAACTTCCACGCATGCAAGTTTTTCTTGTCCATCTACCCTAGTATTTTTCTCTCTCCAAAACACTAAGAAGCTGGCTGAATTCTGATTTTCAGAATTGAAAGTCTCCATACTCCATTGTTGTAAAGAAAGTAGACACAAATAACATACATGGCACAACAAAAGATATGTCATCAACAAATGGCATATTCCACCCAGCATAACACCAAAGTTGCTAACTAAAGAAGTTGTAGCCATACCACCATGCCTTCCTTGAAAAACATTCCAAACGATGAAGTCGTAACCTTATCACAATGATTTTCATCCAAGAGTGTCGCAAATGACATAGACGCCACAACAAAAAATAGTTCATCACAATACTACATTGTTGTAAAGAAAATAGACACAAATAACATAGATGGCACATCAAAAGTTATGTCATCACAAATCGCATATTCCACCCAGCATAACACCATAGTTACTAACTAAAGAAGTTGTAACCATACCACCATGCCTTCCAACTACATAAGTCATAGACACCACAACAACAAAAAATAGTTCATCACAATATTAGATTATCGCAAAGAAAGTAGACACAAATAATATAGACAACACAACAAAAGGAATCGTCGCTCCTCTCACTTTGTTGTAGGAGATTCAATTGGGTGGGTGGAGAGGTTCTGTCAAGTTTCAGACTTGGTGATAGTACGTCGCATTTTTGTGCTTCACCACAATGCATATGGCTACCTTGAGATTGTTGGGCTACGTAACGAGGTAAGATTAGTGTGTGCTTGTTTGTATGTTTTGTTAAAAATGTGTTAGTTGTAGTTATGCTAATATCAGTTATGTTGCTTGACATTTCAATGTGACACTTTTGTGATTTTGATGGTGCATCATCGTGGGATGCATCTGCCATCTTACATTCGTGATAGTCTACCCTACTCTGATTGTGCCGGATGCATATATGGCATTGGCCCCCTCAAGAGAGGCATGGTGAGGGAGTCTTGAGAGTAGCCAGAGCTTTCTTGCTTGTTTTCTGGAGTTATTATGACAACGAGCAGGTATTTGCCTTGAGTTGGGATGTGGCAGAGCTCCCATCCTCAAGACATGTTTGCTTATAGGGCATGTTTGTGCATCCATTGACATGGATGAGAGACTTATGACTTCTTATGTTCAGCCTTTTCTTCACACTAGGAAGTGGCCTAGGGAGAATAATTCTACATATTTTGGAGATGAGGATGTGGACAAAAATGTGGGTGCAAACCCGTTCGATGATTAGTGAGCCCTCCACCTTCACTAGCTACACATTTCTTACTACTTATGGATATTTATGATAGGTTTTTGATTGCTAGGAGTTTTTGATGTGGTGTATGTTTTGACATATCATGGACATATATGACACGGTTTTGGTTTTGATGCTATCAGTTTATCTTTTGAGTGGTGATTTCTGAAAGTTAACATACTGTTTGGTTTCTTGGAAAAGTGTGTTGCCACAACGTATGATGAAGCAATGGCAAGATTTATGGCGGATGATGAATGGTGCAAGAAGGATGTCCAACAACGTCAACTAAGGCGCAACATCTTCATTGATGATGAGTGTGACTCATCTTAGTCATTCAGATTAGCTCTTATATTTGTGTTTCGATTTTGTTGTGGGGCGATGTTTTTTCCTAGTATCTTGTTTGATTGTTAGTCTTTCGATATTAAACTCACATAAGCTGCAAATATATCAAAGTTCTTTTGTGTACAATGCATTGTCGTTTTTTGGTTTTGTTACATAGCGATAAAGTACCCTCATATCTTGGTTGATTGTGTGTCATTTTGATGGATTCCGCTTGGTTATTTTGGTTCGCTCAAAAAATCTCGCTCGGTGTTTGCTAGAACTCAACTTCCATAGCCTTAACTATTTGAGTGTACAAGAACTTATTTAAATAGTTCCCTTAATGCCATCATAAGGCTCTAAGCCAAGATGAGGGCAGCAATCAAGGGAACATCCAAGGTTTCCAATAATCAAAATCTCAAGCATCAACTTAAAAAGCAAGCAACAACAGAGCTTGAGGCGTAAGCCCCAAGGATTACAATAGCTAACTACTAGTACCAGAGGTTAAAAAGAGGAAGACCTCAAAGAGATCACACAAAAACATAATGCATAATCAATTGTCAAGGACAATGATATCATGACCATCAAAAGTGGTTTTGACAAGATATCCTTAGCTACCCCCCTTGTAGACTGCTCTCCCACTCAAATCTTCCCATAGATTACTAAAACCTTCCAATAAAGCTCAAGGAGTATCCCAACCCTATGTTGGAGAAAGAGAGAATGAAATAAGTCCAAGATCTTGTGAGAAAGGCGTGCAAGTTGAATTAGAGCTAGTAGTTGAGCAATTGGTCAAGTATGATCCACTGACTCCGCTTGAGCGTAATCTTGACCCTATTCCAAAGCTTGTGAGGAAGGTGTTAAGGTGCTGAGTAATTGGTCGAGTATGATCCACTGACTCCACTTGAGCATATCCTTGACCCTATTCCAAAGCTTGAAGGTCATGCAATAGATGACCTTATAGAGGTGTGGGGAGAGTATCTGGAAAAGTTAACTATAGTAATGCAAGCCCCCACACCTTCTTGCAAACAGTTGGCTCCCCACCTACTATCAAGAGGTGCAGATTTGAAGGGGCGGTCCAGAAATTCGAATGTGGCCCCAATAGTAGGCTCGGAGCCCACAAAGGCCTTGGAAGCATCAGAAACCGGCCAAGTGGGCAAAGAAGCTGGCAGCAGCAAAGGAGGTGCCAGTAGAGAAGAGCTGCAAAAGGAAAATGTGTGGCAAAAGAGATAGAGATCTGGAAAAAGAGATTCACAATCTTGAAGGGAGATAGAAAGAAGCTAGCTAGGAAATGAGAAGGGAAGGGGAAAAAGATCATGTTATTGAAAGGATCAACAATGGATCTCATCACTGACAATGAAAGGATCAACAATGGATCTCATCACTGACAGTGGATCTCATCACTGACAATGGATCTCATCACTGCCCCTCTGGAAGCAAGTAAAAGATACATCCGCACAAGTACAAAGGTTAAAGGCAAACTTGCAGGCAACTGAGACAACCCACAAAGAGGTCATTATTATGAAGAGTTTGAAAGCTATAGAGGATCGAGAGAAAAGGTACAACACATTGGATAATAATAACATGGTATTAAGCCAAACAATAGTACAAAGGATCAAGGAGAATGCTGATCTCAATGCCAAATTGGAACAAGCGAAGGATCAACTCCAGAAAGAAGTCACCCACACAAAGGAACTCACAACACCCCATGCACAACAAGTATAGGACTTCCAAGCCAATGCCAGGGCCAAGGAAGAAGCTTTGTAACACCAACTCATGCGCAGAGGAGGAGAGGGCAAACCATCTATAACATGAAAGGGAACAAACCAACAAGGCTCATGCAGAGAAGATCAGAGCTCTTAATGAAACAATAAGTGCAAGCCAGGCAGAAGCACACAGAAATGAGTTGGCACACCAAGAGACAGTGACCCAACTTACAAAACAACTTCAAGACACTCGAGGTTGGCAGTCCAAAGACTCCAACAGATTACCGAAACTCAGGGAAGGGAAGCAACCGCGTGCCCAGCAAGCCCAAGAAGATGCAACACGAAGATTTGAGGAATGCTTCAAGGATGGTCAGAGAAACGTCCATTTCAAACCTCCTTAGCAACACAAACTCCCGCCTACAAGAATTAGAGCGCCAGCTCACAATCCAAGAAAGAAGTCAGCGGGCTGGAACCTAGTGTGATGATCTTCGTCTCCTCCTTGAGCATGCCTCCGAGTTGGGATAGTTGTTGCCAGTATCTCCTCAGGCCCCTCCTCAAACGTTTTCTTTGTTTTTGTCTACACTAATCCTCTCTTTACTTCAATATGATATAAATCTATCTGAAGATATAGGTCTAGGAGAACTAACACAAAAAAGAACAGCAGAAATAGGATGGTAAGACAAAGGCCCTGAAAAAGGAAGTGAAGGCAGGTACACCTGTAAGGGTAACAAGAGGCAAAGGTGGAAAAATGACAATAACTGAGCTGAACGTCACTTTGATGATAGCTAATGTTGACCTGAGAAAGAAAGCAGGTCAAATAGAGGCTATGAAAAAGGCACATGTGAAGGAAGTGTAGTCCAAGGATAAAATGTTGTAGAACTTCAAAAATGGGCCAAAAGATAAAGAAGGGCAAGGGAGGACCTGTAGAAAAAATTACAAGAAGAAATGAGCCAGAAAAACATAGGTGTCTGGAAGGAGATTGCCCTTAAGTGCATGCAAAATCTGGAAGGAGATTGCCCTTAAGTGCATGCAAAATCTGGTCCAAACGACACAGGAGGTGGGTGCCATGAGGCCTTCTAACTGGGACAAATTTGGGAAACTCATGAACCAATTGGAAGTGCCTAAGGCAGTAGGTGAGAGAAGCTCCTAGGCAGTAGGGCTGGACAAGGAAGAAGCCCCTCCCTCGGATCTAGAGTCATGCGGGGAAATAATCGGCTCTTATGACTCCCAGATCTGGGTGAGGAGGCAATAGCTCACTCAAAGAGAAATACTCCTAGTGCCCCTCGCCAAAGGAGTCACCTAGCAAACAGAGAAAGGGGAGTGCCAAGGTCAGAACCAACCCGCATACCACCCTATGGGTGGAAATGGATTCGGAGTGGGAGAAGAATGCCAAGAGATCTAGAACAAACAATTTTTGAAGATGACACTATCACCCCAGAGCAGACAGAGCCCCACACCTTTGCAACAAGCATGGCTATAGACACAATGAAAAGGACCAGGGAAAGGTATCTAGAGACACATCCTATAGACATGCAGTTCTTACAGGCAGACAAAAGAATCAGATTGGACCATGCATGGGTGAAAAACATAAAAGGGCCTATAAGCCAAGGTATGGCGAGGACTGCTCAATAAAGTTTGTTTCAAGGGGCATTGCAAACAAAAGTAGAAACAGAAGAAGGTGGATGGGATAGGCTATAAGCATCCAGACTGCAAGGTCCACAATCAAAACAATCCAGATGCATAAACGTCTGAGGAGAGGAAGTATGTTATGTACCTGGAGCTAATCCTTAGATTAGCGAGCCTAATCTAGTAGGATTAGGAAACCCTAGGATTACAAATAGTAGGCAGATGTAGAGGGCTAAGGTTCAAGATTAATAAAACTAGGCTACTAGTTATCTATACCAAGTTAGCTATTTATAGCAACAATTATCACTATATAAGTGATGCCTTTGGTTATTATTGTGAGTCAGTCATGCTATGCCCTTTTGATGGATGTGCCTAGACCAGAGTTTCTATTGTTGCATGATGGACATGGTAGAGATCACACATAGTCTTGCCAAAGGTCCCTTGTTAACCCATTCCAAGGGTTAACAAGATCTACTGCCATTATCTTACATCAAGGAGTCAAGGTAGATACATCAAAAGGTCATATATTCAAGATATGAAGCAATAGTGTCCAAATCTACAACTTAGATGGACGCAATAGTCCTATGGAATATTTATGAAAATTTTCGCTCCAAGAGCATGTGGTAGTAACTTATTTCTAGCATTTTTCAAGTTCAGTTTAGCTGGACAAAATTTGGACCTAGTTTGGCTCCCTTTTGATTTGGTTTGATCCAGGAGAGAGGAGAGATAAAAATATCACAATTTTATTGAATTAAAAACTCCACCACATGTGTGAAATAGGCGCCTTCTTGAAGTCTCCCTCCCTCCTTACCAAGGTGTCAAAAATGTATCATTATACCAAAATATCTTATTTTTTTAGTAATATCTCATAGTTTTTAACTAATAAACCTTGTACTCAGTCAACTCTTCATCTTATGTGGGCATTTACTCATTTTTAGGTATTTTATTTTATTCATTGGATTTATCTCATCCCCACACTTGGATTAATCCAATTGGTCCATAGGAACCTTAATTGGACCATAATCTAAAAATTTCTGAAAATCTTGACCCTTAGGCTAAGGTCTATACACATTTTCAATTAATTTCAAATGTACATTAGAAAGTTCTTTTCGAATTTCTGTTTTAGGGAAAACCATTTTAGACACTAGGAAGATTTTTATATCCAAAAATATCTCAATTTTAGATTACCTCTTTCTAAATATTTTCTCTCTCCAAGATAAAACAGGGTAAAATAGGATCTTTCTTCTATTTTAGAGAGGAGAATAATTACAAGATCAGAAGGGGAGGTTCTTATACCTTTACACCTCAAAAGCTGGAGGGAGGAATCTTACAAGATCACAAAAAAAAATTCAAAGAGATAAAGTTGTAGTACTCTAAAACTACTACAACTCTCTCATACAGAGTTTTTTCAAATTTGTTTTAGAACACATTCAAAAACAGGCTGCGAATCAGGAAAAATCTTTCTGGAAAAAAAATGATCTTGAGATAGTAATGGAAAATAGTCTCTGATACCTCCTCTTCCATCTGGAATTTTATTGGCATGCACTTTTTTTGAAAAATTTCATCCTAAGAGGGCGTTCACATGCGCTTTTAAGACCTCGACTTCCATCTGGAACACCAGTGGCACACACTTTTTTTGGAAAAATATCTCTAAGAGATCCTTCACGTGCGCTTATTGCCTAAGCAAATCCAGACAAATGGACACTCATTTGACCCAAGGAAGGGTGCGCCAGGCCTCTTGAGGCTAATGGGTTGCTGTAAGAAAATATAAAAAGCAAAAAAAAAAACTCACTTGTACTTGCTTGCTCACTAAGGAGCAATTAAACATCAAGATATGGCAATGATAGAGGGATTACGTGGGCTCATACCCAGACTAAATCCAATGGCTGAAATCTTAGAGCCATTGGGATCCATGTCCTAAATGCAACTCCCAATACCATTTGCCATACTGACAACAAGTGTCATCGGGTTTTACACCCCCTGTCACATTCATCCCTCCAAGATTTAGTCCTTTTCCTAGCATTACTACAAGTCCTAAACCTTTAGAAGGACTAGAAATCAACCCTTTGCAACTCCTAGATGCCTACACCTTGGACATATTGACTAATCTAGGAAGGGGGGTTGCCCAAGGACTAAGTGAGTCCCTACCCACATTAGCACCCACACATGGCCTTAGTGACTCATACAAGAACACGACCGACAAATTTCCAAAATCATGGGCAAGTACGATAGTACGACTGATCATGTTCAATTCATATACAAATGTTTAAACAAAGATGCGAAGCTTTTGGAAATCCAAACTTCCCCACCAAGGTTCATGCATTTAACCTTTGCTTAGTGGGAAAGGCTAGTAGTCAATGGTTCATCGCATTGATGCTGTGGGCAATTTTGAAAACAGCCTTTATCCATGGCTTTTCAAGATAGGATTAACGCAAGAAGCCGACCAAGTCCAAGCAATCAAGGGCAGCCATCTGGAGATTAATGCACAGCTCATAGGCGGCAAGAAGGCCATAACGTGGTCTGTTTGCACAGGCTGTAAACACACATCAAAGGCAGCTTCTGTGCAGTTACTACATCTTCCATAGGGTAGCGAAAGCACCTACAACACAAGTAGCCGTCAAAGAGCAAGCCGAGTACGCGAGAAGTAAACCTCCACAGCAGCAAGCCCGATAGCAGCATAGAGATAGAAAAGGCGACTGTGAAAAAGAACAGTGAAAGAAAGAAGTGAAACAGCACATCCATGCTAGTTTATGTGCAGGACTATGAGCATCATCGCGTAGAGCTGCCCATCAGCAAGAGAAAAGGCACCGCACATAAGCAATTAAGATGTAGCTCAAGCAGCACTGTAAACAAGTAGCAAACACGCAGCAAAGCAGCAAGCGTAACAATTCGTCCACAGTCGAACACGATAAAGATTTTGTGCACTTGAAGAAATAGAGTGTAGAATGAGAAAGGCACAGTAGGCAACACACGTGTAAGACCTGCTGTGAAGGAGAGAACTCGATGCCCTTCAATGACATGGTGAGCTGATAGTGCAGTTGGAAGCAGGCGGCTGCTATGTGCAGAGAAAACCCAGAACGCAGCATGAAAAGATAAGGTTATATTTATTATTTTTTAAATTTATTTTTTAACCTAAGGTGCCATTCTCACGTGTAAAAACCCTTTATTAAGGGGTTGTTCATATGGGCCTCATCTTTTGTACTTGGGTTGCATCAACAAGAGCATCATGGATGCCTTTCACACCGTCATGGATGCATAAGATCTTTTTATTCACATTATGCCATCATCAACTTGGGCATCATTAAAACCCACCAAAGTTTTTGTGTCAAACCATGAGTCGTATATATAATTGTTGTAAGTGGCTAAATGAGCACGCAATCAAAAATCCTCTCACTAACAAAAAATTGTAGATCCTACTTCCTACAAAAAGTGCTTATAACCAGCCCCTGGGAGACCAATGACGTACCCAAGCTGTAAATTTGTCCCTCACCTAGAGCCAGTAGCATTAAGAGGGGGAAGTGCCAAAGTAGCACATGAGCCAAAGTTGTTCACAACACATAGGGGAATGTAGAAAGTAAAAATTCAAACAACATTTTGTAACCGACATCCAACCATCTTGAGTAGCCCAAAGATTTGGCACCAAGGAGGTGTGTTGAGAAATGTGGTGCCAAAGAGCACAAGAAAAGTATGGAGTATTAAGGGACTAAGGTTATGTAGAAGGGGAAGAGAAGGGTGTGAGTGTGAATGGACTTAAGGTCCACTAGCTCATCTATTTAAAGGTAGAGCTATGAGGCATTTTGTATTGAGCAAGGCCTAGTTGTATTCATAAATAACTTAATAAGTAAGATATTGTTCTTGTATTTTGTGAGTCCCTCTCCTCCACACACTTGATCTAGCATGAGCACCACGTTTTCTCAACATGGTATCTAGAGCCTAGGTTGATTAGGACTCTTGTGGTGTAGATTAGGTCACTTTTTGCTTCATTTTTCCTTATCTTCTACTTGTGGAGCTCAACCCCCTGGCAATGGAGGAGCTCTACTAGCTTGTAGAGGTAACATCTTGAGGAGACTCCAACTAGAGAAGTGTAGAAGAGGCGTGGGCGAATATGGTCGTACATCCAATTGCAAGATTTGGTGCTTCAACGCGGCGACATTCCCACCTGTGCAGACCGACGTTGTTCTCTGCTACGCTGTTGGCCGTACAGCAATACGCCGTGTGTAGGCGATTGCTGTGGCTGCAAGGCTTTAGGGCTTTTGAAGCCCAATGTGTCTAGGAGCTACAGTTTAGATTTTGACTCCAATGGTCGCTCCATTCGCCGGCTACAGCAGAAAAACCAGTCGCCTCTTTCCTTCTCCATGCAAGCTTTCCATTAAAGCTTCATAATTGATTTTTTCTTGCTCTAATCTTTCTCCCCTTACTCTAATCACCCAAGTGAGTTTGTGAATGAGTGTTGCTAATTCTTCTCTTGAGTTTGAAGTGGTGCCAACCACATGAGGTATCCATAAGCTTCATTTTCATCAAGCTCCATCATCAACATCAACTTTCAAGCTTTCAAAGCTTTCAAAATGTGCTTATAAGCACTAATAGTGTTGTTTAACACTAATGAAGCTATTAATCTAACAAAGAAAAGTTATTCTAAAGTGTTCTTAAATACTACGAGTATTATTAAACACTAATGGTGAACTAATCACCAAAATAAGTATCATTAGATACTAAAAATATGCTTTTAAGCACTAATTATGTTTTCTACACACTAATTATATTTTCTACACACTAATGGTGATCTTAATCACCAACCAAAGTGTTCTTTAACACTAATGTAGCTAATCCCCATCAAAATTAGTAATTAAGCACAAACCCTAAGTGTTAAACCATAAAAATTACTATTTTAATCTCCTATTTATGCAACATTCTCAACTTGATTAGGGTTGTTGCACTCTCATAAGCCTCTCTCTTTCTAATTAAGCCTAAATATCATAAATTTCTGGTTTTTTTCTTCATAATCAGCCTATTTCTCTCTCATAATCTCTTTCAATACCCAATGTCAAAGGATAACACTCAAATCAAGAAGTTCTCGGGAGAGGGCTTCCACACTTGGCAAGTCCTTGTCAAGTACAAGATAATGTCCAAAGGCTTTTGGCCATTCATCTCTGGCTCTAAGGTTATTGATCGAACAAAGGCTGAAGATATTGAAGATGATGAGAGGGCACAAGCGATCATCATGCTTCATCTTGATGAGGCTCTCATTCACCATGTGGACCAATTTCCGACTGCAAAGGAGAAATGGGATGAGCTTGATAAGCTCTATGGAGCTCGTGGTAAGAATTCCAAGATCTCACTCAAAATCAAATTTTTTAGCTTGGAACTCAAAGAGGGAGATGGCATTGGAGCCTTCATCTCTCACTTGAAGGGCCTTATGGCTCAACTTGCATCAGTGAATGCGAGAATGGATGAAGATGATGTAGTGGCTGTTTTGCTCAAAGCAGTCAAGAAGGTGTACCCCACCTTGGTCACCACCCTAAAGAACATACCTAATCCCACCCTCGAGGGAGTCATTCAATCATGTCTTGATGAAGAAAAGAGGCCAAAGGGAGCAGCTGAATCTTCAAATGCAACCACTTCATCGACTATCGAACAAGCTTTGTCACATCAAGTGGTCAAAGTAAGATGTGCCCATTGCAAAAAGGCAGGTCATTTGGTAAATAATTATTGGATCAAATATCCCAACAAAATGAAATGTAATAAGTGTAAACAAACGGGACATATCACTTCTAAATGTCCTAACAAAGAGTCAGAGGCCAACTTTGTATCAGCCTCTACCTCTGCTGAGAAATTGTTTTAATTCTCAATGTAATCACACCTATATTCCAAACCTTGAACGCCTAATGTTATAAAGGCATCCTATGTCCAATACCACCTATTCCATCCTTTCATAGTTGGTATTGAGGGGGGGTATTAAGGGACTAAGTTTATGTAGAAGGGGAAGAGAAGGGTGTGAGTGTGAATGGACTTAAGGTCCACTAGCTCATCTATTTAAAGGTGGAGCTATGAGGCATTTTGTATTGAGCAAGACCTAGTTGTATTCATAAACAACTTAATAAGCAAGATATTGTTCTTGTATTTTGTGAGTCCCTCTCCTCCACACACTTGATCTAGCATGAGCACCACGTTTTCTCAACATGGAGTGAGTATGAGAAGGCACATCACCAAGTGAGAATTATCCCACATGCAAGAGAAAAGATAAGTTGTACTCTCCTCATATAAAAGGAGGACATTTCAAGCAATGGAATACAAGCACAACATCTCAAGTCTTTTTATGAGTACGAGTTTCCATCTTATAACCTAATTGAACTTGATTCTAAACTTAATTAGCACACACTCATCATCACAATGAGTCTTGTTCATTTTTATCCACCTTAGATTAGTGTTGTCATTAGTCTAATATTAGTTAATGATTAGGTAAATGTCTTGTTATTAGAAATTTGTTTAGGAGAGCTCGATCCATGCTTTTATTAGGGACAACCTAAATCCATGTATCTCTAAATAGGAACTCAAAGGAAAAGCCTCAATCTTGACAACACCTCATCAACCAACCTCACCAAAGGAGAAAGCTGCAAGCTCAAAAGCCTCAACATTGAAAGCCATTCCACAAGAGAATCAAGCCTCATCTCGTCAACAACGCCCATGTGTCTCAAAATCAAAACCCCAATGCCCACCAATGTGAAGGAGAGCCCCAAACCTTCCATTTCCACCAAAAAATAAACTCCACTACGACAATCGAAATCAAGGTATCTTAATGGTATCAAAATGTGGGTGGAAAAGCAGCTACTTGTAGCTCAAGGGTACTATGAAGGCGCCAATCCAATTTGGGTGGCTTGACAATCAAAGCCTATTCCTCAATGCAAAACTCAAAGACTAAGGGAGAATCAAAGTACTCCATAATATCATCCACAAAAACCTAAGAGAGCTCCTCAAAGAACTTTGGTAACTCAAGTGTGGATACTAAAAAGATTACTGCAACCTCAAGCGTACTACCAAGGTAATACCCAAAGATTGGATTCCCAAGCACATCAAGAAGTGCCCCAAGCCTGCTCAAAGAAAGAAACCTTGAGGGCATCAACCATTAACTCCTAATGTTCATCAAAGATGGGTGCCTATGAGCGTGCTTCAACAACAAGGGTATTATGATGGTAATACCATCACATGGTTGTCAAGATCAAACAAAGTGAAGAAAGCCTCACCACCACTGACTTCAACCCCAACAGCTTCACCTAAAGTTCTATAAGAATGAAGACCCAAGCAACACCAAGCAAACCACTCAATCCCTATCGTTACAGGAAACACGTACACAAGAGCTTGTGTGTTTGGTAACCACAAATGGAAACCAATCATTAGTTGTTCCTACCGCCTTGACAACAATTGAGCCACAAATTCAAGAATCAATCCCCATGTTTGCAAACAAAGACCTATGAACGCATCAAGGATAAACTCACAATGCTCTTCTCACCGCTTTGTATGATAAGCATGAGTGCAAAAGCTACACGACAGACATAAGAACCTATTCTCACAAAAAGGAGAGTAGACACAAGAACCTGTTGCTCGCAAGGTAGTTTTTTTTTTAAGAGAGAAAAACACAAGGGACTCACACAAATGGCCTACCTAAAAATGGTAGGATGATCATAAGAAACTCCCAACAATCTTTTATAACCAATACACTTTTGTTAAGCTTATAGCTTACTATTCTTTTGGCTAAGTTAATGTAACAACTGCTCCATGAGTACAAATCCATCCTCATGCACTTGAGGACATTTGCATTAAAACCTCATCATCGACAACGTTCCAAGTACATCTCTAGATGGGGGGGCCATTGTGGGCACAACAGCCTAGTCAATGGTACAACCCATCGCCTGGAATTTTCCTTCAAATTACAAACCTCTCCAAACAAAAACTTAAATCTTCACAACACATTGTTTTCTAATCCTTAGTAAAGATATCTATATTAGTCTCGCAAGTTGACATAATTATTTTAAGCCTCACCAACCAATGGCTACTTCAACAAGCAATGGCTCAATAAGATTCCATTTGACTCATTTAATGTACTTCATGTATCTCTACTTCATAGAGCATTTAAATATACATAAATTCATTTAAAAACACATGGAAAGAAGCCTACAAGAAAAGGTCCTACTCAACAACATTTGACAAGAATCCTACCACAAAAAGAAACATCTCATCGAAGGCCAATTTCTTCAAATGATGAATGTCACTTCAATGAACCAGATAAGGAACTCAGAATCACAATCTCGTTCTAATGATTTTGTCTACGTTTCTCCATATCCTTCCTTCTCTTCTCCCCCATTATTACATCTCTTAATTTCACAACTAACACAAATCACATGTAAATCTACTTATGATTGCCAAAAATAAAGTGAGAAAAAAATATAACCATATAAAAACATGCTCACAAAAATATAAAAATGCAATCACTTTGCAAAACCCCCACCACCCCCACCCGTTAGGAATTCCCGCTAATCACTAACATTTTCATTTACTAACTAGACTTTATTATTCCTTTCGGAGAAACAAGGACCATTGAAAGTCACTCAACATTTTAAAAAATCAACAAAGCTTGTCAATTCTCCTCACACAAAGGTCTTCAACGCGGCCACAAGGACGCGATCAGCATCAGCAAGGAGGGAATATTAACCCATTCCTAGGGTTAACAAAGAGCTACCGCAAGTTACCTTACATCAAAAGTTCATACATTCAAGATATGAAGCAATGGTGTCCAAATCTACAACTTGGGACGGGCACCCGTAATGGTCCTATAGAATACTCATGAAGATTTCCACTTTAAGAGCATGTGGCAGTAAGTTAGGATGAAGTCCCAAGCGATGTAGTTCATGGATATATTATGAGAGTAGTCATTGTAATAGCATTAGGCCTCTTATGATCCTAAAGTGCCCGGTCGGCCATAGTTTAAGTGAGTGTGAACACTTATGGCCATGTATATAGTGAATATCTCTTATAATACAAAACACTATCCCATTGTGCAATAGAGTCTTGCTTTTGCTAATCTCTCTCTGTTATTCATGCTAGTGAGTGTGTATGAGTGAAGTGAAGTGAGGTGAGAGGAGGGATGAGTACATGTAGTGCAACATGGCGGTGTGACAATGCTCGCGAGAGGTGCGATGGAATTTCTTCTCAAGGAGTTGTAGAGCTTGGAGACCTCAAGGGTTACGAGCTCAGCCATTGGAAAGATCATTGTCTCACAACAGTTGTGGTTCACCATAGTAATCTTTTGTTGGATGTGTTTATATAAGGCGGTTTTGTTAGTGTGACCTCAGAGTAGGCTTCGGGTAGAATCCTTTGAGTTGGCTCAAATGGTGTTATTTGCATTAATACCTTGAACATCAGCTTTGGCTTTAACAGTGGATTGCCATCTTGAATGAAGCCTTCATATTTTGCACCAAATAATGACTCCAAAATTGTATCATCAATAAAAGCTTCAATGTTTTCTTGGGGAACAGTATAGCGTACCTCCTAAAATTGCTATTGGGGAGACAGGTGAGGTGCCAGTATCTCCTCGAGGGAAGAGGGTTAGTGGGAAAATCTATCTGCTAATGAGGAGTGAGAGTAGAAAAGATGTAGTCGGCGGCCTGAGACTTGTTATAGTAGGTGGGGTATTAGGATAGGGATTAAGTAGTTTACTAGCGACATTAGAATATACTGGGTAAGTGGAGATGGAAGATGAGATGGGGCTTCTTCCTGACCATGACCTGAGCTGGAGGGTGGGTGGCTAGGTTTGTGAGATTTCATAAACTCTTGAAGGTCAAGGATATCCTCAGGATTTATGTTAGGATATTCAATATGAGTGGCATCAAAAGTGTAGAGTACATTGGTTAACATGGATTCTAAGTGTTTGTAGACATTAGAGTATAGTTTGAGAATTCCAAAAAGGTGATATAAGGTAGACTCACATAAGTTTAAATGCTGGTGAGTATTGTAGACTGAGAGCCACCCATGGCTTATAATCCATTGATAGCTTTGTGCTACCACCTCATAGTTGGCCGGTGTCTCAGGAATGTCATATGGAACAAACAGGTCTAATTTTTTGACATTGTTGCCCAGAATTTCAGAGTTTTGTAGTACCTGCTGCTGACACCAACTACGAAGGTTTAACACAATAGGATGTAATGGATAAAAGTAGATATCCTATGGATTAGTTAATACGATATCTCCCCGCGCAAAATTTCCATTATAATAGTGGGGTCAGCATCGCGTTCAGTATTCTGCTTAATGAGGGTTAGTTCACCTAGGCCTAGGTCCTCAGATAGATTTATATCTCGTATTGAAGTAAGGAGAGGGTTAGTATAGACAAAAACATAGTAAGAGTTTGAGGAGGGGCCTAAGGGGTTACTGGCAAAATTGACCTATCTCCGAGGATCGCTCAAGGAGTAGGCACATGTCATCCGTAGGTTCTTGTTGTTGACTTCGGTCCTGTATTGCCAATTGGCATTCCAACTCTTATAGATGGGAGTCATTGGTGCTAAGGAGGTTTGATATTGTGGTTTTGCGGACCATCCATTTGCAGCATCCAACTCCTCGAATTGTCGAGTTGCTTCCTCTTGGTGGGCACGTCTGGTTGTAGCCTCCCTTTCTTGAGCTTCTGTGATTCTCTGAAGTCTTTTGGCAGCCAGCCTCTGACTATCTTGTAACTGTTGGGTGACTTGTGCCATTGCTTCTTGTGGTGTGCTATCACCATCCTTTGCATCTCAACTTGACTGGCACTTATGGCATCATTGAGAGCTCTCACTTTCTCTAAATGTGCCTTGTTTGTTTGTTCTCTTTCTTGTTGTAAGTGAGTGGCCCTACTTTTCACTTCCTTCAAACTTGAGGATAACTGCTGGATCTGGCTTTGCAGCTCTTCTTCTTTGGCCATGGACTTGTGCTGGAGTTCCTGTACTTGCTGGGCATGAATAGCTATGAGCTCGTGGTTGTGGGTATCCTCCTTCTGGAGTTGCTCCTTAGCCTGTTCCAGCTTTTCTTTAAGGTTCGTATTCTCTTTGATTCTCTGAACAATAGTTTGGCTTAGTGTTCCTTTAAAGTCAGTACTTGTGTGTTTGACTCGTGAGAACCTGCTTCCAAAGTGCAGCGTTACGATCATGCAGCATGTGTGTAGTGAGGAGGTGGCAGCATACCCTTTGCTCATGCTCCCATAGTGGTGCACTTGTGCTTTTGCAGCCCCTTCCACTCCAGTATGTGGCAAGGTTAAGAGTCCATCTAAACCTTCCATAGTTTCCTGCATGAACTGTTCATGATCAATATTCTATATGAAGGATAGCTGGGGAAGTCTTTCTTCATCCTCCAAATGCCTTCATTTGCTAGAGCTCGATGGATCTTTACTCCTTGATCTTTTACTTGTATCTAGTGTGATGAAAAACAGGTAGAGGGAGAGGAGACACACACACAAGAGCAAACCCTAATGTATTATCAAACCCTAACCATAGAGGGAAGCCATCTCCCTTCTCACACAATGCATAAAGCCATAATCCATAATCTACAACACACTACTTGTGTTGTGTCCACTCACAGCTAACCCTAGCTAATGTCCACACACTATGACCAGCTGGACGTGGTCATTTATGTCTCACACATGTTACTACCTAACATGCTAGCACATAATGCAACTGGCACATAGTGCAACTGGCACAAGCTGACATCAAGCTTGAATTTCAACAGCCCCTCTCAAGCTCATGATGTACTGCCATAGATGAAGATGTAGATGAGCTTGGGCTATCAAAGCTCTCAACACTCCCCCTCAAGCTCATCCCGTGTACTCCCAACATAGTACCGAAGTACTCAAACTTCTCCCTGCTAATAAGTGGCTTTGTAAATATGTCGGCCACCTACTCTTCAGTCTTCACCCAGCGATCAAGATTAACTTCAAAACTTTCAAATCAGCCTTTATACATGGCTTTTTTAGACAAGGTGATCAGTGGAGTGCAACAACACAACTCTATTCAATTGAACGTCAACCAAATGAATCCATTAGAGATTTTATCCTTCGGATAAAACTCTTGGACTCGCGTTGTGAGTAATGGGAAAGATTAAACGATATTCAATTGAGGAGATGTTTCATCATGGGCTTAAAGAATAACAGCTAGCATAACTTGATCATTGTATCCAATCCGGAAACATTCAATCAATGTTGTAAAGAAGTAATACATTTAGATGACAACATGCTAGAGGATGATCATGCTACGAGTTGTTACTCATCTAAACCAAATGAAGCAATGGCAAAAGAAAGATCGATCTCGGAATTGACATTTCCAGAATTTTATGCAGCCTTGCTTAAAACCTTACATCCAACATCTCGAAGAGAGGATGAAAACCTTCAAAATTAGACATCCTTAATGCCTATAAATATGACGAGCAAAATGCCTTGTGTTGAATGCAATCACTATGACCATCCCAATCCTCATTGTGCATATAAGGCACCTGTTTTTCTATACTGCATGTATTGTAAAACCTTTGACCATGATAGTAAAAAGTGTCCCGCTTCATCCAACAATGGACTCAAAACCTCCATCTCCCGTGTGCACCAAACAGAAATAGTCAAAAGGGTAGAGACTGCTCAGGAGAGCAGTTAATCGGACACTTCAGTGTTTCTATTATCGTGGACCTCACAAGGTGGCAGAGTGCACAGATTGGAATACTTCCATGCCCATAGTCACTGACACCTTGCAACCAATGTGTGAACAATGTGGCATTGATCACATGTTCCAAGATTTCCCAAGACAAGTTGCTTCAATGCAACTTGTCTCACAAAATATAACTCTTAACATCTTAAGTATGCAAAACGGGCAATTGGCCACGGTGCCATTGAATGTGCTTACAAGCCACGGTACCATTGAATGTGCTTACATGCTTACAAGCCAAGGCACGACAAACAGTCCAAAAGAGTGTAAAAGACAATACCTCAACATGGGTAGAAGAACATGCTTTAAAACTGAATCCAAAAGAGAAAACAAAACCTTCTAAACCCAAGAAAAACAAGGGACAAAAATCTGTCGAAACCAAGGTCGAAGCAAAAGACAGGAAAAAGGAGTCTGTAGAGGACATAAACCCAAAAGGGGACATAAAGACAAAAGAGCCAAAAGCTATACATGATGTAGAAGTATCCACATCAAAGACCACCACACAAACTTCAACACCCATATGTGCGACACAGGATACAAAAACCCAAAAGAAAATTCGATCCCGTCGCATGGGTAAACATAGTGAAAAACTGACTAACCAAAGAAAGTCAAAGAATGAAACAAGTTCTAGTACATCACTAAGTGAGGATGAGAAAAGTTCTTACTCTTCGCTCCTCCTCACACACACACACACACACACACACACACACACACAAACTCCCACTCACACACATGTAGAGCATGCATGGATGCACGTACATATTATAAAATTTGTATAGCATAATGTATTTTTTATTTTAAATAGAGAGCAAGTTCAAGATGAGCAACACACACACACACACACACACACACACATGTAGAGCACACATGGATGCACGTACATATTACAAAAGTTGTATAGTGTAATGTATTTTAAATAGAGAGCAAATTCAAGATGTATGTTTCCCATGTTATGTTTTTTTAATATAGCTATGGGAACTTCTATTTTATGTATTGTGAATCATAAATTAGTTATGAGGAGCATGTGAATCATAAAGAGAGAGAGAGAGAGAGAGAGAGTGTGTGTGTGTGTGTGTGTGTGTGTGACTACATACATATACACAGATGGTGACACACACACACACACAGTAGCTATAATTTTGATTTATAAACACATGCACACAGGAATCATGCATCTACTTACCTATATGTATGTATGTATGTATAACTGACAGAGATGAAAGAGGTGACTTGCATTTTTTCATGAGGAGTATTTTTTCCTTTGAGGAAAGGGTGAATTTGGCTACAGAATTTGAGCATCGCTTTTTTCATAGTCCAAGCTGGTTTGGGCCATGGGTGGTTCATGGTGTTAGATGGAACGATGTTTTTAAAATTATTATATGTTTACATTTAGAAAAATTAGATGAAAATATTACGCTAATGAATATTAAAGAAAGTCTAGGCTTTGCTTGATCTTTATGAAATAGACTATAATATCTCTAGCCCAAGACATCAAGTACGTCAAGTATTTGATGAAGTTATTAAATGTATCCCAAAGCATAAGTTCATTTGAAAATAAATATGGTTGTGTTCTTCTTATGTGACCATTGGTATTTGAAGTCTTTAATTTTTTTTTATAAATACTATCTGTCTCTCTCCTTCTTTTCTTAGGCTCTCTCTCTCTGTTGCTAACTATAAAGAAGATAATGATTGTTATTGATGTGAAGTTTGATTCTGTTTTATGCAAAAACATGGCATTCGACATTTTAAAGTTAACCTATGATAATAATAAATTGTCAGATACGATCTTCTTTGAGGAGATGCCATGGTTGGGTTTTTTTGGGTGCCAACCTAGCCTAAAATGGAAACTTATTGGGTTATGGAGGGGATGATGTTATCCCATGGTATATTTATATAGTCTTAGACCCTTACATGCTAGATGAAAATCCCAAGCTCCTCGTAATCAAAGAGGCATTGGGATTACTAGATGCCTTTTACATTGTGGGTAGCAGATGTAGGAGCCTTGAGGAAAATCACTTCATTATTAGGGAAATATTGAAGTGCATTCCAAGAAGGAATCTCTCTCTCTCTCTCTCTCTCTCTCTCTCTCTCTCTCTCTCTCTCTCTCTCTCTCTCTCTCTCTCTCTCTCTCTCTCTCTCTCTCTCTCTCTCTCTCTCTCTCGCGTGCGCGTGTGCGCGCGTGCACACACACACACACACACACTTAGACACATGTAACACACAAATAATTACCCTTGCCTTTAAGAAATCGAGAGAGAGGAAGAGAAAGAGAGAGATCATAGGTTTTTTGTTGTTTTGGTTTGTGTGTGTGATTTTGTAGAGGCAAGGCAAAAGGTTGCTAGCCAACAAAGCTAGTGGTTTGAATATCATTCTCTCTTCAGCTTGAGGTAGGTCTTATTGTTGTCCTTTGTTCCATATCTATTTGCATATTTGTAGTTGAGAGAGAGAGAGAGAGGAAATAATAGGGCTCGCTAAGAGTATACATTGTTTTCTCTTTGTAACCAGGAGGTGTCTACATGTTTATAGTGCTGGTGTACAGGGTTATAAAACATGTTAACTAATATAAAAAGAGATTTTGAAAAGTTTAAAGATCTTCAATTTGGATTTCAGAAAATGGAGATCTCTAATGGTAACAACAGATGAAAAGCCATAGTGGAGGCATGTGGACCTTCCAATTCTTATGTGGCTTTGTCTACCCTGCCAGAGGTGATGAACGTTTGTGTTGCAAAAAACCTTGCTTGGTCAAGGTCTCCATTAGAATAGCCAAGCGCTAAATGTCTACAGACTATTGTGGACATATGCGAGCTCACCAAGAAAAATTAGGTTGCTTGCAGCAAGGAGTTCTTAGATGCCATTTGGGATGAGGTCCGTGGAAGTGGCACTCAAAGGGGAGATATGATAAGAGATGAGTTAACACATCATCTTCATTGCGTTCTCAATAGCAGTGCTTGTTGCATGGAGGCTTTCGAATGCTATCCCTTGATTGTACTATTTACTCTTTAGGGACCCTTTCTTACAAGTGCCATTTTGTGAGAGGCACTAATTTCAAATCTTCGACAATATGTGGGAAAACATTGTTGTGCAAGTAAAAATATCTCTTTATTGGCTTTGGAAAATCCTCCTCCTACATTAGGTGATTGTTACATGGTGATGATAATGTAAGGAATATAGCAAGAATATACGCTCTTATAACAATGTGTTAGCATTTGTTTCACTAGGTGCTCACTTGGATAATCAGTTTACTAGGGGAGGAGGTGTAATTAATATTTGAATCCATGGTACTACCTATCATCGTGTTGGCTCTATAATACCCGATGAAACACAAGATGAAACTCCTCAATTTGCCTAATTGTATGTGTATGATACGGAGCATTAATTGGAGAATAGACTTAATGGGATGCCTTCTTTAAATCATAATGTGCTTGAAAGGTTACAAAAAATGATGTATGAACACATCCGTATGCTGGTGCATTTCGTACAATGAGAGAAATGCTATAGCGCAATCCACATGCAAATCTGAGAATGGTCATGAGTGAAGCTCGATCAGCCTCAAGGTAATACTTGGTTCCTACGGGTAGTGAGGTAGCTTCTATCATGCCGGGTCAAGGGGATGATTTTTATGTAGGTCATAGAGATATTTAAATAATGTCTCACATATAGGTGCTATAAAAAGAATATCTAATTTGCATCGTTCATATATGCCTCTATTATATGCTCTTCTGTTTCCTCAAGGAGAGGATGGTTGGCATGTTGGAATTCCACTCCATGGTAGGAATAGACAAGGTTAAAATGAGGAGACAAAGACTCTAACTTAACGGCAATATTATGCATATAGATTACAAATAAGGGAAACGGAAGATACAAATGCTTGCCTTCTATGCGGTGGTCAACTTTTGCAACATCACATTGTTGATGCATATAGCAGCATCGAAGAATTAAGATTAGTATGGATTCATAATAAACAGAAAGCATTGTGTTCTGAAGTATACCAAGGGCTTGCAGATATGGTTAATATCAGTGATGGGGTCAATAGAGTCTCTGGGGGCATTACTGGGGATATACCGGATAGTTCTACCATCTACATATACTGGGGGGGCTCAATATATGCATCAATTGTATCAAGATTCAATGGAAATTGTTAGAAAAATGGGTAAACCTAACCTATTTATTACCTTTACTTGCAATCCAAAGTGGGATGAAATATGCAATGCTTTATTTCCGAGTGAAGCTACCCAAGATTGACCTGACTTGATGCCACAGGTCCTTTATAAGAAGCACAAGGATGTGTTGCACTTATTGGTGAAAAAAGTATTATTTGGAAGGGCAGTCGGATTTGTTTCTGTTATTGAATTTCAAAAAAGAGGCTTGCCACATGCACATATATTATTGATATTAAAGGGTACATGTAAACCTATTGAGATTGCTCACTATGATAAGTTGGTATATGTTGAACCTCCAGATAAGGTGATGTTTCCTGAGTTGCACAAGATAATCAATCAAGTATAATGTTCATGGACCATGCAGGGAACTAAATATGTACTCTACTTGTATAGTTAATAGGAGTTGCAAACATCATTATCCTTACAAGTCTTCTAAGACTACTATATTTGATGACAATGGGTATCCAACTTACATACGACGAGATGATGGTAGTTTCATCCAAGTAAAGGATCATAGGGTGGATCGTCAATGGGTTGTTCCATATAAGCCTTTTCTTTCTATGAGATACAAAGCCCATATTAACATAGAAGTATCCTCTACCATTACAGTAGTGAAATATTTGTATAAGTATGTATATAAGGGACATGATAGAGCTACTATAGAGTTGTAAGATACACATGGGGTTATTGATGAGGTTAGTCAATAACTCCATACACGGTACATGTCTGCATTAAAGGCAAGTTGGCGCTTATACTAGTATGATCTGCATGATGAAAAGCCACATATACAAAGGTTGCATGTTCATCTCCCCTTGCAAAATCATGTTATATTTAATGACAATGATGATTCGTGCAATGTAATTAGTTGTGATAGGAATCAAATAACTACTCTCACTGAATGGTTCAGAGCTATAATCAATTGCATGCAGAAGCAAATAGCGTGCTATATGTTGATTTCCCTTGCCGATGGGTACAAAAATCAGCTCTTTGGTCATGGACTAAAAGAAAAAAGGAAAATGTTATTGGACGTATGCATAATGTTAGGCTGAGTGCAGGTGAGCAATACTATCTACGCATGCTACTCACAATGTGCAAAGGTTGCAAATCTTTTAAGAAAGTATGAACAATTGTATCCTTGTTTTAAGGCTACATGTGAAGCAAGAGGAATACTGTTGGAGAGTGATGATGAGTGGTATATGTGTCTTCAAGAAGCTGCATTCATAAAACAGGATTCTAGCTGTATCAACTTTTTGTCATCATTCTGGTTTTTGTGAGCCTATATCTCCGAGACAGCTTTGGGTAAAAGTTTGTGCCAAAATTTGAGATGATTTTTTTCATGCCTTGTAGAGAAGGTGTGTTGTTGTTTGTGTTTTTCAATCTATAACTAAGAATCAAGCTCTGTTACACATGCAAGACCTCTCACACAACAATATGGAAAACGTCTACATGATTTTGAAGGATTGCCTCTTCTTGATAGATCAATTGTTGCTACTATCAACAATGAGTTGTTGATGGAAGAGATGACGTTTGATGCTATTCAACAGGCTAATTTGGCTCTTTCCACTAATCACTATATTTTGGTGCAATTGAGGGTTCAAATTAACCATTAGGTATCTGATATAGATCCCTATAACTTCAGATTTCAATTCGGAGATGGTTTGATACTCCAACCATTCCGTACAAATTGGTTACCCTTGATTTAATGTAATTTTTGGTGATTTTATGTTGATAAATTTGTTGTAATCATCTCTTAAACACTAGATTGAGTTGTAAAAGGGTAGACACTACCCTTGAATCTTGAAATTGGATCAAGAGGTAAGACCCCCTTCACATCATCATGAGTACAGCACAAGAAATAGCCAAATTTAATGGAGAGTAGTTTTACACATGGCAGACAAAAACCATATGTATTTGCTCATGAGGGAAAATCTGTGGAGGCTAGTTGAAGGAAGAGATGAATGCCCAGAGGTAAGAGGGAAAAATGAGTGGAAGAGCAGGAATGAAAAAGCATTGGGACTTATTGCGCTCAGTTTAAATGATGAAATCATTCATCACATCATAGGGATACAATGGACAAAAGATGCATGGGATGAACTCAATAAAATATTTGGCACACAAGCTAAAAATTCAAAGATAAATCTGTTAATGCAATTCTACAAATTGGATATGAAGGAAAGTGAACCTTTAATCACACACTTGAACAAATATAAAAGCATTAAGTAACAGCTGCACTATTGGCAAAAAGGTAGAAGATGATGAGGCACTAGCTGTGCTTCTGAAGAGTGTGGACAAAGGTGAATATGAAAACATTGGAGCAACACCAAAGAATGTACCTGAATTGAAGCTATATGAGATAGAAGGAGCTCTACTAGAGCAAGAGAGCAGAGGCAAAGAGAAGAAATGGCTCGACTCAACCCGCAGGAGAAGAAAAAGCATTCTTCACCCGAGGAGGATTCTCTCGAGGACGAGGACGAGGAAGACGCAGAGTAGGAGGAAGGACCTTCACTTGCCACAACTGTGGAAAGCCAGGACACATGGCAAGAGACTGCTACAGCAAACCCAGTGGAGAAGGAACGACATCGGCAAACTTCAAGGAGGCTCCAAAGGAAGTGGAGTCGAATCATCTTTTCTGAGAGAGAGAGAGAGAGAGAGAGAGAGAGACTCCACAACCCCAACAAAGTAAAACCACCTCTGAGCAACCGATGATGTAGGCCATGTGGCAGATGTATGTGTGAGCACTTTAGTCAAGGTCGTGGGCACTTGTAGTAAGCCTTGGACGACACATAGAGAGAGAAAGTGTCAAGGACTATGAGTTTAGGGACTTGAGGCATTGGTCGCAGTCTATCAAGTAAGAGAGAAACTTGGTACATGGTCTAGGTGTGCTAAGTTAACTTGAGGGGAGGTGTGCTAGGCACTGGTCGTCGCGGACTATCAAGTAAGAGGGAAACTTGGTATAGGGTCCAGGTGTGCTAGGAGTATTCACTTAAGGGGAGGTGTTGAAATATACAAGTGAATAGGGTGTGTGCGGGAACAAGCCCTTGGCAAGAGGCTGTAAAAGAGAATGTGTAAATGTGAGAGAACCTGTGAAAAGGTGAGAAAAATCTACTGGGAGAGAATAAAGGGTAGCATGAGAAGATTTAGGAAGTGTGGAGATATTCTGGGAGAGGTGGAGAGAATCAAGCAAAAGAGGTGGAGAGAATCAAGCAAAAGAGGTGGAGTGAATCAAGGAGAAATCAGTGGGATTAGATGCTTGGATGAAAACACTATAAATTGAGGCATTGGCCTAATGAGAATTTGCTTATTTTTTATTATCCATGCCTACATTAAGCTATTTGGTAATTACTCACTAATCACATCTTAATTATCATCATCTAATCACTTTGTTAATGATGTTGATTCTAGCATTTGATCCACCATAGCTCATCACATTGCTGTAATTTTAACACATTCTTCACATACATAATCACATCCATTCTTTCACATACACATTCGCATCCATTCTTCACATATACATTCACATCCATTCTTCACATACATAACCACATACATTCTTCACTTATACATTCACATCCATTTTCATCACATATCATCCACTCATATCCCATATCATTCATTTACATCCTGATTTACATGACATCACATCTCATCCATTCATTCACATTTATCTGATTCACATCACATCTCGTCACATCTATTCACCTCACATCTCATCACCTCTATTCACATCACATCCATCCATCCATTCATTCACACCTATCTGATTCTCATCACATCTCATTATATCTATTCACCTCACATCTCATCACCTCTATTCACATCACATCCATCCATCCATTCATTCACACCTATCTGATTCTCATCACATCTCATTACATCTATTCACCTCACATCTCATTACCTCTATTCACATCACATCCATCCATCCATTCATTCACACCTATCTGATTCTCATCACATCTCATTACATCTATTCACCTCACATGTCATCACCTCTATTCACATCACATCCATCCATCCATTCATTCACACCTATTTGATTCTCATCACATCTCATTACATCTATTCACCTCACATCTCATCACCTCTATTCACATCACATCCATCCATCCATTCATTCACACCTATCTGATTCTCATCACATCTCATTACATCTATTCATAGAATTTAAGAGAATTCTAATTTTGATATAAAGATTCTTTACGCATCTATTTATGCATAAAAATCAACTTCAGTGGGAATAACACTTTTATAAAAATCCTTTTATGCATCTATTTATGCATAAAAATCAACTTTAATGAGAATAACACTTTTGAAATAAAAATAAATCCTTTATGCATCTGTCTATGCATAAAATCAATTTTAATGAGAGTAACACTTTTGAAAAAAAAATAAATCCTTTATGCATCTGTCTATGCATAAAATCAATTTTAATGAGAATAACACTTTTGAAATAAAAAAAATCCTTTATGCATCTTTCTATGCATAAAATCAATTTTAATGAGAATTAACACTTTTGAAATAAAAATAAATCCTTTATGCATCTTTCTATGCATAGAAATTCAATGAAAATAACACTTTGATAATTAAAAAAATTCCATTATGCATCTTTCTATGCATAGAAATTAAATTCAATGAAAAAAACACTTTTATAATAAAAATTTCCATTATGCATCTTTCTATGCATAGAAATTAATTTTAATAATTAATATCAGTGATATCCATGCATATTCATAGGTGAATATATACATAGAGTAAAATATTTCTTTTAGAATGCACAAACGGTGGGAATTACTCTTTTGGAATAACATAAAAATAAACTTTCTTTTCCATAAAATTCTAGAAAATTTTGCCATAACCTCCTTTGTATGGCTGACCATTTCTCATTTTTATCATTCTATTTTCAACTTAAATTAACCCAATTAGATGTAAAGGACTCTAATCTCATAATTTTCAATTTCCAAGAGAGTAAACAATAAGAAAAGTTTAATTAATCTTTCTATTAATCATTCTAGGATAAAGAAGGGCTGAGTTGTAAAGAGGAGAAGGGGGTGGCCTTTTCATCAAGGCATAGCATTAGAATTTACTTCAATCAACTATGAAACAAGAAAACCATAGATTTAAAATTAAAAAGTAAGAAAATTTTAGCTTACATGGAGTTGTAAGCTTTCCTTTGGCTTGAGGGATTGAGGGTTCTACTCTTGTTTGAAGCAAGAGTGGCCACCAATTACTTTGGAGAGGATTAAGCTAAAAATAATTGAATTATCAAGAAAATTCAATGTAAATGGCTCTGGGTAGGAGTAGAGTAATAGTGCATAAACACCATTAAGCTTTTACAAAGGGGGAGGCTTCTATTTATAGGAAAAAGTGAGCCTCTAACCAAGCAAACTGATTCTAGAATTTTTCAGATCAGTTTGGTCAATTTTTTACCATTTTTGGGTCAGTTTAGCTTACTTTTTGGATCTAGTTGAAACAGGAGAGAGGAGAGATGAAAATATCTCATTATTTTTTAGTTTAAAACTCCTCCACACATGTGAAATAGGCACCTCCTTCATGAGCGGAGATCCCCACACTGAGGTGTCAAAAATGTATCATTTCCTCTAAATATCTCTTAATTTTTAACTAATAAACCTTGTACTCAGTCAACTCTTCATCTTATGTGAGCATTTACTCATTTTTGGGGGGTTTTTCTTTTATTCTTCAATTTATCTCCTCCCTACATTTGGATTAATCTTATTGGTCCATAGGAACCTTAATTGAAACATATTTCAAAAATTTTAGAAAATCTGGACCCTTAGGCTAAGGTCCTTTATACCTATTTTAAATTAATTCCAATCGTACATTGGAAAGTTCTTTTGAATTTTTGTTTCAGGGAAAATCATTTTAGACACTAGGAGGATTTTTATATCCAAAAATATATCAATTTTTAATTACCTCCCTCTAGACATTTTCTCTCTCGAGGCCAAAATAGGGTAAAATAGGATCTTTCTTTTATTTCAGAGAGGGGAATAATTATAAGATCACAAGGGGAGGTTCTTACACTTGCACACATCAAAAGCTAGAGGGAGGAATCTTACAGCGAGGACTTCGCAATGGTACCAGACTGATATAAAAGAAATTTCCCTCAAAGTGATAGAAGCAAAAATTATTACAGGTACAAACATTAGTCTTTTGACATGAGAAGGAGACAGTTTTCTGTGAGGCTAGCTTTTGGTATGTCAATAGATAAGTCCCAAGGACAAACATGGAGTGCGTTGCAACTTTATTTGGGCACACAAGTATTCACACATGGACAATTGTATGTTGTTGTGTCACGTGTTAGATTATCTAATGTAGTGAAAGTATGTGTAAAGGATATTGTGGAACATGAAAGTAGCATAGAAGCTTCAGACAGAGTCTACACATACAATGGTCTACAAAGAGGTATTGCAAATGGGCTGTGGGAAAGTATAAAAAGCAAAAAAAAAAATGTGATTGCTAATTAAGGAGCATTTAGGCACTCTGACATGGCCACAATAGAGGGATTGCCTGCAATTACACAAGGACTGAACCCAATTGCTGACATCTTCGAGCCATTGAGATCCATGCCGCCAATTCACCTCCCCATGCCATTGACCATGTCTATAAACAAGCTTGTCATCGGGTTTTACACCCCCTATGATTTTCATCCGACCAGGCTTTGGTCCTTTGCCTAACATTCCTGCAAATTCTATAAGTACCAACCCTTTCCTGGATGCCCCCACCTTGGACATACTAACTAGTCTAGGAAGGGGGGTAGCCCAAGGACTCAGTGAGTCTCTTCCAACAAAAGCACTCACATACGGCCTAAATGACTCATAAAGAAATATGGCCGTACAAATTTCCAAAATTATGGGCAAATACGACGGAACAATAGACCCTGTTCAATTCATTCAAAAGTTTGAACAGAGATGTGAAGCCTTTGGAAATCCTAACTGCCCCACTAAGGTACATGCATTGAACTTAGGGATAAGCTAGTCGCGATGGTTCATCGCATTGATGCCGGCGATCGAGACTAACTTCAAAACTTTGAAATCAGCCTTTATACATGGCTTTTCCAGACAAGGTGATCGGTGGAGTGCAACAACACAACTCTATTCAATTGAACGTCAACCAAATGAATCCATTAGAGATTTTATCCTTCGGATAAAACTCTTGGACTCACGTTGTAAGTCATGGGAAAAATTAAACGATGTTCAATTGAGGAGATGTTTCATGATGGGCTTAAAGAATAACAACTTACACAACTTGATCATTGTATCCAATCTAGAAACATTCGATCAATGTTGTAAAGAAGCAATACGTTTAGATGACAACATGCTAGAAGATGATCATGCTACGAGATGTTACTCATCTAAACCAAATGAAGCAATGGCAAAAGAAAGATTGATCTCAAAATTGACATTTCTAGAATTTTATGCAGCCTTGCTTAAAACCTTACATCCAACATCTCGAAGAGAGGATGAAAACCTTCAAAATCAGACATCCTTAATGCCTATAAAAATGATGAGTGAAATGCCTTATGTTGAATGCAATCACTATGACCATCCCAATCCTCATTGTGCATACAAGGCACCTGTTTTTCTATACTCCATGTATTGCAAAACCTTTGACCATGATAGTAAAAAGTGTCCCGCTTTATCCACAATGGACTCAAAACCTCCATCTCCCGTGCACCAAACACAAACAGTCCAAAGGGTAGAAACTGCTCAGGAAGCAGTTAATCGGACACTTTAGTGTTTCTATTGTCTCGTGGACCTCACAAGGTGGCAGACTGCACAGATTGGAATACTTCCATGCCCATAGTCACTGACACCTTGCGACCAATGTGTGAACAGTGTGGCATTGATCACCTGTTCCAAGATTGCCCAAGACGAGTTACTTCAATGCAACTTGTCTCACAAAATACAACTCTTAACATCTTAAGTGTACAAAACGGGCAATTGGCCACGGTGCCGTTGAATGTGCTTACACGCTTACAAGCCAAGGCATGACAAACAGTCCAAAAGAGTGTAAAAGACAATACCTCAACATGGGTAGAACAACATGCTTTAAAACAGTACCCAAAAGAGAAAACAAAACCTTCTAAACCCAAGAAAAACAAAGGATTAAAAACTATCGAAACCAAGGTCGACATAAAAGATAGGGAAAAGGAGTCTGTAGAGGACATAAACCCAAAAGGGGACATAAACACAAAAGAGCCAAAAGCTATACATGATGTGGATGCAGAAGCATCCACATCAAAGACCACCACACAAACTTCAACACCCATATGTGCGACACACGATACAAAAACCCAAAAGAAAATTCGATCCCGTGGCATGGGTAAACATAGTGAAAAATTGACAAACCAAAGGAAGTCAGAGAATGAAACAAGTTCTAGTACATCACTAAGTGAAGATGAGAAAAGGTCTTACTCTTCGCTCTCTCTCTCTCTCTTTCACACACACAAACACTCCCACACACACACATGTAGAGCATGTATGGATGCACGCACATATTACAAAATTTGTATAGCATAATGTATTTTTTATTTTAAAAAGAGAGAAAGTTCAAGATAAGCAACACACACACACACACACACATGTAGAGCACATATGGATGCACGTACATATTACAAAATTTGTATAGTGTAATGTATTTTAAATAGAGAGCAAGTTCAAGATGTATGTTTCCCATGTTATGTTTTTTTAATATAGCTATGGGAACTTCTATTTTATGTATTGTGAATCATAAATTAGTTATTATGAGGAGCATGTGAATCATAAAGAGAGAGAGAGAGAGAGAGAGAGAGAGAGAGAGAGAGAGAGAGGGAGGGAGGGAGTGTGAGTGTGTGTGTGTGTGCCTACATACATATACACACATGGTGACACTCACACACACCCCACACACACACATATGTAGAGCACACATGGATGCACGTACGTATTATAAAAGTTGTATAGTGTAATGTATTTTAAATAGAGAGCAAGTTTGATGTTTCCCATGTTATGTTTTTTTAATATAGCTATGGGAACTTCTATTTTATGTATTATGAATCATAAATTAGTTATGAGGAGCATGTGAACCATAAGAGAGAGAGAGAGAGAGAGAGAGAGAGAGAGAGAGAGAGAGAGTGCCTACATACATATACATATATGGTGACACTCACACACACACACCCACAAACACTCCCACACACACACACATGTAGAGCACACATGGATGCACATACATATTACAAAAACTTTATAGTATAATGTATTTTTCATAGAGAAAGTTCAAGATGAGACTATTTTCAAGATAACACACCCACACACACACACACACACACACACACACACACACACCACACACACAGACACAAACACATGTAGAGCACACATGGATGCACGTATAAGTAGAGAGAGAGAGAGAGAGAGAAAGAGAGAGAGTGTGTGACTACATACATATACACAGATGGTGACACACCAATTTATATACACATGCACACAATAATCATGCATTTACTTACCTATATGTATGTATGTATGTATAACTGACAGAGATGGACAAGGTGAGTTGCATTTTTTTTAGCACATGAGGTTCCTTTGAGGAAACGGTGAATTTGGCTGCAAAATTTGAGCATCGCTTTTTTCATAGTCCAAGCTGGTTTGGGCCATGGGTGGTTCATGGTGTTAGATAGAACGATGTTTTTAAAATTATTATACGTTTAGATTTAGAAAAAATAGATGAAAATATTAAGCTAATGAATATTAAAGAAAGTCTAGGCTTTGCTTGATCTTTATGAAATAGACTATAATATCTCTAGCCCAAGACATCAAGTACGTCAAGTATTTAATGAAGTTATTAAATGTATCCCAAAGCATAAGTTCATTTGAAAATAAAGATGGTTGTGTTCTTCTTATGTGACCATAGGTATTTGAATAGTCTTTACTATTTTTTTATAAATACTATCTTTGTCTCTCTCCTTCTTTTCGTAGGCTCTCTCTCTGTGTTGCTAACTATAAAGAAGATAATGATTGTTATTGATGTGAAGTTTGATTCTGTTTTATGTAGAAACATGGCATTCGACATTTTAAAGTTATCCTGTGATAATAAATTGTCAAATACGATCTTTTTTTAGGAGATGCCATAGTTGGGTTTTTTGGGTGCCAACCTAGCCCAAAATGGAAACTTATTGGGTTTGATGGAGGGGATGATGTTATCCCATGGTATATTTATATAGTCTTAGACCCTTACATGCTAGATGAAAATCCCAAGCTCCTCTTAATCAAAGAGGCATTGGGATTACTAGATGCCTTTTACATTGTGGGTAGCAGATGTAGGAGCCTTGAGGAAAATCACTTCATTATTAAGGAAATATTGAAGTGCATTCCAAGAAGAAAATTGATGAAGTTAATGATGTAATTATCTTTGAGGTTACTGATCTCTCTCTCTCTCTCTCTCTCTCTCTCTCTCTCTCTCTCTCTCTCTCTCTCTCTCTCTCTCTCTCTCTCTCTCTCTCTCTCTCTCTCTCTCTCTCGCACACACACACGCACACACACACAAACACACACTTAGACACATGTAACACACAAATAATTACCTTTGCCTTTAAGAAATCGAGAGAGAGGAAGAGAAAGAGAAATATCATAAGTTTTTTGTTGTTTTGGTTTGTGTGTGTGATTTTGTAGAGGCAAGGCAAAAGGTTGCTAGAGCCAGCAAAGCTGGTAGTTCGAATATCATTCTCTCTTCAACTTGAGGTAGGTCTTATTTTTTGTCCTTTGTTCCGTATCTATTTGTGTATTTGCAGTTGAGAGAGAGAGAGAGAGAGAGAGAGAGAGAGAGAGAGAGAGAGAGAGAGAGAGAGAGAGAGAGAGAGAGAGAGGAGACACCGCACATTAAAATACTTTGTATATCTCTTACTGTCTCATTGAATGCTTCAAAATTGATGATTGGAATGGAAAATGTGAATGTTGTGATGTTTTTTTGTGTGTGCACATAAATAGTATTTAATATGGTAGTGGCAAGGCTGGCTACACTAGAAACTTTTCAATTATAGGACGTTGCGTTTGCTTGTAGAGTAAGCTCTAGAGAGAGAATATATGACCTAAGAGAATATTCAAATGTAAATTACTTTAGTACTTTGACTATATTAGCTTTAAATAATAGGAAAATGTGATTGAAAAGTAAAGAACTTTGCTAATATTAGGCTCTTATAGGGCTCGCTAAGAGTATACTGTATTTTCTCGAAGTCTTTATATCGCCCTTTCTTTTTTATTCTGTCGCTCTTACTTTCTTTATCTCTCAACATGTTCTATGTTTGTTATATTATTTTTTTAGAGTAAGCTCTATAGACAAAATATATGACCTAAGAGAATAATCAAATGGAAATTATTTTAGTACCTTGACTATATTAACTATTAAACAACAGAGAAATGTCCTTGAAAGAACTTCCCAATGGTTGCTAATATTAGGCTTTTAGAGAGGAAATAATAGGGCTCGCCAAGAGTATACATTGTTTTCTCTTTGTAACCAGGAGGTGTCTACATGTTTATAGTGCTGGTGTACAGGGTTATAAAACATGTTAACTAATATAAAAAGAGATTTTGAAAAGTTTAAAGATCTTCAATTTGGATTTCAGCAAATGGAGATCTCTAATGGTAACAAGCCATAGTGGAGGCATGTGGACCTTCCAATTCTTATGTGGCTTTGTCTACCCTGCCAGAGGTGATGAACCTTTGTGTTGCAAAAAACCTTGCTTGGTCAAGGTCTCCATTAGAACAGCCAAACGCTATAAACGTCTACAGACTATTGTGGACATATGCAAGCGCACCAAGAAAAATCAGGTTGCTTACAGCAAGGAGTTCGTAGATGCCATTTGGGATGAGGTCCGTGGAAGTGGCACTCAAAGGGGAGATATTATAAGAGATGAGTTGACACATCATCTTCATTGCGTTCTCGATAGCAGTGCTTGCAAGGAGGCCAACCAATTAGACATGATTTCCTTTATGTAAAATTTGCATGTTAAAATTGGGGATCATCTAGGTGGATGTACTAGGGAATGTAAAGAACAAGTCGATTCATTAAAAGAGCAAGTACGGGCTAAAGATATCCGTTAATTGACTCAATGCTATTATGAAGAAGATGAGTCATATGTTGGAAAGCAAGATAGTTGCTTAGAGATTTTGTGAGACCATGATGTTTTTGTCTAGGAGAAAACTGTATTTAACTTTCCTGCTTTGACTCTCCGAGCGATATGAATGAATTTTCTATTTTCTTGAAGTCTTTATATCTCCCTTTCTATTTTATTCTTTGCTCTTTCTTTCTTTATCTCTTAATATGTTTTATAGTTCTCTCTCTCTCTCTCTCTCTCTCTCTCTCTCTCTCTCTCTCTCTCTCTCTCTTTATAGAGTAATGTCTTTGTTGGCAAAGAAAGATGAGAGACAAAGAGAGTTTATCACGTATTAGTGCAAATTGATTGTATTAATATCTCTAAATCTCTCTAATAATTACATAATGTTTGCTAATGTGCAAAGTCTATGCTTGAGAGTAGGGTCATATGTGTGATATACGTGCCAAGATCATACATGAGGATAATGGTACTTAAAGTAGAATAATGTAATAAGACAATAAATGTAAAAATAAAATTAATACTTGCTTTTTTTTCAAAGGAGTTTAAAGATGGGTAGGATTTGTACATACCTAAGCTCGAACCAAGTCCATCGGCTTAAAATTTTGGATGTAACACGCACACCTCGCCGTAATTGTTTACGAACAAGGGATAGCATTCAAAAACAAATTCATACTAATTTAATGGATTACTTCAATGTAAATGAGATCAAAAATTTTGAAAGGGTTGATAATAAGAATCATAGAGAATTCTATGGTGAAATTCACTTAGGTTTGAGTAACAAAGCAACTCCTACTACTACGGTTCTTCAAGAACTTAGCAATGAAAATCCAAATGTTCGGGCACATAGAGATATGGCAGGAGGCCCTATTTCTTCTTATTTAAATGAGCTACCTATAGATGAAATTGGTTGTTTGTTGAAGATTTTCAACCTATTTCTTCTTATTTAAATGAGCTACCTATAGATGAAATTGGTCGTTTGTTGAAGATTTTCAACCTATTTCCTATTCTGTTGTTGGCAATGTGAAAGGTATTAAATTCGGATGTCATTCTATAAGGCGTGTTTTTTCATTTCCTCATAATGTTAAGCACCCAACAACCATGGTGTTATGTTGCAAAGATTGTACTCTTCACTCTTTAGGGACCCTTTCTTACAAGTGCCATTTTTGTGAGAGAGGCACTAATTTCAAATCTTCGACAATATGTGGAAAAACATTGTTGTGCAAGTGCAAATATCTCTGTATTGGTTTCGAAAAATCATCCTCCTACATTAGCTGATTATTACATCGTGATGATAATGTAAGGAATATAGAAAGAATATATGATCTTAAATGATGTATGAACACAATCCGTATGCTAGTGGATTTTGTACAATGAGAGAAATGCTACAGTCCAGTCCACATGCAAATCTAAAAATGGTCATCAATGAAGCTCGATCAGCCTTAAGGCAATACTTGGTTCCTACACGTAGTGAGGTACTTCTATCATGCCGGGTCAAGGGGATGATTTTTATGTAGGTCATAGAGATATTTAATAATGTCTCACACAGGTGCTATAAAAAGAATATCTAATTTGCATCGTTCATATATGCCTCTATTATATGCTCTTCTGTTTCCTCAAGGAGAGGATGGTTGGCATGTTGGAATTCCACACCATGGTAGGAATAGACAAGGTTAAAATGAGGAGACAAAGACTCTAACTTAACGCTAATATTATGCATATAGATTACAAATAAGGGAAACGGAAGATACAAATGCTTGCCTTCTATACGGTGGTCGACTTTTGTAACAGTACATTGTTGATGCATATAGCAGCATGGAAGAATTAAGATTAGTATGGATTCGTAAATAAACAGAAAGCATTGTGTTCTGAAATATACCAAGGGCTTGCAAATATGGTTAATATCAGTGATGGGGTCAATAGAGTCTTTGGGGGCATTACTGGATACCGGATAGTTCTACCATCTACATATACAGGGGGGGCTCAATATATGCATCAATTGTATCAAGATTCAATGGAAATTGTTAAAAAGATGGGTAAACCTGACCTATTTATTACCTTTACTTGCAATCCAAAGTGGGATGAAATATGCAATGCTTTATTTCCGAGTCAAGCTACCCAAGATCGACCTGACTTGATGGCATGGGTCCTTTATGAGAAGCACAAGGATATGTTGCACTTATTGGTGAAAAAAGTATTATTTGGAAGGGTAGTCATATTTGTTTCTGTTATTGAATTTCAAAAAAGAGGCTTGCCACATGCACATATATTATTAATATTAGAGGGTACATGTAAACCTACTGAGATTGCTCACTATGATAAGTTGGCATATGCTGAACCTCCAGATAAGGCGATGTTTCCCGAGTTGCACAAGATAATCAGTCAAGTATAATGTTCATGGACCATGCAGGGAACTAAATATGTACTCTCCTTGTATGGTTAATAGGAGTTGCAAACATCATTATCCTCGCAAGTCTTCTAAGACTACTATTGTTGATGACAATGGGTATCCAACTTACATACGGCGAGATAATGGTAGTTTCATCCAAGTAAAGGATCATAGGGTGGATAGTCAATGGGTTGTTCCTTATAACCCTTTTCTCTCTATGAGATACAAAGCCCATATTAACATAGAAGTATTCTCTACCATTACAGCAGTAAAATATTTGTATAAGTATGTATATAAGGGACTTGATAAAGCTACTATAGAGTTGTAAGATACACTTGGGGTTATTGATGAGGCTAGTCAATATCTCGATACACGGTACATGTCTGCATTAGAGGCAAGTTGGTGCTTATACTAGTATGATCTGCATGATGAAAAGCCAGATATACAAAGGTTGCATGTTCATCTCCCCTTGCAAAATCATGTTATATTTAATGACCATGATGATCCGTGCAATGTAATTAGTTGTGATAGGAACCAAAGAACTACTCTCACTGAATGGTTCAGAGCTATAATCAATTGCATACATAAGCAAATAGCTTGCTATATGTTGATTTCCCTTGCAAATGGGTACAAAAATCAACTCTTTGGTCATGGACTAAAAGAAAAAAGGAAAATGTTATTGGATGTATGTATAATGTTAGCCTGAGTGCAAGTGAGCAATACTATCTACGCATGCTACTCACAATGTGTAAAGGCTGCAAATCTTTTGAGGAAGTATGAACATGAATGGGCAGTTGTATCCTTGTTTTAAGGCTGCATGTGAAGCAAGAGGAATACTAGAGAGTGATGTGAGTGGTATATGTTTCTTCAAGAAGCTGCATTTCATATAATAGGATTCTAGCTGCATCAACTTTTTGTCATCATTCTAGTTTTTTGTGAGCCTATATCTCCCAGACAGCTTTGGGTAAAATTTTGTGCCAAAATTTGAGATGATTTTTTCCATGCCTTGTAGAGAAGGTGTGTTGTTGGTGGTGTTTTTCAATCTATAACTAAGAATCAAGCTCTGTTACACATGCAAGACCTCTCACACAACAATATGAAAAATGTCTACATGATTTTGAAGGATTGCCTCTTCCTGATAGATCAATTGTTGCTACTATCAACAATGGGTTGTTGATGGAAGAGATGATGTTTGATGCTGCTCACAACAGGCTGATTTGACTCTTTCCATGGAAAGGAGTCTTAATAGTTGTCACTCTATAGAATTCCATACCATCCTTGAGGCCATTAATTTGAGCAATGGTGGTGTTTTTTTCCTCGACAGACCAGGCAGATCACGCAAAACATATCTATATAATGCCTTGCTATCTTGATTACCTGGAGATAATCAAGTTGCTTTCGCATGTGCATCTTCATGAATAGCTACATTGTTACTTTCAAATGGACGCACTACACATTCACGTTTCAAAATCCCATTGGTTTTGAATGCTTCCAGCACATATAATATTAAAGCTAATAGCCCATTAGCTGAGATGTTGAAGCTTGCAAGATTGATCATTTGTTGGGATGAGGCTCCAATGATCCATAGGTATGCATTTGAAGTATTTGACAGGACATAAAAAGATATCATGCAAAGTGATATAGTGTTTGGTGGAAAAATTATGCTCTTTGGTAGTGACTTTAGGCAAATCTTACCTGTTGTTGGCAAAGGGATCAGTGAGGATATTGTTGATGTAATGTTGTGCCAGTCATATATTTGGAGATATATGAATGTTTTAAGGCTCACCTAAAACATGCGAGTCATTCAAAGTGGTTAAGATTCTACAGAACTAGAATTTTTCAATTGGACTTTAAAAATTGGGGATAGCTCTATAGACCATCCAAACAATGAACACCATGAATGTCGATCCCCCATGGGAACTCCTTGAATGGATGTACAAAGATATTCAAAGAGTGGAGGATTATGCATGCTTCTTCAGAGATCGCGCTATTCTTACACCACAAAATCAAGAGGTGGATGAGATTAATGAACTAGCCTTGACTACATTACCTGGTCTTGAAAGAGAATACCTCATGGTGGCAGAGTCGTTTGTTTCTTGTGAGAGAGACAGAATATTGTATGTAGTTGAGTACTTGAATAGTTTGAACCTGGGTGGTGGTTACCCTCCTCACCGCTTGCTTTTAAAGATGAATGCTCCTATCATGCTCCTCCGTTAATGGATCCTCGAGGCGGGGACTTTGTAATGGTACCAGATTGATATGTAAGCAATTTCACTCAAAGGTGATAGAAGCAAAAATTATTACAGGTACAAACATTAGAGATAGGGCCTTCATTCCGAGGACAACATTCATTCCATCAATGGTTCAGTTACCTTTTGACATGAGAAGGAGATAATTTCCTATGTGAGGCGAGCTTTTGGTATCTCAATAAATAAGTCCCAAGTTCAAACATTGAGTGTGTTGGGATTTTATTTGGCCACACAAGTATTCACTCATGGACAGTTGTATGTTGCTATATCACGTGTTAGATCATCAAATGCAGTGAAAGTGTGTGCAAAAGATACCGTGGACCATGAAAGCAGGAATGAAGGTACAAATGAAGTCTACACAGCTAATGTTGCCTACAAAGAGCTACTGCAAATGGCATCTAGAAGAATGTAATATATGCCCATAAGGTAGCCTACAAATGCTAGAGACTACATTCATAGCTATCGTTGTATCAATCAAGCAAACATTTGGAAGGAGAATGTTCGCAAGGATGTGGCATGTGCAATCTATGTTGTCTTTCAGTAAGTGTGCATGCTTTCAAGTTGATTAATGTTTCTTTTAGATTGACATTTTTATTTTTGTGTTGTGAAGACATGAAGATAAATAGGAGTTGGATGGAAAAATTCCTTCAATTTATCTCCCACACTAATGTTTCCATTGCCAGTAATATTGAATTGATATATATAAATATGCTTACATTGTCTGGAATAAATGGTTGACATTAAGGTAAAGCCACCATGTAGATCCAGAAGTACGCCCCATCTATTGGTGAAGGGGTGGTTCAAAATTTTGAGATGGGTATAGGAGCATCGTGAGTTCTTCTTTGTTTTTATAACCTTTGGATAAGAAAATGTTTTGCTTTTGACTTGCTTTCCTTTACTGTGGTATGATTAATTTTTCTTAATTAGTTTGAAATACTTAATGTCCATAGAGAGAGAGAGAGAGAGAGAGAGAGAGAGAGAGAGAGAGAGAGAGAGAGACCTCATAATCGTGCGGAAATGATTGGTGGAGGTAATGTTATATTTGATATCATAGGTAATACTGCATAGGATGGATGTGGTAGGGAGATAATTTTCATTTATTTATGGCGATGGACAAGATATTGAAGGTATTGGTCCTGACGTTTGCTATGTCATCATTGTTTACTATAATCTATATAATTTTCATGGCTCAATTGGAGACCCTCCGTCTTGGAAAGGACAAGCTACAGCATCTCTAATGATCGAACTATTAGAGTGTACATGTGTATTATGGTATAAAAATCTATTTTTTTGATTTTTTTGCATTTTAATGCATATAAAAAATGATATTGATACATTTTCTTGAAACAAGGAATATCTTTATATTTTGAAACTTAGATTATTGTTGGGTTTGTATAATCTAGACGCTTACAACAAGAGCTTTGGGTTGCTTGGAATTTATAATCTAAGATTGCAAAAGATTGCAAATCAGCTTCGTGTACATGTAATGTTTGTAGGCTATGAAAAGCCTTACAAGGTAGATTTTTGGTGTATAAGCACTGGACATTACAAAATTTTTCGATTTGGCATTTACAAGCCTCTTCAGACACCATTCGTCTCAAATGTTGATCCACCGAATAAGTTTTGTAAGATTCTATCTTTCACCTTTTTTTTCTTTAAAATTATATCTTGCCATAGCCAATGTTATTGTCTTATATATTTTTTGGACAGATGGCAACGAGGAGCATAGGCTTCCAAGGAGAGATAATCCAGTCGCTCAAAGATTTTTTTAATTGTTTGCGCACCTGTGTTTGGTCGTCACCAATACCCTAGATTGGAATGCCAGATACATATGTATGCCAATTTTGGTGCTTATTCAAAGAAAACTAAGTGTTTTGGGAGCTTTGATATTGTGGCAAGCATGGTGTGGATATATATATATGTAGGTTGTTAACTTTGACGACCATGAGGCCCAAAGTGGCTTTAAATATAAGACCTTTTTCTCCTCTTCCTACAAGGCTAGAATACTCTTGCCCGTCGGAGTCGAGTCATGCCACTATCAAATATAAGGCCTATCTCTACTCTCCCCGAGGACGAGTCTGTGTTTTTATGCATGCAAGAATACTCTTGCCCATCAGAGATGGGTCATGCCACTAGTCATGACCCGTCAGAGACGGGTCATGACACCTCTGACGGGTCATGACACTAGTCATATTAAAGAAGGGAGTGGGTGGCTGCAGAAAAAAACACCTTCTACCACTTGCCTTGAAAGAGGGTCGAGAAGTAGCCACATGTAGGGCTTGAGTTGAATTTTTCCAACCAAAAAAAAAACCTGATTTCACAATTAAACAAAGCAAAAGCATGATTAAATAAACGTTGAGAAAATTTGCACGTAATAATTAATTTTGTAATTAAACAACGAAAAAGCATGATTCAGTACACATCGAGAAAATTCGTATAAGATATATCCCACACAGTTGGCTATGAAGAATGTTGACTATTGTTTTGAGTGTCCCAAACAAAACTCACTCTTAGTTAGTTCCAAAAATTATTCTTACTGTATTTGGTTGGAAAAAAAAATATTATTTTTTAGCATTGCAAATTCCCAATACGTGTGTTTACTTAACCTAATACCAACAGCAATACACCTTATTTAACTATGAAGCCTCTCTCACTCCCAAATATTATTGAAATTATTGTAATAACATTTCAAATTCCCAATACATGTATTTACTTACCTAACACCAACAACAATACACCTTATTTAACTATGAAGCCTCCCTCACTCCCAAATATTATTGTAAGAGCTAGGTTTAAGCAATAATGTAATTTATTTTATTAAACATACATTATGGCTTGAGAATTAGTGCATACTCCCACATTCCCCCATTTCCCCCCCCCCCCCCAAAAAAAAAAAAAAAACCCACCTACCCTCTTCCAACTCCAAGCTCCAACTAAGTCCCCTGGTTAGTACAAAACCAGAGCTTTCTATGTTTCTTCAAAGCACACTCTCCCTAATAAGGGGTGCGTCATATGCGAGAATGTGAAGGCGTGGTGAGGCTTGTGTAAGTCAAGCAAATGGGCAGTGTTTTGAGAGGGAAGAGCCATCATCAAAGAGTATTTTAGAATTTCGTACTCCCAAACTAGCACTCTTAGCCTCTAGCTACTGATGCAGCTCTCTGCCTCATCCATTGACTCCTTTTTCAATAGGGGATGTTCTAGAAGCATGCAAGTGATAAGACCAAATGCTAATAGAGCTAAACCCACTCATATCCCAATGATCTTGACTAAATTTGATAGATCTAGAGATCTAATTCAACACTTAGAAACTAAAGGTGGGCATGTGGATGACATGACCAAATTGCATGCTCTAGGACTGAGAAGAAGAGAAGACTGACCATCGTACCCTATGAATTTCTTTCATTGTCGATTTTTTGGTGCAATTCATGACTTCACCGCACATATGAAGAAATACTTGAACTCTAGATGTGAGAGCCACAAGAAAAGTTCAATGAGAGGAGACGTTTTCTAGTTGGACTTCAACAACCTTTTGATCATCTAAAGTCTTCATTCTTTTGATGAATGTTGTTGACAAGAAATCACATTTAAGAGGGAAGCTAAGAAAGTGGCATATGGTACCCCATAAGTCAGATTAAAAGCACCATCAACCTCAAAGGCTAACAACCCTAAGAAGGAGGAGACACTAAACAATGAGGAGTTGAGTACTTCACTGCTAAATCAATTGACCAAAATGATGAGGGGAACCACACAAGTCCTCACATGTACCCACAATGCAACATGGTGTAGTTTTGTGTGTTGGGTGTAGACAGAACCCCAGCAGCACGGAATGTCCTCATTTAAGACAAAGACCACTCTAATATTGTGCATTTTGTATACAAATGGGAAATCATAAAACATTACAATGTTATAGCCAAAGGAACATGAAAGTGGCCAATTATGGTCAACGTCCAGTCCTCCTAACCTTGTAAAATGCACGAAGACAACCGTTAGCATTACCATCACTTCTTGGACCTTAGGCTAGAAACACAAGAACTACGGCTATGAACACGAAGACAACCATTAGCATTACCATCACTTCTTGGAGATTAGGCTAGAAACACAACAATTATGGCTATTACCACTCACTAATTAGAGAGGTACGAGTCCCTGAAAAGGCCCTTGTCATGACCTGCCTCACTATCACACCCCCTGACACCTAGGCTTCCACCTATAAATCAAGTGCAAGTGGAGGAAGGATAAGAGGTAGGGAATATGAACCTAGATTATCCAGAGTATTTAGATGTACAGAGTGAGATACGACTCTATCATACGTTGCAAATTTGACATACCTATGCCTATGTTTCAACAAACGATTATGCAATCTATGAACAACTTGACCATGACATGACCACTACAATGCTACCAGTGCCAAGGATAGTACATGGTAGCGAAATGTCCATAAAAGTTAATAGATGTGACACCAAACCCTACCAATAATACCTTTGTGTAATGGGTGTGGATTTGATCATTTGTATAAGTCTTGTCCTATGAGACGTAAATACCCTCTTCTCTCTCTATCTCTCTCTCTCTCTCCCCTTTAAGTTTAGGGAGATGTTGCACTTGTCACGCTGATGACATTGTATTATCTTAGTTGAAACAAATCCCCACGTGAGGATGTGGGGATAGCATTGTAATAACGTTATTTTATCGTGGTCAATAAATCTTTATACTTTGATTTTTTTCTCCATCAAAAGCTAATTAGATATCCAATGATGAAAGGGCATCAAAAGCACTAAGCCACGAGCCCATGTCCATTGACAAAGGAGGAGGAAGACGAGGAGGAGGAAAGGAGGGGATGCATGCAAGAGAGAGGAGGGGAGGGGGTGCATGCAAGAAACAAGAGGGAAGGCGAGGGGGCGCATGTAAGAGGGATTTCTTTCTCTCTCCTGCAGGTAGGAAAAAGGAGGCGGCATTGCTATATAGGAGCTTCTCTCTCTCTCTATGTGTGTGTGTGTGTGTGTGTGTGTGTGTGTGTGTGTGTGTGTAGAAAAAGTATGCACTCTGCTGTGTGTGTGTATGTGTGTGTGTGTGTAGTAAAAAGCATGGAAGAGTTTGGACCACTTGTATTCACACTTAAGAACCTCTTAGAACCAACATTTGAAGGTATAAAGGTTACACTCGTAGAAGAGGATCAACAAATCAAAAGCAAGACTACATCAGCTACATCATCAGAGGAGAAAGCCTTCTTCCACAAAGGACCAAAGACAAAGCTCGTATGCCCACAGTGAGAAAGTGGGGCATAAGGCTTAAGACTACTGGCATAAGAAGAGAGCCGAGGTGGTGAATGTGAAAGAGTGTTTTGCAAGGAAAGCATCAGCATAGTAGGCAATTTTTTGTGTGCGCAACACACTTTAGGTTCATTTTCATCTCTACAGTGAGAAGAGACCCTGCAAACGAGCAACAATTTAGTGCAAGCAAATAGTCCCCAGGTTGGTGTTGGCGCAAGAGGTCTCCAGCACAGTACGTAGAGCAACTAAGGCTGATGTCTCAGTCAGCACCACAAGCAGGTAAGCAGGTAAGCAAGTAACGTGCTCAGAAGGTGACCAACTTGTATGGTAATACACTCTTTCGACAAGCTCAGAGCAAGCAATTTGGCATGCACACAGCTAATTGCAGTAGCTACAAACTAGTCTATCGGCACTTGAGCTCAGGAGGAAGAGAGGACTCAGCTGGATAGCATACTTGTGTAGCTTCCTTGTATAGCTCATAGCAAAGAGACGCTTGATGCATAGTATATGCACAAGAGATACCGTGCCCCAAAACACCATAGGAAAATTGAACTACATAAGGTTTGTCTAGCATGCATGAGGCAATGGGTTGACTCTTCTGATGGGTGCAGCTTTTCAAAAAACGCAGTCATTCTTCTGCAAGGTTCCTTGTCTATGCCTACCAATCGGTAGAAAATAGAGTTAGTGTTGCATTTATTGAAGTGCTGTGACAAAATGCCTGTCCACGAGCCTCCAATACAACCATAAACTTTATCAAGGCCATGTAAGAAAAGTTGAGGTTGAAAGGCGAAATGCAGCTCCATTTTTTGAGAAACAGATGTAAAGCGTCGTGCAGATTTCAAAATGCAGAGGCAACGTTATGAGAAAAAACGCAATTAAGAACCTCTTATTGTGTTCATCACTTCTTGAGAAAGCCTTTTAACATGAAACTTGAGGGTCCATACAGACAGTTCCCCTGCCCATACCTGACAGCCAAGGGTTGGCTCCAAATGGCAAACACCCCCCCCCCCCCCCCCCCCAAAAAAAAAAAGGGGCACGAGGAACGAGCTCCCCTTTTCAGGTGCAGACTAGGGAGGGAGTTCAGAAAACACCCTTAAATCTTACCTACCACTCTAAAACTAGTCCTGGGGGAAATAGCAGATTATCATTTGGTTGCTTCATATCAATACCTCCGGTTCACATGCTACCTCTTAGTTTATATGATACCTAGCACTTCCAAACTAAGACGACAAATGTTGATGAAAACAATCTCAAAGTTTAGATAAGGAAACACAAGCTGCACTAACTTTGACAAAACAAAACAAAAAAAACTGAATCCTCCATCACTGTGACATGCATCAGTGCAATATAAAGTAAGGTTCAAAATCTGCACAAGGTCTTCAAATCAATCGCATCATGGTTGGACTGGCACTTCAGATTATCACAGCAGCTCCAACAGGTCTTCTGGGAAAAGATGCTAGTGCTCACAAAAATCAGGGCCCCTAGAGACCCTGGAGTTTCCAGGTTATGGACAGTTGACTCAGCTGCCATAGGGGGAAGTTTTGGACTTGATTAACCCCAAGACATTAGATACACATGGCGATCAAGTACTACACTCTACAAGACCATTCCCTCCTCAGGGCTGCTAACAACTGCATCATTAATGTGATTTTCAGACAGATCCGAATCCTGCATTGCAAATCCAGTCGAAGCAGTAGCCTTATCTGACAAATGGTTTTCAGATATGTGCATTCCATGTGTTGCAATACGAGGCTTACTGTATATGATTGGCTCAGCAATCAGGTGGAGCTCATCAACAGGACTACCAAACCTGCTGTCCAAATTTGAACCTGTAGCCTGATCTGACAGGGAGCCTTGTTCTGCTGCAAACGAAACCTGTCTAAGTGATGCAGTAGTAGCCTGATATAACACATGGTTTTCATCTGTAGCAGAATCAACCTTATTGATTTCAATCGGTGCAGTAGCTTGATGAAGTGGATGATGTTCATGTGCAGCAACTGCCTGATCTGATGGATGTTCTTCTGTTGCAGTAACATGGTCCAGTACCTGGTGTTCAATTACATGTGAATCAGGTGTCGAACTGTGTGCATTCATCTGAGTAGCTTCATCAGGCAGGTCAAGCTCAAGTAGCTGGGAATCACGTGTTGGGATTTCAAGATTTGAGTCTACAGATGGTGCAGTAACCTCAACCAGCAGACAGTTGTCCTTCCTCTCTACACCTGGTGAAATGGTCTGATCTACATTTATTGCAGCATCAGGCTTACTATCTACAGATGGCTCAGTGACCTGATCTGAAACTGAGGAAGTATGCTCTGTCGCTGGTAAAGTGGGCTGATCTGCTCGTTTATTTTCTTTAGAGTCCTTCCCATGTTCTATGCCTGGTAAAGTGGGCTGCTTTGCATGTTTGTGTTCTTTAGAAGCCTTCCCATGTTCTGTACCTTCTAACATCAGCTGACCCGCTTGTTTGGAAGCCTTACCACGTCCCCTTGGAGAATGTAAGGACCTTGGAGAGGTTGGAGACCCGCTTCGGAGCCCATAATGTTCTTTTTGAGGGGACCCAGACCATCCATGCTGGTCATCAGAACGCCTACCATGGCTTGGGCTGCGACTGCGGTTCCCCCTCCAACCCCTACTGGGGCTGCGGCTGCGGCTACGGCTACGGCTGTTAATTCCCACCCAACCTTTACCGGGGCTGCGACTGCGGCTCCCCCTCAAACCTTTACTGGGGCTGCGACTGCGGCTCCCTCCCCAACCTTTACTGGGGCTGTGACTGTAACTACCACCACTGCTGCGTGTTTCTTCTTTAGCACCACCAAACTTCCTTGAGACATCTCCACCATGAATTCTTTCATCTAGAAGCTTATCCCTGCGTCCACTCTTGTCAGTAAACCTTCCTCGATCACCAAGGCGATCAAAAATCCTTCCACGCAGTTCAGGTTGTTTACCAGAGGGGCCGAAAGACCCCCTGCCACCAGAGGCCCCACCCAACCCATCACCTCGCCCCCCATCACCCCATCCATCTCTACGCCCTCCCCCACGCTGCCCACCATCACCAGGTCTAGCGTCACCCTGCACATCACCAGGTCCAACCCCACCCCACCTGTCACTTCGCCCAATATTACCCCACACATCACCATCACCAATGCCACCCCACCCATCATCATTATTATGTCCAGGATCACCCCATCCATCATTGCGTCCCCCTTCAGAAATTTTAAAGCCACCATCTCTAGGACCCAGCGCCCCACCACCTCTAGCACCGATAGACCCATTTATATCCCCCCCCCTGATGGGCATACCTTCACCTCTACTTCCCATACCTCCACCTCTACTTGCAATACTTTCAACTCTGCTGCCTATGCGCCCATCCCTGCCAATCACGCCTCCAATTCTGTCACCCACACTGCCACCTCTGCTTCCCATACCACGATCTCTTCCTCCGTCCCTGCTGCCCATTCCTCCATCTGTGTAGCCCAATCCACCAGCTCCACCAGTGGCCAGGCTTTTATCTTGGTGGCCAAGACCTCCAACCCTGATATTTCCATCTCTACTGCCCATGCCTATGGCTCGATGTCCCAAGCCTCCTCTATCATCCATTAATCCATCTGTAACACCCATACCTCCAGGATGCCAACGTCCTCGACCTTTCAATTGACCTGATCTACCTGCAAATTGACGAAGCTCTAAAGGTACCTTTTGGTCTGCACTCTCCAATATCTTCACCAGCTCTCTAGCATATTTTGAATCCTGTTCTGAAAAGAAAGTGAATGCCACACCAGTTGCACCTGCCCTTCCAGTGCGCCCAATTCGATGCACATAATCTTCAACTCCTGTTGGGAAATCATAATTGATCACAACCCTGTTTAACAAGACATTATTATCAGTATCAGAATGTAGATTTTTCTCTAAAATACAGTATTGTGCATGACATAGTTCACCTAATATCTTTGACATCAAGCCCTCGGGCAGCAACATCAGTTGCAACCAAAATTGGATTTCTTCCAGCTTTGAATTGAGCAAGGACATAATCTCTCTCTGTCTGGGATTTATCGCCATGTATGGCAGCAGCTCTAAAACTCCGGGCTAGATTGCGTGCAAGCTGATCACACATCTTCTTCGTGGAGCAGAAAATAATGATTTTTGAGCCTGGTTCTTGGCTGCGAAGTATCTGCTCCAGCCTCCTTTGTTTCTCATAGGGCTGAACCATCTCTACATGCTGTCAAACACACACCGTTAATAGGAAAGCTAATGCAAATATATAGATTTATAACAGATCTTGACTGACTATTTAAGCATACCTGGGTAATGGCTTTGTTGGCAGTAAGCTCGTCTGAGTTTCCAATGTTCACATGCACCGCGTTAACCAACAAATCAGCAGCTATTTTCCTGACTTCTTTCGGCCAGGTGGCTGTAAACATCAGGGTCTGTCTTGGAGAAGGCACTTCTTTTACAATCTTCCGAATTTGTGGCTCAAAACCCATGTCCAGCATTCGATCAGCTTCATCAAGGACAAGGTAAGAAACCTGTCTTAAGCTAATTTTCTTCACTTCCAAGAAATCATTCAGGCGTCCAGGGGTTGCAATGACAATGTCAGCACCCCGTTCCAACTCTCGCAACTGTGGTCCTTTGGGGGCCCCTCCATACACACACTTTGTCACCAAAAAACAAACATCAAAAACCAACAGTCATCATTGTGGAGCCAAAATGGCAAGAAAACAAAACAGTTGCTCTGTGTGTTTCAAAGCTCAAATAGACTGGGAAAAAACTTACAGTAGAGGATATCCTTGAAGACCTGCCAAACTTCATTGCCTCATCTTGTATTTGAGTTGCCAACTCTCTTGTCGGAGCCAATACCAGAACAATTGGGCCAGACCGAGAGTTTGTTCTAGTGCGTATTAAACGGATGAAGGCAGGAAGAAGATACCCCAGAGTTTTTCCAGATCCAGTCTTGGCAATGGCAACAATATCACGGTTTTGAAGGGCAATTGGCCAAGACTGAGCTTGGATCGGTGTTGGTGCTGTAAATCCAGCAGAACGAAGCTGCATGAACAGACAAAATAATCTAGTTGAAATGCAGTGTTTTTACACTTGAATGCTCACCCATACCACGCCACTTTATGGGAGAACATTTTGCAAGCCAAGGAAACTGACTTGAGAGATGCTAAGGTTGCATACCTCTTTGTGTATTTCAGGAGGAAAATTGGCTGCATCAAATGTCATAAATGGAGGTGGCACATTCTCACCCTAAAAGAGCAGGGACCATATTAGAATCAAAATGATGCGGAGCACATGACAGAAAAAAAAAACACAAGCGAACAGATTATAGTACCACAACAGTAATTTCGTGTTGTATTCTGTATGTTTGCATGTCTAGAACCAGAGAAGGCTCAGAGAGGGATTGTAAGCGAGGCCTTTTGTGAAGATCGGGGGCACCAGCGGGATAGTCACTAGCTGTTCTCTTGAAAGCTCCAACAGGTGTTACAGGAAGTGAAGAACGCCCGAGACTTAAAGAGTTTGAATGCCCCACCTGCCGTGGTTGATCAGAAAAATGTGTCCCTCCCATGCCTCCCTGCAGTGAAAGAACATTGTAGAAATAGTCAAGAAACACAAGATTAACAACCATAAAGCAGGAAAAAAACATTTGTGTTGTTATATTGATTCCAAGGCCTAAATAGAGGGAAAAAGGTTACAATTGAGGAGACTCGTGCTTCTTGTGTTAGAATATTGTGCATCTCTGTGTATTTTGGGGAATGCCTATTTATGGGTTTTATCCATTTATTCTCCTCTTTAGGAGGTCGAGGGCTGTTGGCCAGCTCCTTGCAGCACTATAAAAGGGGCCTCCTCATAATCACTTCATCAATCCAATCCAAGCACAGTGCAACACTTCTCTTGTTGGCTATTGCCATTGTAAAAGCTTCATGCTATGATAAAAGGTGATCTTGTCAACAAGCTCTCTCTCTCCTTTGCTCTCTCTCTCTCTCTTTCCTTGTCTATGCTTCCGCTTGTGCATACTCCAACATGGTATCAGTCGCTTAGGTCCCAGCTGCCTTCTACTTTGTGATTCTGATCCTTCCCTCTGCTGCGTTTTCTGGCGATCAAAACAGTGGCTGCGTTTCTCATCATAGCTGCATTTTCTTTCTCCCAAAGGCTTCTCACATCAGCGTTTCCTTCTTCAGGTTGCCCTGCTCCTGTGCTTGGATGCCAAGCATCAAGGTGCATGCTTCTGTTGGCTGCGTTTTTTGCTTCTACATGCATTTACAGCAGAGGTTTGCGGAGTGAAGGCTCTGTTTTTACAGCGTGGACTACAGTGGAAGGTGTTCTCTTCGCATGAGGTGCAACACGACACGTGGCCCCAACAACTCTGCTTCTTCCCCGCCTTCCCCTCCCTCCGATTGGGTGTTTCCGGTGCGTTTTGATGGACTGTTTTGCTGCTGTCCAGCATCTTTCTCTCTCAGATTTGAGAGGGGGCTGATTGGTCCTCGTGCCTCGCTTCGTTGGAAAGTGCTCAAGAGGAGTCTTGGAGTGCTGAGATTTGTGTACTTTGTTGCTGTGGATATGGCTCACCCTTGTACGAACAAGCTATGCGAACAAGGATGACAAGTTGGACAAAACCAACTATGCCCATTGGAAGCTGAATATGTGGATCTGGTTCATCCATAACGGTTTGTGGGACATTGTTCAGGGCAATGAGAAGAAGCCCGAGCGTCCTCAAAACTCGAGGGGATGGAGCCAAGCTCAAGAGGATGAATTCCTTACGGAATTACAAGACTGGGAGGATCGTGATTCGAAGGTGCATTCGGTGCTTGTGCGGACCATTACAAAGGAGGTCTCACCAGCCGTGCAAACTCTTACCAATGCACATCAAGTATCATCCAAATTGAAGGATCTCTTTACTCGAGATTCATCAATGCGGGCAGTTACTTTACAAGGGCAACCCTACGGTCTCTTATTTCCTGCTGGCAGTTCTACACAATCGTTCCTCATCATGAAGGCCAAGGTTATCCATGACCAATACTGGCAATGAGTGCTGCTTTGTCAGAATGTCTACGAGTTGAGATATGCTGGATTATGCATATACAAATGCCATAACACAACCCAACACGAGGCAACCATAAAATTCAGCCGGTACACACACTGTAGAAATGCCAAGCCAACAATATAATCCATATACCTCCGTGTGGGTACTGATTCTTTCCCAAAAACCACGGATCTTCATGCAAAAGAGTTGGTACACCCGGCACAGCTCTCCATTCAGCTGGTACAGCTCTCCTTTCAACCGGTACCGCAATAACAAGGGCTGGTTCAACAGGTACAGAATCTGAAACAGCAGGTACAGCTCACCGGTACAGCAAGTACATGGGCTGGTACAGCAGATACAACCCTCAAATCAACTGGTACATCCCTTAATGCAACTGGTATAGTACATAAATTAGCCGGTACAGCTTGGTACAGCCATCAAGAGGCTATAGAAATAGAGAAACCTTCTGTTGAGGGGAGTGAAGGAGTGTTGGCTAGAAGAGAGTCACGATTTATGGTCCACCCTTGCTTTGAGCCTTCTGCTCTGGATTGGTGCCAGCCCATTTAGAGTCATTGGATTCTTGCATAGATCCTCAACGATACGACTCTCCAGTGGGCTGTTAGCAGTCATCTCCTATTTGTGCATTACACACTAGGGCCTTTGTTGTGGGTGTGTCCGCCCAATCAGGTGTCCCTCCATTTTTCCCCACTTTCCATGGTGTTTCTCCAATTTTGCTGGATGTGGGAGGGCTATTTTTGTGCTGTCAGCTTTTGTGCTACTGGCCAACTGGGTTTGCCTCTTGCTACAGTGCTGGCCGACTGCTTATATACTGGCCGACTGGGTGATTTCTCAATCGTGGGTTTTTTTATGTAATGTCAGCCTGTTTTGGGCTGGCCAATCAACAGCCTATTGCCATATATATAGGCCCTGCCCTTCCCACACTCCATTGTATCATATTGTACCGGATCTTGTGTATAGAGCAGACTTTATACAGCTTCTCTGTGCATGAGGTTTGCAAGACTGACTTCCGGGTGGACAAAGAAACACGCCAAGTTGTATGTGAAGGCAGAGTGCAGAATAGTATCTACAAACTCTCTACACTCTCTTCTCTGACAGGCACTCAGATCGGTGACTAGTGGCACTTCCGTTTTGGCCACTTGAATGTGGATGCGCTGCGGCGGGCTTTCCAGGACCAAATGGTGGATGGCTTGCCAGATGTTGGCAGCAGGCAGACACTGTAGCTCTTGCCTCCGTGGTAAGCAACACAGGGAATCTTTTTCGAAGCAAGCTACTAGGAGGGCTTTGAAACCTTTGGAGTTGGTACACACTGACTTGTGTGGACCTATGCAAACCCCATCCTTGGGAGGTTCTTTGTACTTTACGCTACTTGTTGATGATTGTAGCAAATTTACATGGGTTTATTTCCTTTCCCATAAGAACCAAGCTTTTGCTCGGTTCAAGGAGTGGCATGTTATGGTGGAGGAGTCATCTAGATTGCAAGTAAAGACTCTTCGCCGATCGCCTATGAGGATAGCTTTGCACCGACAGCAAGGATGACCACGATTCAAACCATTCTTGCCCTTGCCTCTTCTCAGTGGTGACCCGTATATCAGATGGATGTAAAATCCGCATTCCTTAATGGTGACTTGCAGGAGGAGGTGTATGTTGAGCAATTTGAGGTTCCGAGATCTAAGGGGATGGTTTACAGGTTGCGGAAGGCCTTGTATGGTCTTAAGCAAGCTCCCAAGGCTTGGAATCAGAAGATTGATTCCTTCTTTTTACGGACAAGATTTCAGAGATCAATTTGCAGATCCTACCTTGTATCTCTTTCGAGAACGCAGTTTGGTCACGTTGATTATCCTTTATGTGGATGATCTCATTCTCACTGGCGGTCATGTGGAGCACACTGCAGTGAGGAAGGCTACCTTATCAAAGGAGTTTGAGATGACCGACTTAGGCTTACTCCATTTCTTCTTGGGATTGGAGATTTGGCAGACCCAAAGGGGGTTCTTTGTCTCTCAGCACAACAGTATGTTCGTAAGTTACTTGAGGCCTTTGGGATGGAGAACTGCAAGCCTATCACTTCACCGATGGACCCGAACACCAAGTTTACAGTGAATGATCCTTGTGAGCCGGTTGATGCCTCTCTGTATCGGAAGCTCGTTGGTTCATTGATTTGGTTGTTGAACACCAGATTGGACTTGAGCTTTGCCGTGGGGCTGTTGAGCTCATTCATGCAGACGCCTTTGAAGACTCATTGGGACGCAAGATTGCGGATCTTGTGGTATCTGCAAGGTACAAAGCATCTTGGACCCTTCTATGACAATAGAGGGGGAATGTCGAATGGAGTCAGACTCAACGGTTGGAGTGACTCAGATTGGGGAGGAGATCCAGACACGAGGAGATCTACATCAGGCTATGGATTTACCCTTGGCTCAGGCGCTATTTCATGGAGCAGCAAGAGGCAACCAACTATTGCCTTGTCATCTACAGAGGCAGAGTACCGAGCTGCTTGTGGTGCTACTTGCGAGGTTGTGTGGCTGAGGAGGCTGCTTGGCGAGATTGGGTTTCCACACAAGGAAACAACCGTCATCCAGTGCGATAACCAGAGCTGTATAGCTATTGCTCGGAACCCGGTCTTCCATGCCCGGACCAAGCACATAGAGATACAATATCACTTTGTTCGTGAGAAGATTTTGGCTAGTGACATCTTACTTGTTTATTGTTCGACGGAGGACAATGCGGCGGACCTCTTCACGAAGTCTCTACCTCAAGCTATGTTCCGACAGCACTCTAGCTCACTGGGGTTGGTTCACATCCAAGAGCTGAGAGGGGTTGTTCGCAGTCATCTCCTGTCTGTACATTACACACTAGGGCCTTTGTTGTGGGTGTGTTCGCCCAATTCATTTTTTCCCACTTTCCATGGTGTTTCCCCAGTTTTGCAGGATGTGGGAGGGCTGTTTTTGTGTTGTCGGCTTTTGTACTACTAGCCGACAGGCTTTGCCTCTTGGTGTGAGGGAGAAACAGGAATTAGGGTTAGGTTAATTCATGTGTGGGAGACATACACAGAGAAGAACAAGGGAGAGAAAGAGAGTTGTGGGGATAAGTCAACTCATGAGATATGAGTGTGTGACTCCCCTATCACACATGTATATTGCACTAGTACACATAGTGCACTTAGTACATTAAAAGTACTAAGTGTACTATGTACTATAACTTATGGGCTTGTACACATTATAAGGGTGGGCATAACGCCTTTACCCCAACAACCTCCCACTTAAAGGCAAAGTGCCCTTAAGTAAAGGAAAAGAAAAATCAGCATGTACATGATAATATACAAGGCCATATCAAGGCTGAAAATGGCCTCATCCAATGCCCATCAAGTGTCTGCAATGAGCAAACCGCTCCGGAGGCAAACTCTTCGTCAACAGATCAGCCGGGTTGTCATCCGTATGAATCTTAATGTCATGTGCATCAGCAATGCCATGGACCTTCTCAAGACTAAAACCAGAAGGGGCAAGCAGATAAAGACTATGAACCAGTAGAAGATGGACTTGGAGCAGGACTTGTAGCAAAACATGGATCAGAAGGGCTGTCGGCTGCATGGAGGCTGACATCAGCAGTACCAAAAGGCTGTCGGCTGCAGGGCAGAAGGTGCTGGCAGCAGGCGCATCAAGAGATCCAGTCTGGCTGCATTTATTGGATATTAATGATTTATTAACTGGCCGACCAGCAGTCGGCCAGTTCCCCATTTTGTCCAAGGGGCTATAAATAGCCCCCCTTGCTCTTTGTTTTAGGCACTCTCTCCCACTAGGGGATTGGGTCACTAGAGGTCCCAAAGGGGACAGAATTTAGGTTTAATCACCTTTTTATGAAGGCAGCCAAGGGCTGCAAAGACATGTACCCTTTTTGTACAATAGATATACTGAAATTCCAGCACTTCTCACTCTCTCTCTCTACTCTCTCTCTACCTGCGTTTTTGCATCAGATGGTGCGTTTTTGCATCAGAAGGTTTCCAAGAGTGTTTAGGGCTGAAAGAAGACTACCCAGAGCTTCCGCGCGTTACATTGGTATCAGAGCATCAGGCTCAGCAAAGCTAAACACTGATTCAATCCCATATGATGGTGTACAGGTCCAAGGTACAGGAAAGTACACGGATTCGAAGCCCAAGGTGGGAACACAGAAGCGGGAAGAACTCCCAGGAGGTTTGTTGGTGGTGTTCCACAGTGCCAGATGGGGATGGCAGTTCCGTGAGCCAGATAGGTTCTAAGGGAACGGTCCCAAGGGAGGTTGATCCTCCAAGGGTGATGTGAGAGTGCCAGACTCACTTCCAAGAAAGAAGACCAAGACGGTGTTCAGAGCCAGGGCAGGAATGGATTGTGGACTAGAGGAAGACCAGATGCATAGATCTTCATCAGAGACAGAGTGGTTTGGAGAACAGATCGGATTTTCAGAGAAAAAGTTTGCCAGGGATGGATGATGACAGGGGGACTTCAGAACAGGATTGGGATGATGACAGTCATCCAAGAGCAGGTTGGATTCCCGTCGTCAAGTTTAGCAGAGGGGGATGTCATGTGCATCAGCAATGCCATGGACCTTCTCAAGACTAAAACCAGAAGGGGCAAGCAGATAAAGACTATGAACCAGTAGAAGATGGACTTGGAGCAGGACTTGTAGCAAAACATGGATCAGAAGGGCTGTCGGCTGCATGGAGGCTGACATCAGCAGTACCAAAAGGCTGTCGGCTGCAGGGCAGAAGGTGCTGGCAGCAGGCGCATCAAGAGATCCAGTCTGGCTGCATTTATTGGATATTAATGATTTATTAACTGGCCGACCAGCAGTCGACCAGTTCCCCATTTTGTCCAAGGGGCTATAAATAGCCCCCCTTGCTCTTTGTTTTAGGCACTCTCTCCCACTAGGGGATTGGGTCACTAGAGGTCCCAAAGGGGACAGAATTTAGGTTTAATCACCTTTTTATGAAGGCAACCAAGGGCTGCAAAGACATGTACCCTTTTTGTACAATAGATATACTGAAATTCCAGCACTTCTCACTCTCTCTCTCTACTCTCTCTCTACCTGCGTTTTTGCATCAGATGGTGCGTTTTTGCATCAAAAGGTTTCCAAGAGTGTTTAGGGCTGAAGAAGACTACCCAGAGCTTCCGCGCGTTACACTTAACAAGCTGAATTTGCTTGTTCTCTATCACCTCTCTGATGAAGTGATACTTCACATCCACATGCTTCGTCTTTGCATGAAAGACAGGGTTCTTTGCCAACTGGATGGCACTCTGACTGTCACAATGCAACAATGGAATATCCCCGGTATAACCCAAATCAACCACTAACCGAGATAGCCATAATGCCTCCTTGCAAGCCTCTGTGGCTGCAATATACTCGGCCTCTGTAGTAGATAAGGCAGTGCACTTCTGCATCCTGGATATCCATGACACAGCACCTCCTGTGAATGTAAACACATAACCGGTAGTAGACTTCCGGTTATCTGGATGACCGACATAATCCGAATCCGTGTAACCATGCACTAATGCATCCTGTTTGCCAAAACAAATGCACATATCCTGTGTGCCCTTCAGGTATCTCATGACACCTTTCACTGCTTCCCAATGCTTCTTGCCAGGGTTGGCCATGTATCTAGAAACCACTCCCACTGCAAATGCAATGTCCGGCCTAGTAGCAACCATGGCATACATGAGACTGCCACAAGCTGAAGCATACGGAATCTTGGCCATATCAGCCCTGTCTCTATCTGACTGTGGGCTGTCCATAGCACTGAGTTTCACATATGGAGGCAAAGGAGTACTAGTCTTCTTCCCCCCGTCCATATTGAACCTCTGCAAGACTTTGCCAATGTATTCCTTCTGAGACAAATACAACACATGCTGATTTCTGTCCCGAAGTATCCGCATACCCAAAATGTGATTTGCATCACCCAAATCCTTCATATCAAAGGTTTGATGCAGCCTCTGCTTCAAGGCATCCATCTCCTTACGAGATTTCCCGGCAATCAACATATCATCAACATACAAGATGAGGATCAATAGACTGCCATCCAAAGCTTTCTTGGTGTACAAGCAGTGATCTATGTCACTTCTCCTGAATTTCTGTGATTTCATGAATGTATCAAATTTATGATACCATTCTCTTGGTGCCTGTTTGAGCCCATAAAGACTCTTTTTCAGCTTGCATACAAGCTTCTCCTTTCCACTCACTCCATAACCCTCTGGCTGCTGCATATATATCTCCTCATGGAGATCACCGTGAAGAAAAGCAGTCTTCACATCCATCTGAATCAAGTCCAGATCATCATGCGCAACCAAAGCCAACACAGCTCTAAGTGTGGTCATTTTGACCACTGGAGAGAAGATCTCATCAAAGTCCACACCATATTCCTGCTTGAAGCCCTTAGCCACTAACCTGGCTTTGTATCTTGGCTTTGCATCTGGTGCAACTTTGAGCCTGTAAACCCATTTGCATGGCAAAACCTTCTTGCCTGCAGGCAAATGCACCAACTTCCAAGTTCCATTTTTATGCAGAGAATCCATCTCTGACTTCATGGCACGCTCCCATAGAGCTTTGTCTGCCCTCTGTAAAGCCTCCTTATAACATGAGGGCTCCCCACAGTCAGTGAGCATCAAGTAGTCAACCCCTGGAACAAACCTGTCAAGGGCTCTGGAGGGTCTAGTGGACCTCCGTACCCAATGACCATCATTTGCAGGTTGCTGTCCAGCCTGCATATCACCCATTGGTGGCTCCTGTTCCATGCCATAAGGCAGAAATATCATGCCCGGTATTTCTTCTAACTGTGGTATATCCATAGGGATATCTTCTGCCATCTCTGGCTGTCCATTTGGACCATTTTCAGCACCATTTAAGGGCTGGTTTTCCTGCTGTAATGGCTGATTTACAGCCCTTTGTTGTTGTCCATGATGTCCATTATCATCAAAGATGACTCTGCCAGGCTCCTGTTGCCTTGCAGGCTCCTTATACATGCATGTTTCATCAAAAATGACATCATTGCTGCGTATGATCTTTCTATTCATGGGATCCCAAAGTCTATACCCCATTTCACCTCTGTCACCATATCCTAGGAATATGCATTTGTGAGACTTAGGATCAAGTTTGGTGCGCATTTCCCTGCGTATGTGCACGTACGCAACGCAACCAAACACTCTCAAGTGCTTGTATGACGGAGGCTTCCCTGTGCATACTTCCTCTGGCACTTTCCCACCAAGCCTCGTGTTAGGTGACCTGTTTATAAGGTGAACGGCTGTCATAACAGCTTCAGCCCAAAAACCATGAGGTAATGCAGCATGTGACAACATAGAACGGACCTTCTCCTGTATGGTCCTGTTCATCCTCTCTGCTGTCCCGTTTTGTGGAGGATCATAAGGAGTAGAGAGCTCCCTCTTGATGCCTTTAGCATCACAAAAGTCCTGAAACTGTTTGGACATATACTCTCCACCATTGTCGGAACGCAAAGCTTTCAGTGTTTTGCCAGTTTGATTCTCAACAAGAGCAACAAACTTCTCAAACACTGAGAATGTATCACTCTTCAAACGAAGAGGATAAACCCACACCTTACGTGTGGCATCATCAATAAAAGACAAAATATTTTGCCCCTCCCAAAGAAAGCTGAGGCATCTCACATACATCTGTATGCACAAGCTCTAACTGAGCATCTTTCTGTCCAAGAGCTTTCTTGTGGGGGCACTGTAGTTGCCTACCATATATACAATGCTCACAAAACTGAAAACTTGAAAACTTTAGAGAAGGCAAGTAACCCAAACGAGACAATTGCTCCATTCCCTTGACACTCATGTGTCCCAACCGGCTATGCCACATAGAGATTTCCGGCAGCTCGGTTGCATTTACATTAGCATGGTGACAAACACCTGCATGCATAAAGTAAAGAGTGTCCACCTTAGAGCCTCTGGCAACAACCAGTGAGCCCTTACTAATTTTCCACTTTCCACCACCAAATGTGGTAACATAATCAGCATCATCGAGCTGTCCAGTAGAAAGCAGGTTCTTCTTGATCTCAGGCACATGCCTGACATCATGGAGCATAAGCTGTGAGCCATCTGAAAACACAAGCCTCACATCACCTCTGTCAAGAATCTTGCATGCATGGTTATCACCCAAATAAACCACTCCTTCATTGCCAGCAGTATACCTGACAAACAAGTCTCTGCAACCTGTGACATGAAAGGAGGCACCTGAATCAATGATCCATGAGTGCATACCATGACCATCTCCTGTAAGAAGTGAACGGGCATCAAGTGAAGACGTGAATAGGACCTCATCCTCACTGTCACCTGCATGTGACACATTGATTTCTTCAATCTTGACTCCACTTTTGCCCTTTGGCTTTACATCTTTGGCTTCATCTTTGTCTTTGTCTTTGCCTTTTCCCTTTTTCTTTTCATCATTTTTCCATTTGTAGCATTGCTTTTTGATGTGTCCCTTCTTGCCACAATAATGGCATTCCAAGTCCTTTTTGGAGCGAGACTTGCTCCTTCCCCGTTCTTGGCTTTTACCCCTTTGCTGGGATCTCCCACGTGCATTCATTGCATTGGACTTTCCAACAGAGTTGTTTTTCCTGTTCATCTCTTCTTGAAGAAGAGCACCCTCAACATCTGCATATGACAGCATAGCATTCGAATTGCTAGTGGCTGTCCTGAATGTGTCCCAACTCTCTGGCAAAGTGCATAAGAGAAAAGTGGCTTTGAACTCATCGTCCATTGCCAACTTTTGATTTATAACCTGGCTGACAATACCATTAAACTCATTTAGATGGGCTGCCATAGACGCCCCTTCCTTCATCTGAAGACCTATGAGTTTCTTCAACCAATACACTTTGCTTGAGGCACTTTGCTGGGCATACAAGTCCTGCAATCTCTGCCACATTCCCCAAGCTGTCTTCTCTTCACGAATGCTGAAAAGTAATGAGTCTGACACAGACAACATGATAGTAGATCTTGCCAGCTCATCCATATCTTCCCACTCTTCAGCAGTAAGAGAAGCGGGCTTTACACCCCTTTCTTTGATAGGCTTGTGCTGCTTCTTCTGGAGCAACACATTATAGCACTGGGTTTGCCAAATATCATAGTTATGTGAGCCTTCAAGCTTCTTGATGTGAAGCAATGAAGAGCTCTCACTTGTGGTTGCCATAGCAATATGCAACCTGTCAATGCCTGACTCCCTGCAAGTGTGCAAACACTGCACCAAAAGCACACAAAGTGCTCACTGTTGTTCTCCCAAGCTTTATCTCCCACTACGGAAGCAAGAATGCAACTTTTCTCCCACTGTTTGTGATGAAATCACCAAAATCTGGTTGCTGCAGATTTTGGAAAGCACCTTAAATGTGCTCTGTTGCCCTTCCAAAGTACTGTACAGCAGTACCAAGTGCTCACCAATGATGTACCAAACCTGTACCGGCAAGTACAACAGCTGAAATTGAACCTTTTGGTCACTCAAAACAGTGTACAGCCATGCCAAAACTTGCACAAAGCTGTGCCAAATCTGTACCGACAGGTACAGTAGCAATAAATGCTCTCCTGGCTGTCCAAATGAGTGAAAATCAGACTTTTACAGTCCCGAACACTGCATACAACAGCCCCGAACAGAAATTGGGCAAAAGCCCCTTGACTGCAAGCTGATTTCTGAGGATTCAAGGCATAAAATGTCTTGCCTGCTGCTTTGCCAAGCTCAACAAGCATACGAACTTGAAAAGCCCCTTGATTTAAGATCAATTTCTGATCATACATGGTACATTGACGCACATGAAGGCATCCAGAGTGTTCGCGATGCTTCCCCCTGACCACATATACATCAAATACATGAAAGCCCCTTGATTTACAGGCACATTGAGTGCTTGTAAGGCATCAACACATTATCCACAGCATCAAATGCGATGTCTGCATGCAAATCAACCAAATCGGCACAAAAGCCCCTTGATTTGCACTGCAATTTGCTGCAATTTTGCCCAAATGTGCGATTTCTCACATCATACAGCATGTATGAGTGCTTAATTGCACAATTACATCAAAAGCCCCAAATTTCGACATCCAATTTCCTGCAAATTGATCCTGATTGTGACCAATGTCACCCAATTTTGCCAATTTTGCTCAAAAATTGAGCAATTGGGCACCTGTACCTGCTCAATTGATTACTGTACTTGCTCAATTGCAAATCCCAAAAAAAATTTGAAGCAGAATACCTTGTAATTTTTTGTTTTTTTTTTTTGGGATTTGCAGGCGGGTTGATGAATTTGGTGCTGATGCTTATGCAGTTGCTGCTGCAATTGTACGATGCTGTTGCAGAAGGGGTGATGAAGCTGCTGTAGCTGTAGTTCATGTACGGATTTTGGTGATGAATTTGGTGCTCCTCTACGCCCAGCCTCTCGGCTGCATCCAGTACTGCAGGGCAGTGTGTAGGCGGCAAGGTAAATCTCTGCAGGGCAGCGTGGAAGTCCTCATCATGGTAATCGATGCACAACCTGTAGCGAATCTGCCCACATGCGTTGCTGCGCTGACTGGTTGGGCAGATTGAAGCTGCTGCTGCTGCTGGGCAGCGTGGCTGCGCATGCCCTCTCTTCAGAGTTGTGCGCTGTATACAGGTTCCGCCCAACGTGTGCTTCGCCGATGATTAACACGCCTTCGCCTACTTTACGGCTATGGTAGCCTTCGCTTCACGCTTTCGCTTCAGTGGCTCGCTGCTTTCGCTCAACGCATGCTCACGCGCTACACGTGTTCTTGGGTGTCCCGCTTGCTGTGCGCTTGTGTTCGCTACTTTGCTGCGATGCCTGTAAGCTGAAACCTGCTGGTCGCTTCTGGCCTCTTCACACACAGGCTGCGCCCAGCCCTAGACCGAGCACAAAGGCTCTTCATGACTGCTGGCTACCTTCCTAAGCCGATTGCTACTGCACAGAGACACCGGCTCTGATACCAGTTGTGTGAGAGAAACAGGAATTAGGGTTAGGTTAATTCATGTGTGGGAGACATACATAGAGAAGAACAAGGGAGAGAAAGAGAGTTGTGGGGATAAGTCAACTCATGAGATATGAGTGTGTGACTCCCCTATCACACATGTATATTGCACTAGTACACATAGTGCACTTAGTACATTAAAAGTACTAAGTGTACTATGTACTATAACTTATGGGCTTGTACACATTATAAGGGTGGGCATAACGCCTTTACCCCAACACTTGGTACAGTGCTAGCCGACTCCTTGTATATTGGCCGACTGGGTAATTTCTCAGTCGTGGGTTTTTTATGTACTGTCTGCCTGTTTTGGGCTGGCCAACCAGTACCCTATTGCCATATATATAGACCCTGCCCTTCCCACACTCCATTGTATCATATTGTACCGGATCTTGTGTATAGAGCAAAACTTATACAGCTTCTCTCTCCCTCTCTCTTCTGCGTTTTGTTCTCTACAGCAGTTGTCTCTTATTTCCGCTGTGCATTCTGACATGGGCCTAACTGACCTTTGACTATGCCCAAAAATGGACGTAGATTTTTCTTAACTTCCTGAACGAGACTATCCATGCCAATGGTGCATTGCATACATGTGTGCATGCTTGGAAACTATTTCCCGATGCTGTTTCACATGCCTGCTTGGTTTGTGTGTTTAGTTCTAGCGAAAAGGGGACGCCCACCCGTGAAGCATGCGCATGCAATTGTTTATTGACATGTTTCTTTGGCATGTGAACAAGTGGTAGATATTGTCTAAACCTTTGTTTATGCATACAAGAGTTATGGCTTATTTTCCCGTTTTGCACTCCCAACCCGAACCTAGGCCTTGTTGATCCCCCATGATATACCGTGTGGTCTATTTTTACTCCTCCTTTGGTAGCCTTGCCACGACCTTATTCCATGATGGCTTCCTGACAACGGTTCTCACTAGGCCATAAAAGCGCCTCCACGAGCTGCAACTTGCAAGAACACAACTAGGTTCCTTACCTCTGAAAGCTAAAAACTACTTAAAACAAGCTGGTCAAAGCAAAACAAGCTGGACAAAGTTGTCTTGGGTGGTCAGGGCCAATCAAAACAAACTCAATGGTGCATCGAGCAAGCGTGGGAAATACTGCCAATGAGGTGATAGCTCAAGTGGTGAAGGTGTTTGGCTAGGACCAAGAGGTCCTCGGTTCAAAACCCCCCTTGGTGCTTCCTCCGCGGCATCGCCCTACAGGTGGATGAATAAGCGTCTACGGGCGGTGAAATTCGGTAACTATGGGAGGATCTTGGGCCAAAGGCCAGTTGAAACAAAAAAGGGTGGGAAATACTTGATGCATGTTCTTGTGTGGTCAAAGCAAGGCCATGTTCATGTGAAGACTTTTTGAAGCAAGGTTGGTTGCCAATGAAAAATTTGGGCTAAGGCATGGTTGTCTATCATGTCTATACATAATATTTTTAACGTATTTAGAAAAACTAGTGCACACGAACGAGTTGAGGAAGCTCCAAGGCACACCCACACCTTGTACAAGGACAAAACTCCTTATGTTGATACAAATACCTTAAGGGGGAGAGGGATCCGCCCATCTTCCACCCCTAGTGTGGTGTAAAAATGCATATTTGAAATTTCTAGTTTCATGTCTTTATTATCATGTACTTAATCAAGTTTACCACGTAAGTGCTCCGAGAAACATGGTTACATGAACTACCAAAATTGGACCATATTCTGGCCATAATCTTGCCTATAAGGCAGCTACAAGTGAAAAGCATGTCCATGTCACACCGGTTGAGGTGTGTACATGACAAGGAAGAATTAAGCAAATAAAGTTTTTGCCCAAGGAAAAGCCATTGCCAACCCCATTGAGACATCTTCCACCCAACCTTTTCCAACCCCATTGATAAAAACATTGAAAGCATTGGTTGGCAAGTTGGGAAAGGCTACATTATTAAGCTTGCACTTATCAGAATAATGTCCTAACTTGTGCTCAATGGAAAGATTGTAAGCACCATCCCAAGTGCAGTTGTGTTATTGCCATTGTGGTGCACCTTCAATTAACTTTTTCTCGTGTAGTAATCTTGCACAAAATCCTACTTGTGCATGCTATTCTATCTATGGAATACAACTAACCTTATGACATTGCATGATGACATGGCGTTGGTTTCTCTTTTCATTTTTTGACATACCTTTGGGGGTTGCCATTTCCATACTAATGGGACATTTTGACAACTATGGTTTGAGGATTTTAAGGGCAGACAAATTTCAGAGAACCGGAAACCATACATGGTTTGAGAGAAAAAGGAGGAGGAGGAAGACAAGGAAGAAGACACAGCATAGAGACATGTAGCTAGCCAGAGGGCATGTCCATATTGTAACACAATGTTTCAAAATGCAATAAAATTACACATATAAGAATTGTGGGAACTACACATGTTTAATCCTATGCATCAGATACAGATTTTCGGCACAAAGGCCGTTGTAATTCTTCACAACACATTTCTGAGCCAAGGGCACACGAATCAAAACTCAATCAAGACTTCAAATCCCCTCCTGTTTACATGAAGCTTTGTTGAACGCCCAAAACAAGAGAAAACCCAAAAACACAACAGTGCAGATGAGGGTTACTCTGGTAATTACAAAAATGATCGGACTACTGATTTGAACTAGAAGATAATAAGGCATAGAACAAGGTGCATCTCATGCCATCATTACCTGCAAGATTCTGTCTGCAGGTTTGAGTATCTGTGTATATAGCTCTCCTTTGTTGATTATGTAAGAGCCAGACTGAGGGAGACAAGCGCCCCGCAAATGCAAATCAACATGTGACGTTTTCTGGCTGACAGAGAGACTGACTGATATAATTTCAGTCCTGCCATTGAACTGCATGCTTGATGTTGAATCTTCCCTTCTCCGGCATGTGCTTCCAACTCCACAGGCTCTCATTATGTAGGGTCTGTCAAACTTGCTTTTCCAGCCTTTGGAAAAGTTGCCAGTCCTGTTCTACTTCCTCCCAAGCATTCGTCCCCTTTTTATACGAGCAAGTTATGCCCACCCTCTTCCATCTCATCTAAGCCCCATGCTCATCACAACACATCATATTCTGCTGCCATTACATGATGGCAAACCAGCCACAAAGACAGGATCATACAGAAATATGGAACAAAAGTGATGGTAAAAGCTTGTCAAGAAGTTTAATGCCCGTAACTGATAATTCTCTGAAGCTTGGGTGTGCTTCCATGGATACTATGAGAACTATCCCATGCAAACACTGCTAGTGTCTCACGCAAAGACGCATTGCTTTGCCAGGAGGAAACTTGAGTACAGACTTTCCTAGACTCTTCTGCCACCTCTTGCAAGTTTTCTTTGAATAGTAATCAAGGTGGGGTTTCAGTGCATGGGCTTTTCAGATGGAAGGGTAAAATCGAGCTAGCTATTAAAACTGTATTAGTTGGAGCTAGGGATGAAGCTGCATGAGTGTAAGCAACTGAGCTGATGCCATCACTACCACTTGGGTAAAACCACAAGGCCACTGGAGTATGCTGATGCAAGTATCCAGCGCATCAGAACAGGGCATACCTGAGTAAAGGCAAGATGAATATGTATAGTGTCATCTCAAAATCGTTATTGCCACAAGTGACAAGGGCAATGGAACAACAGACAGGAAGAAAACAGACAGCCATAACCAAGGCTGCTCTGCAAATGAATGGAGCTGCTTCTGGAGTCTGTCACCAAGTGCACCCGTCTGCAGCTGCAAACATCGGAGCATGATGCATTCTCCCTATAGATGGAGCCACCTCCACTTTCCTGCCAATAAGCCGCATGGCAGCACAAGAGACGAATAAACTGCAACAGCAGCTGGTGGAGGTGAGGCCCAAGAAGACCAAACTAGCAAGACGCCGAGCAGACTTGGTGAAGAACCCAATCAGACCCTGCTGTACTGCGAAGTGTCATTGAGCTGTGCTGTACACTGTTGCAGGACATCTAAGCTACGTTAGAAGCTCATAACCACCATTCTGCAAGCCAAAGAACCACTGGCCAGAGCTCGCCATGCCATTATATGTGACAATCGGCCTTCCCATTCAGCCAGTTTGCCCAGATGACAGCAAAACCAGCACACAATGATGTGTAAGGTAGACTGAGTGTCATCTTGACTCATCCTAATCTTTAAAAGGTCTCTGATAAATGAAAGAAACCAGCAAAAGGCCTTGCTTTCCATGTCAGGTAATTGTTCACAAACTTGAAACTAACCCCTGACATTCAGCTCAAGCCATGTCTTGAAGAGCAATTTGTTGCATGATGTCTTTCTTCAAAGTAAATGCCAGGCAGGAGGCAAGCACAAATCCAGGCACTGGTTCAGTTTAGCCTTTCATCTCGATCCGATGTCATCCTTGCAAAAAACCCCATACTACAAGATGGGGTGCTAAAACCCTAACAATGAAGAAAACAATGGTGTTTAAAAAAGGGCTTCTGACATTGATCAATTTCAGCAGCTTCAGAACTTGCCGCCAGCATGCTCAACTGTATGATGTGACTTACTTGTTGACAACATTACTCTGCCAGACTTTTATGCTCTCGAAAGAATACACGAAGCAAAACACTGCTCGACAAGGTTTTCAGGACAGTCTCAATCAAAAAACAAGGCTTAACTGCAAACAAAGGTTACTGGCAGAATTTATAAATTTCCTTCTGACTGAATTTCTAGCAAGAAAGAAACCCTTAAAAACATGAAGAAGCACCTGTTGCCGCTGAGGAACAGGAAGCGCAGCTAACTTGGGTATGTTCCCACGAGTACCACCAGCATCCTGGTTATTCTTTGTCGAAGGGGCTCCCCTTAGGGCTCCTACAGGACTGCCATGGGCATGCCTGCCACTGCTTCCTCCCCATGCGCTGTCACTGCTATTCACATGCATGGCTCCACCAGGTATATTATGTGCAGAAGACCTTGACGCACTGCCAGACATGGCATGCCCAGACCTAGGGACAGCACCAGCAGCCGATATATGCCCACCATGATCAGACAATGGCCCACCGTGATGATCGGGTATGGGCCTGCTATGGTGATCAGACATGTGCCCACTGTGATGATTGGACATGGGCCTGCTATGATGATCAGACATGTGCCCACTCTGATGATCTGACATGGGCCTGCTATGGTAATCGGACATATGCCCACCATGGTGATCGGACATGGGCCTGCTATGATGATCCGACATGGACCTGCTATGATGATCAGAAATGGGCCTGCCATGATGATCAGACATGTGCACACTATGGTGCTGGCCTGGGGCGTTGAAATTTTCGGAGAATTTACCTGCTGGCCCACCAGAAATATTGCTGCTAGAGAATCTGTTCCCCGAGCCAGATACATGTTGAGGAGAAACCATGGTATGCATACTTTCTCCACGGCTAGGGTTACTGGCGACAGCACTGGGCAGCATTCCGCTGTTTGCAGAGCTCCGCTTGTCTCCGGGTTTCCCACTGTGGCCATCTGGAGAAGCTACAACGGGCAAAGAAGCTGATTTCGGCCCTCCACCGGAAAGGGAAGGCGCAGGAGGCGGCCCTGGTGGAAGAGGAGGCACGGCCGAAGAAGGGAGGGGCTTCTCGTACTGAGTGACATTGGTCTCTGTGTTCCAGTAGTAGATGTAGCCGGTGTTGCCGTCTACCAGCGCTTTCCATGGCGGAGGAAGTGAGGGATCGGCAGGTGCATATCGCGGCGCAGAACCTCCCGCCATTCTGAAAAAACCCTAAAGTAGAAGAACCCTAAACAGGCTTATTTCAGCTCAGATCTGCTTCGATAACAAGAGCAAACCCCACGGCTCTGCAACCCCTAGGGTTTAGAGAGGGAAACCCAAACAGAAGCTCAGCTAGGTTTTCCTGCGTAGCTGCGGCAGAACAGTTGAAGGGATTCGGTGAGATGCAAAGACAGTGTTGGGTCGAAAAGTGCAGCTTTGAGCAGCAGGCCCGACGAACATATTCTGTTAAAAGCAGCGAAACCCTTGTGGTGCAAGAACAAGAAGATGCACATCCATCCCTTCGATTTAATTATCTAGTATAGGGGTAGCGTGAAACTAATCGCACTGTTCCAGCCATCTAATTTCAAATAGATTATTTTTGGAGGATTTAACTAATTCAACCCGAATATATATATTCGTTGATTAGTTTTGCTTTCCTTAGGTTTTACCTGTAAAATCTGTTTTTGGAAGCTTTTAGACAAAATGCCTGCATTTCTCTCTCTCTCTCTCTCTCTCTCTCTCTCTCTCTCTCTGTGGATAGTAACTCTCTGCTTGAAGGATTTGCTCAGAGCAAATTCCGAATTGTGATATATGTATGCAAGCAAATCACAGTGTGCTCTCTCTCTCTCTCTCTCTCTCTCTCTCTCTCACACACACAAAGGAGACTCATTCCCTCTCTTTTTAGGTTGTAGTCGCGTAGAGGTAAATATAAAAAATATAATAAAGCATATGAACTTGCTCTGATACCATGTTGGTATCCACATGATCTAGAGCTCAGGCTATGGAGGGTGGAAGACTTCCATGATGTGAGTGTAGGAGAGATGAGGGTTCAAGGATAGAGAGGAAGCTCAATCCGTGACAATGGTGAAGAGAGAGAGAGAGAGAGAGAGAGAGAGAGAGAGAGAGAGAGATGTTGAATAACTTAAATGATATTCTTATTGTGCTAAGAACCTCCCAAGTACATGTTTTTATTGTTGAAAAACACAACACATCAAGCTATGGTGCGAATGACAAACTGCTAAATTAATTAAGAAAGAGACTTAAGCACAATTAAGTTACAAGATTGAGACTTATACTCATATAGAGGCTTAGTGGCTTTTTTAAGGTTTTTTAAAAAATCCAACTCTCTTTAGTTAATGAGTTTTAAATAAAAGGAATTGAAAAAATAGAGATGGCAAAAATTAATCAAAAATACTATTTTTCAATAGTCATAAACTAGGTGGAACTTGCCAATGAAAAATCTGTCATCAACATGTACACAATGAATGTATTCACTTAATATGGTGATAGAATCAAAGCTGATAACTATTCTAGCCCTCTAATTTGAGTATGTTGCTGACTATTTGAGCCACATTTGTGGCTTTCTTACTATTTTTAAAACAAATAGTTTTAAAATTTCACTTTTTGGGTAAAATGCAATATCCATATAATGCACTATGTTAGGGGAACTCAGTTGTGTACTTCTTGCTAAGCTTCAAAATAGTTACCTATTTCTAGGTCTCTGTTCTGGTCGTCGCTATCTTCATGCACCCCAGTGAGAGTACGTCTACTCCTCCAAAGTATGATAGGCGGGGAGGCAAGCTAGCTGCAGATTGCAGATGTTTTGAGGTTGGCGATGATATCTTCTTGGAGCCAAAAGCAGAGGAGGAAACCTCCCCATACAAATTGGATGCGGACGGGGATCCCATCTGATATACTGTTGAGCATAGCGAGCCTTTCGCAAGGTAATCATATGCAAGATTCAAGTAGTGAAATCGTTATATAATCAATGTCTTAGACATTGTCGTCCATTTGTAAATATGGTAATTGTGGGCTTGTACATGATGGCAGGTGGTTACACGAGACGTTCTCACTGATTGCGGGGACGCTGTCCTAGATTGCTTTGCTGGTACTAGGTCCATGGCTAGAGCATGTAGGAAACTGCAATGACATTGCATCAGCGTGGAGAGCGACGAGGTGTGCCTTAGTTCATGTCTACGACCACTTGCCGCTATGCATGATGATTTGGGTAACCAGTTTTTCAGGGGTGAGCTTAGTGAGATTGTTCGATGAGAACAGCAGGTGGACGTGGGGGCACCATATCATCCAGTCCTCCCAGTACCCATGAGCCCAACACAGTCTAGTGCTTCGTCTCACGGTGGCTGGTGTTCCAATGGAGCCCCAGTATCGACATGTCTTGCCACACATACATCCCCCGTAGCTTCATTTGCAGTTCCCTCATGGGCATCACGGCCTGATTTTGCAAGGCCACTTTTTCCGCCCGCACTTGCACCATTTGGTAGAGGTCCCTACCCCATACCACCTCCCTTCTTCCACCAGCGATGTTTGTACTAATGTATTTCAGTAACTTATAATGTTTGAAATATATTGGTTTTAGACATTATTGTTGTTCACTCATATTATGACAATGGCCATGTTTTTGGCTTCTTTCATGGCTTAGATTTTTGAGATAGATGATGCAATTGGAGTGAGGTCTCAAAACAACACGAGAGAGAGAGAGAGAGAGAGAGAGAGAGAGAGAGAGAAGAAGAAGAAGAAGAAGAAGAAGAAGCTCTTTTAACGTCGTAGGAACAATCCCAAGAGACCAAATATGATCTATCCGACGGGCGTGAGATTCTAACACAAGACGTGTTGAATAACAACTCCATGAGCTAACCAATCTACCACACATTGGGTGATAGAAAGGTTAGCCCATTTTGTTTATTTACCCACACACCCATTTGAAGAAGCTCTTTTAACGTCGTAGGAACAATCCCAAGAGACCAAATATGATCTATCCGACGGGAGTGAGATTCGAACACAAGACATGTTGAATAACAACTCCATGAGCTAACCAATCTACCACACATGAGAGAGAGAGAGAGAGAGAGAGAGAGAGAGAGAGAGAGAGAGCATAGGAGACATTAAAACAATAACAATTATGATTAAAGTATTTTTTGTTATACTTAAAATAAGAATTCTAGTGCTCGAAAAAACAAATTTTTATTCCTTTTGAAGTTATAAAAACAGTAGAGATTGCCATGTTCTTCTAGACACATCCCATACCACTCTCCCTTTATATCTTCATATTGCAATAGAGTCCTTGTGAACTCTATGGTTATGGCTTCATCTGGTAATCCCTCTAATACTACAACATTTGCAAAACTATCCTTAAGTAAATCTCTTCAATCTTTCATGCAACTCAAAGAAAAGGAACCTAGATCGGATGCCATTTTGGAGGCATGGACAACAAAGCTAAAGTAAATGAGCTCTACAAGAAGCTGAAAACATGCCAAGTGGTAGACCTTGCAGACAAGAACATGCTAGAGGTGAAAGCAGCTTTAGCCATTGGGATGTGGAGAGCTTTCGGCATCATTGACTAGGAAAAGGAGGATCCTCTAAGAGTTGAAGTTTCCACCTTTATTTGCAAGCTAGGGTAGACAGAAAAGGCGAAGATAATAGTTGAGGCCCAAAATGCTTTCATATGGTAAAGAAGTACAAATGATTGTGTCATGTCGTAGGTGTTTTCCATGTAATGTTGTGGCCTTGTAAGTTTGCTAGGGAATATAAAATGGAAGTTTAAGATCATAATATGGTGACTTTGTAAATGAGTTGCAATGGTAGTTATAACTTGATATGCATTGAGAGTTGTAAATGAGTTGCAATGTGTATAGTGCTCTTGTATCCATCCACTCCTCTCCTCTACTTTCACCATGAGTCATAATGTTTGAGACCATAGAGAGTTGATAGACACTTAGAAGTGTAGAGAGAGAAACCGCTCACCTAAACACCAAAAAGCGCTCGCTCAAAATGCTCGCCCCCAAAAAAAAACCTAGGGGACCTAGTACTAACTGATCCAAAAGATGTCTTCTTCTATCCATTACACCCTATTGTGCTCAACCTCTGTGGTTGGTGTCGGGTGTTGCAAAACTCAAACATTCTAGACAACAGTGTCGATAAACTAGACCCATTTGTACCAGATGATATTCCTGATACACCAGCCAATTATGAGGTTGTAGCTCGTGGTTACCAATGGATAATCAGTCATGGGTGGTTAGAGGTGTATAATACACATCAACGCTTAAATCTCTGTGAGTCTACCCTCTATTATCCTTTTGGCATTCTTAAACTTTATCGCAATATACATAAACATCTAGAAGCCATGCTGACTACAGTAATCTATAATACACATTGAATATCCTAACATATTTCATGAGGACATCATGGAACTACAAGAGTTTATGAAGCTTAACAAACCCACCCACCCACACCCCCTAGTTCCGAAGAAGGTCAAGAGGAAACCTCAAGTTCATCTGCTCATCCAACTTATCTTGTATTTTCCATTATAGCAAGTAAATTACTAAATCCATACCTGAGTGTTCCTCCTATCGAAAAGTCTCAAGTAGATTGTATATTTTCTAGTCTTCCTTCTCATCCATTATAATTTCCTACTAACACTCTCGCCCTCGAGGAGTTGCCGGCACCCCACTCGTCTCCAACACATGGCCAACTCAAGAGGTTAGTCACACTCTACCACAAGATACTCTTGAGCCTTTTACTGATGATACTGTTCTTGAGTGTTTGTCTGTTGTTGTTGCAGAATATGAAGGATTCATCAGAGCAAGGAATGCATTGTTAAAGCCAAAGTTAATGTTCAAGGTGTTAATGCAAATAACACCTTTTGAACTTACTAGGTGGATCCTGCTAGAAGCATCCTCTGACGTTACATCTACAAAGCAGCCTTATGTACCATACCCTCTCTGAGCACCAAAGCTGGAGTTAGAAGAATTATTGTCCTTAGTTGGAGAAGGCACCTTATGGTCAAAAAATGTGACAAGGCATACAAAGCTGGCTAACCCTCACCTAGTAGATTTACTTGAAATCAGGATTATAACATTCATGATCACCTCTATTGCTTTCGCAGGTGGAGAAAGGCACATCCAATCCATACACGAGGGGGCTATACAACAATTGTCACCACAGAGGATGCAAAACCCAAAATTGAAGACTTTGGTATATAGCCAGCATGGTGGTAGGAGTACTTGACAATTCCAGAATATAGTCACCAACCAGTACATGTGTGCTCTGCCCACACAGAGAGTGGATCCATTATATATGCCACTGAAACAAAGATGGACACCATTGGAATTTCATGATGCCAAGCAGCAGCGGGATTCACATATCTGCTACTACAACTTTCCTCTATTTTTGCAAGCAACATTTTCAAATATAGGATAGCAAAGGAAACAATCGCTGACATGGATACATGCATAGTGTCGCATCCCGGATCTTGCTATTGGTGAGTGTTCAATTTCTGAAGCTGATCGTGGTCCTTATTGACCAACCCAAAGAGAGATTTGATGGATATGATGCAAATCAACTACTATTTGACATGAACCAAGGCCCCATTGATAGAGGCATGATGTTATACTACCCATCGCCTCAAGTGTTTACCAGCGTACATGCATGTAACATTTGAAGATATGGTAGACACCAGGTTCTGGAGATCACACTCTGCATTCAGAAGAACCCTGAAAAAGCTTTAATCACACTGTAACTTCTATCATTCATGAGTTCGACAACCAGGTCTTTAGGCCTCAGTGTGACAGGTTATGAGGACAGAACCTACATCAGGTAGGGGGGATGTTAATCCCAGTTAGGATTAACAATTATGTGCCTCCATTTGAGGACATTAATAAGTGTCATGCAAAGGCACTATAAAAGTTGTAACATTATATGATATTGGCCACCCGAGGCCTTAGTTAGTAAGTTTTGGGCGTCCAAGTGTGAATAAGGGCCAATTGTATATAAGGTATTTTCTCATAATGAATGGACATAATCCCCCTTTGTGCTATGAGAGTTCTTGCCTTGTCTTGAGAGAGAGTGTGAGAGAGTACTCTAGTACATGTGCCTTCTCTACGCTTGTATGCATGTATGCTTGTGTAGAGAAGTGTGTGAGAGAGAGAGATTGCCTTATGTGGTGGTGTGAGCGACTCTACAGTGCAGTGTGGAGGTGAAGCTTGGAGGATTGGAGCTTCTCGAAGTGATCTTGGAGACCTCAAGGGACACGAGCTCAAAGCATTGGTAAGTTCCCTACGACGGTTGTGTTCTATTGCTCCTTCCAAAGGTGAATGCATGGAGTTCTTTCTTGGAGGTGTGGTAGCCCATAACAATAGCTGAAGATAGGAAATTGTAGACTAAAAAATAGATTTCTGAATGTAGAGCAAAGTGCTAAATGCTGAAAGCCGAGAGCGCAGCGTTGAATGTTGAAGACTGAAAGTCAAACACTGAATGTAGAAATTGAAGGACTAGGCTATAGATAAGGCAACATTGACTAATAAGGCAATACTGACTAATGCAATTAAATGAGCTGATCAAGCAAAATCAAATGACATGAAAGTCAAATGCTCAAGAGGAATGCTGAGAGATTGACAGTTCAAAACTGATAGACACAGAAGTCTAGACTGAAAAACAATATCAAGAGTAGTACCAATTGAAAACCTATGTTTAAAGGTGAGTGAAGAGATAGTGCGGGGGTGAACCTCGAATGTACGTCAGTATTATAAAAAACAATGCCAATGTACAATAGAAGGCAAAACCCTAGATCTGATTGAAATTACGCAGAGCAAGATCTTACCTAGAATGAGGAGTGGCACCAATGAGATGAAGATTAGGAGGAGCAGCAACAGAATAACACTGCTCTGATACCAATATTCGATGTGAAAGAAGATGCTCTGCATAGACCCATAGACAAAACATGCACACGAGCTCAAAGAGTAGCAGAGACAATAGCAATAGATGGAATATACTTGAATGAGATAATGAGTGAGTGGAGTATAACTCTAGTAGCCCTAGCACTAGGGATCATGTGGTTGATAACACAATAAGAGTGTGTTCTCACATGGAAAAAACCCCTACCACCAGCACAAGGTAAAAAGTGCCCATGATCAGCTCAGTTCACACCTGAACTTCTTGGAGACAGAAGGCTAACAATAACTAGCCTTAGAATAGCTTTAAATAGACTTGTAGCTTTGATAACCAAGATGAATTGCACATTTTAAAAGCATTGATGATCATTATGTATTCAAATATATACTATCGTTTTTAGCTTTATTTAACTTCTTTAAGTATTGAAGTGTTAATTATCTTCTTTAAGTACACGTATAGAAACATACATTCACATGTGTACATGTGTGTTTGTGTTTAATTTCACGTATGGATACATACATTCACATGCGTACATGTGTGTTTGTGTTTAAGTTCACGTATGGATACATAAATTCACATGTGTACATGCGTTTTTGTGTTTAAGTTCACGTATGGATACATACATTCACATGTGTACATATGTGTACATTCACATGTGTACATGTGAATGTACACGTGTACATTCACATGTGTACATTCATATGTGTACATTCACATGTGTACATGTGTGTTTGTGTATATATGTGTGTATGTGTGTCTGTATAAATATGAGATAGAAACATGGACAGAGAGGGACATGGATTTAATGAGGTTAAAGTCTTTGGGACTTAGTTGTGTTTGGAAATAGAAGATGGTTGGACAAAGCAAAAATAGACTACAGAAATTGGGTAATGTTTCACATTTAATATATCTTGATCAAAGAAGATTGTTGGATTTAACACACAGAGTATGTTGTAATATTGCTAGACAAAGAATAACATTTAAAAATGGGCAATTAGAAATGTAGAAGCAAGGGTGAATTTTAGTAGCACAAGAATTGGTCATTCTAGGGAGCAGCATTTGGACACAAGAATGTAGTGAATGCACCAAGAATGCAATGTTTGATAATATACTTTTAGGGAAAGGAATGTAATAGGCACACAGATTGTTTAAAAGCAAAAGGCTTCAATTTGATGCAATCAAGGCTTCTCGTTGTTCACTTCGATGCGACCAGGTCTTCTTATTGTTCAGTTCCATGCAATTAGGGCTTCTCATCTTTAAGTTCACTGATGCAACTCTAGGGCTTCTCATCATTGAGTTTGTTGATGCAACTAGGGCTTCTCATCGTCTAGTTGGCAACAACAGAACTTTTTTTTTTGCATCAAGGGTGCTGTGATGATAGGTAGAGAAGGGTGCCTCTCTATTCTTCATCAATTTTCCTTAATAGAGGATATATAGGGCAACTATATATCATTGGTGTTTAGTTCTCTGACTCTTCACTCACATTGGGATCTCTTAATCATTTTGGTAGTTTTTGCCATGCTCAATTGTGGAAATAGGAGACAAAAATATCTATGTATCAAGTTGTGGGAAAGCATTACTGTAAAGTCGAGCATGTGTCATTATTTTGTCACCACTTGAGATTCTTAAAACTCTATATCACAAGCAAATTGTATAGGAAGAACATACGTGCTTACAATAGTGCCATAGCTTTTGTATCGTTTGGGTGCTTATATTTGTTTAATAAGATATATATAGCTTTCGAGTTTGTGGCAGTGTATAGTAGCATGTTCATTACTTAAGTGGTGATGCAAGCCACCATCACGCTCTCCATATGACATGCGGGAGTTGGTGTTGCCAATGAATTGTAGTAGTTTTTCTGAAGTTGGAGAAACATTCTTCTTCACATGATGTAGCATTGCCCTTGCTAACCTTTTCAACTTCATTCTATATCACCCATATGCACACAAAATTCATTGCAAACAAAAGGACTTGGTCCTATATTAGATCACCTAACCTCACCGAGGTTATGAGCACTCTACAATAAGGCCTTTGTCCTTAGCTTGCAAAGAACACTTCATAATATTTTCTTTATTATCCATACCGTAGAACAATTAAGTACTTTTATTGTAAGTTATATTAACTTTTTATTATGTTTAAAATTTTATTTAATCCTTAGCAATCTTTATTTCATGTGCACAGGAAAGGTTTTAGATAATTAAAAGAATAAATAAATAATATAAAAGTTAAACTTTACCAACATGCAAAATATAAATCTATAAATATCATTAAAAACTTTTTATTACTTCTTATTAATTTTTATAATATCGATATCAATATTAATATTTATCTATATTGTTAACATTAATATTTACATGTACTAAATATTTATCAAAATATATTTTATTAATACTTATTAATTTATCTATTTATACACTAAATGGGTGGTTGTACAATAAAGGTCCTCACTTTGGTCCACCTTTGAAGATCTTTTGTAACAAAAAACAATCATTTTTCACTAAAAATAGCTAATCTCACCCACTTGATGAAGGAATTTGACATTGAGCTCTCCTAATAAAACATCACACTATTAGTCATGCACTTAAACATATGGTCCGATCGAAAATCCAAAATTTCAAATGCTAAATTTCCTACATCACAAATATAGTGTATATAGCATGTCCCAAACTTGAACAGGCAGATAACATAATAACTTTCTTGTTCTAATTCCAATTTCATCCCCACTTTACATGTAAGAAAGGTATGTTATGGTGATCTTAAGTTGATTTGTTGAGTAGTTTTTAATTATTATATATTTTGAAGGTATACAAAAAGAGTAGTTTTTTTATACATCATATCTTTATAACAGAATTTATCTATTTTTACTTGACTGAATGACCCAAGGATAGATAATTATAAAGACAATATGACCATATGATCAAATTTTATTTTTAACAATTAGATTTTCCAAGATCTCTATTAGAAATTTACTTTAAAGTCTTAGAGAAGTTGAACATAATTAGTAAATTAATTATAGAAATTCATTCTATGTGATTATGTAATAATTTAATGTGAGAAAGTATTTCTAATCATGGAGAATCTGTGAAAAAAATGATTTAATTTGAGTAAGAAAAGGTCTATTTTCATCCATTTTATGTGAAAATAGATCTACTTTAGTAGTTTCTTCCCTTTTCTAAGCCTAACCCAACCCTAACTACCTACATTAGGTAATTTACTAAGGAGGATGATATCTATGTATATACACTTGCAAAGTTTGGTCACCCCATCAAAGCACATTTGGTTTGCAATGTCCATGCCAGGCACCACATTTTCAATGTGTCGTGGTCTTAGAGAGCCCCTCGAAATTGGGTCTTTGGCTCGTTCTCCGATGGTGACCATACTTTGTAAAACTGAGGGTGGGGTCCATATATACACACTTATAAAGTTTGGTCACCATCATAGTATATTTGGTACAATGTGTGTGCTAGGCGCTTAGTTTTTAATGTGTCATGGCCATAGAGAGCTTACTCGAAATCTCCTTGAAATTAGGCCTTTTGGTTCGCACGTTGCGACCAAATGTGCTTCAATGGTGACCAAAATTTTCAAGTGTATATATGAGGTCTACATATACACACTTGCAAAGTATAGTCACTATTAGAGCACATTTGGTTGTAATGTGCAACCCATTTGCCTAGTTTTCAATGTGTCATGGCCTTAGAGAGCCTCCTCAAAATTGGGCCTTAAAGCTCACATTGTGCAATCAAATGTGCTTCGATGGTGACCAAACTTTGCACGCACAATTTTGAGGGGGCAATGTACGTTTCATTCGTCTAGTTTGCAATGTACATTTCATTTGTCTGGTTTGCAATGTACGTTTCATTCGTCTGGTTTGCAATGTGCATACCACGACACCTTGAAAATCGGATAAATGGCATGCATATTATAACCAAATGTACTCTGATGGTGGGTGTATTTTTTTGGTGATCATTTTTGAGTGAGCGCTTTTTGGTGTTGAGGCGAGCGATTTTTCTCAGTATTCTTATTATCTCCGTTTACTCTTTCTCTCTCTACTGTCACACCTACGAGATGTTCAGTACTAGACACCATGGGCCACTATCATTTGCAACTCATTTACAAAGACACCATATTATGATCTAAAACTTCCATTATATTCCAAAGCAAATTTACAAGACCACAACATTATATGACAAACACCCACGAGATGTTGGACACACATAATAATACATGAAAGCATGTGTCTACACAATGTTCTTTACTTCCAGGGGCAACTATCATTGCAACTTATTTACAAAGACAACATATTATGATCTAAAGCTTCTATTTTATTCCAAAGTAAATTTACAAGACCATATCATTACATGACAAACACCTATGAGATGTTAAACACACGCAACAATAAATGAAAGCATGTGTGTACACAATATTCTTTACTTCCATGGGCCACCATCATTACTACTTCTTCACAAATAAACCATAGAGAGATGCAACTTTCGTTATATTTTAAAGAAAAATTACAATACTGTAGCATATTATGATAAGCACCTAGGAAATGTTGAGCACATGCAACAATATATGAAAGCATGTTGGGCCTCAACTATCATCTTGGCCTTCTCCATCTACCCTAAATTTGCAATGAAGGTTGTAAATTCTCCTTGAAGAGGAGTCTTTTTTGCCTCTTCAAAAGCTCTCCATATCCTAGTGGCTGTTGCTGCTTTCACCTCTAGCATGTTCTTGTTTGCAAGGTCTACCACTTTCTCTATTGCGAGCTTCTTGTAGAGCTCTTGCACTTCAAATGTTGTTGTCCATGCTTCCATAAGGGCATCCAATATAGGTTACTTTTCTTTGAGGTGTATGAAAGATTAAAGAGCTTTACTTAAGATGCTTGCAAACTGTTAACCACACTGGTTAACATCATTTTTCAAGCGTGGTTTCTTGTAATCCATTGTTATGTAACCGCGCTAAGCGCTTAATGAAAAAGATATATGGGATGACTGAGCTTACAACTTGTGTAATGCCGGTCAACAAATGCCGGTCAATAGGAATGAGCTTAGATATACATAGAGGTAGGAAGTTAGTTTTGGGCCCCAATTGTAAATGGGAAGCCAACCATTGTAAAAAGAGAGCTCATGTATATAAGTGATTTATGAAATATGAAAAGAGACAATCCCATTATGACAATTGAGTCTTGCCTTCTCTCTCTCTCACACACTCTCTTGTGGCTATGGTGGTAGGCTTGTATTGGTTAATGCATGCTTGCTTGATTGTGGTGTGTGCATGTAGGAGATGATTATTGCCTTGCCTTCTCTCCCCCTTCTTCTTATCTCTTGCTCAAGATCCCTCTTGCATACACAAAAGCATGGAGTAGAGATAGATATTTTCATAGCTCCGTTCCTCTTTGCTCTCTACCTAGCTTGTGCTCCGTTTGAGTGACACAAGTGGAGGTGGAGTGAGCCCCTATCGGCCTCACATCGGGGGGTTAACCCTCATTAGGGTTGGCTAAGTGCTAGTCTCTCTAAACTGACCCTTACATGGCATCTTTCTCTTCTTCTCTCCCTCTCTTGTGCAAGGTAGCGTGTTGATTTGGTTAACATCTTTGGCGCCACTGCCGAGGATGGGCATTTAGTTTAGGATCCTCCATACTCTATCACTTGCTAGAGTCATTGCATAGCCTGGTTGGAGTATAAATCCATTGGTGGTTGTATGTTTGATATGTTTGTTTGTTGTTTGATCTTGTTTACTTCAACCATGGAGTTCAAGGGATCATAAGGAAGTTGGGAGTCTTCATTCGGAAGTAGGAGACACAAGTAAGTGCGCCTAAACTTTGCGCTTGAAGTTCATAAATTTTTGTTTCTTCAACATTTGTCAAACTTTGCACAAATTCATTTTAGTGTAATTCTATTTTGCCTCTACTTTTGGGAGCTTTGGAGCATCTCAATTCTCCATCCTCTCTTGGAGATTACCCTCCCCAACTTGGTGGCCAAACCTTGCTGGCTTCACTTCTCTCCAAAAGAATCAAAGGTAAGCCTTAATTCAAAAGAATAAAAAGAATCAAGCCAAAATCAAAGGTAAGCCTTAATTCAATGGTTTTTCTATCTTTCTCAACGACTTTCTTCTTCCCAACCCCTCTAATGCTTGGAAAGCTTTCAATTAAATGGTTTTTTCTTGAAATCAAGTTTTCTTAATGATTCATAATGCTTAAATGGTTTAATACTAATCTTTATGCTTAATTATAGTGTTTTTATTAGTAAATCTCTCTTTCTTGGAAAGATTAATCATCTTTATGGTTAGATCCTTGTTAGAAGGATGGTTCTTAATGATAAACTCATTATCTTAAACAAAACTCTAAGCTTGACAAGCTAGAGAAAAAGATTAGGTATTTTTATGATTTTAATCTAGTTAAAAATGATGATTAAATTCTTTAAGCCTTATGATTTAGAAAAATCCTGTAAACTCATTTTAAAGTTGAAAGAGTGTTATGCTAACATTTTATAAGAATTATCCTCTAGAAATGATGAATGGATGTTTTAAATCAAGAGGATTAATCATAATTATGTTATGAATGCATAAATAAAATTTTAGTTTAAAAGAGGAGTTCTTATCATATTTCAATTATGTGTATTCATTTAAGTTAGAAAATTGAACATTCTTAGTAATTGCAGCGAAGCTATGGCAAAATTTTCTAGAAAAAAAGAAAAATCTGATTTTTATGCATAAAATTAATAATACAAAAAGAGGAATTTCCAATATATTCTAGGCATAGATATTCTTATGCAAAAAGAATGATTTTTGTCATATTTATGAAAAATATTTTTTATGATATTTTTGCATAATTATTTAAATAGAGAAAAGAGGAAATTTTGTTATAGTTATTTTTTCATGCATAAATTTAGATGCAAAAAGAGGAATTCCCACGATATTCTAGATACAAATATTTTAAAGATTAAAAGAAGAATTTTTGGCATATTTCAAAATATGGATATTTTATTTATTTAAAAGAGGATTTTTCATCGTACTTTAAGTAGAAAAATACATAAATTAAATTCGGTATTAAAAGAGAAGTTTTCACCATAATTTCATGTAAAAAATTATGGTATATTAATATTGAGGATCAAAAATAAGAAAAGAATATTTTAAGATATTTTTATGCGAATAAATCAATAAAATGATGTATGCATATTGACAAATGGATTATTGGAAGGAGAGTATCTTTATAAAGTTCCATTATTCTCAAATAGAACTATTTATAATTCTATTGTGACTAGGAAAGAATAAATTTTCATAATTTTGGATTTTTCCCTTACGATTGGAAATCACCGTTAATTTATCAGATAAATAAAAGAAAAATCCTTAGGAATGAAATCCGAGTAATTTATGGTTAGACCACGACCATGTGAGAATGGTGGGCCAGTAAGATGCTTGTCCATCTCTTGAACTAGAAATTAAGTAAAACCTTATGACCATTCCCATTTCTTCAGTAAGAAGAATGGATTACCACCGTCGATTTAGAAAAGTTATCCTTAGATCCGAAATCATTGTCAGAAATTCATTGAAATTGATGGGTGGATTACCATGTTAAGAGATTTGTGATTTTTACTAAGAAAGTCTGGACTTGAGAAAAAGGGTCTTGTGGAATCAAATTCAACAGGAAATTCTCACTTGCATAGAAACTTTGTTTTTTGAAAAGGATTATCTTACGCCAGAATGCTAGAAGAGGAAGCATTTGGCCTATGGTTTAAACTAAGGAGAGTTTTCGGTATGGTTAAAATGGTGCACTTTCGGTACGATGGGCGAGGACCGACAAAGCGGTCCCTGAGTGAAAGTGCTAGGACACCTAAGGAGGATCCTAGAGGGTTATGACCAGGTGATGCACGGGGTCGTGGTTGCTAGGACACCCATGCGTATGTCGAGGAAGATATGGATGGACTGATAAGGAATCATCTATGTGAACTGGAACTTGAATTTGGATCTCGTTGGTTGACTAGCTGGTCTTCACGAAGAGTCCGGATGATATTTTGATTGTAAAACAATGGACTGGATATTTTGGAGGATTATGATTCGAAATACTATGGTTTCATTTTAAGTCTACTTTAAAGACATTTGAATCTATAAAAGGCAATTTCATATTGGGTGCGTAAGTGGTGTGTCTAAATTGTATTTTGCATGAGTGCCAGCTAGGGGACCTGGGAACTCTTCTCCTTGGTACCCGGGACAAAACTCAACCAAATTTTTATATAAAGGGATCCCACCAATACAGTGGTTGGGCGGTTGGCTAACCCATGGGCCGGTTGGGGTTAGGCTAGATCGGTGGATTCCTACGGTACAGTTAGATACGTTCAAGTTGCGTTGGTTAGAATAAGTCCAAGGAAGATTCTTGTTCTGTGGGAAAGAATCAACGGCTATGCTTCGCTTAAGGGAAAAAAAAGCAATGATTTCTATGAACCAAGTGCAAGTCTCTTCCTTAAGGCCTTGACCCGTTAGATAAATCTTCCCTTAGATGATTTTCCTGGCAGAATCGCCCGTGCCTTCTGGGCGAGGAAAGTTTTTCCGATCTCGGTTTTGGACAAACCGCCGGATTAATCGCTTGTCCGAACATTTGTGGGGGTGAGGCCCCAAGTGGGAAGCCCTCCCTGCGACGCGAGAGGCTGTTGCTTTTATTGTGAGTGCCCCGGAGGAGGAGGTTGCGCCAAGGGGACAGGGGTCTCACAACTGGTATCAGAGCTTTGTTGAAAGCTTAAGAAGGAAAAACAAATTTTATCAGAAATTTATAATAAAAACTTAGAAAGATGCATTTTCATGTTGTATTCTTATTCCTTAGGCTTCATTAATGAAGACTTTTAATCGATGAATTTGATTTTATAGATGGACGTTTCATGTTTATCTGGTATTCCCGATCTTACTCAATCCCAGGATATGACTGCTTTCGCTTTGGAGTATATCCAACGACTCGAACGAGCAGAGCAAGACTCACAAATTATTTCGAGGAATTATATTTTTCGGACCCGACTGAGAGACGACAGCATAAGTGGCATGCATGGTAATATTTCTATGCCTCTTGCAACCAGCGTCGCCTGAATGCTGAGGAAGAATATCTCTTTAGCCATGGTCATGTTGAGGCTAAAGGTGGTTCGCGATGTTATCCTGTATCACCCCACACCTCGAGATTTTAGGCTTTCTTGTCATATTTATAGACTTCTTAGATGTTTTATTCCAAGTAGTAAGATTATAGCACCTTTGCGGCGGTAAGGGAACAATTGTATCGCGGCATGCCAGTAGCCCAGTATCACTGTCTCATGCTTATATCACGGAGGTTTTGATTTTCTGGAGCCATGTTGCTCTATGTATATATTGCAAACCTTATGTAAATAAAGAATGTTTTGTGAAAATTTTCCAGTTATCTAAGTGATTTGACTATCAGATATCGAGTTTAAAGAATTAAGTTTTGTTTCCTTGGACGTATCTCGTAGATCTTTAATAAGATTGATTATCTTGTTTAAAGTAATTATTTTCGAACTTCTTAAGTCTTAGGATCTCGATGACGTAATCAAATAGAAATTTAACGATGTATTGTTTTGGCAGAATCATGAGACATGCGAACCGTGGGCAGACAGTTAGATCCTCTCACACAGATGAGGAAGAGCTTGACCCCAATGTTTGCAAAGCCCTTCACAGATCTTAGTCAGGTCCCTTCAAGTGTGAAGGGAAAAACTTGGGTGAGGCTGTGGAAAAGTGGATCGAAGCAATAGAAGAATGCTTCGAGGATACAATAAGAAAAGTAAAGTGGCTCTTGCAAGGCTGAAGATAGTAGAAATAGCCAGTGTGGCATGGAGAAACCACTGTGAGACAAACCATCTGGATCGGAACACCCAGATATGGAATGATCTCAAGACATACCTAAGGAAGAGATTCTGTCCTCCCGACTTCTTGGAAACTAAGATGAATGAATTCTTGGAGTTAACCCAGGGGAGCATAACTATTGAAGAGTATCACCAGGCGTTCGCTCTTCTCCTCAAGTACTCGCCACTGCTAGACGAAGAGCAACTCATGGCCAGGTTCATTCGAGGAATGAACGAACCTTTGGACACCCTGGTAAAGAATGCTAAGCCAATTTCCATGGCTGAAGCAGTACGGATGGAAAAGGACTTCGCCAAGGCCTTTGTTGTTTTAAGGTCTCGCCAAAGCTAGCTCCCACATCTTTCAAAAGGTTCTAAACACCGGGGAAAGTACTTCTAACCTTCTGCCTCCAAAAAGACACCAAGGTCCTAATCAGAACCAGGAGATGGGAAGCTTCACAATGGAAGGAAGGCCTTTTCCTTGAAGCTCTTTTTCAGGAACTCTAGCTCTTTCTAGAATGCAGAAGGAAGAGCTTTGAAGTGAAAACAGGTGTTTCGGTTGTCAAGGTTTTAGGCACCAGGATTGCCCAACTCCTTCTATGTTAATGGGCCAAGGAAGCCAAGGTCCTAGAATTCAAAGACTGGCTCCTTCGTATCAGTCCAATCAGGATCCCCCTTGCCAAAATCAGGGCAACCCCAGAAGAGTGCCAACTCAGCCTACAGTCTCAATGCAAAGTAGTCTCAGAACTCCTTCCCATAATTGGGAAAACCAAAGAGAGAGAGTTCCACCTCAGACTGCAACAGCTAGAGCTGCCACAATAGCTGAGGAAGTGGAGGAAGAAAGAGGACAGATTTATGCCGCCCATTGAACATCAAGGGAAAAATCGTCAATTCTCAATTCTCTAGACTCCAGTAGAGTACAAGGGTAAGCATTTCAAGCTTTTGATTGATTCAGGTAGTACACATTCTTTTATTTCCCCAGGATGTCTACCTAAGTTAGTCCTAAATCAAAAATCAGGGAAACCTATGCAAGTGGAATCGGCCAGTGGAAAGATTCTTTTCACACACCTTGAGACATACCGTATTCAGTTTAATCTAGATGGGAATATAACAGACTGCTAGTTCAGAGTCTTACCTTTGGGAATCTATGATGGAATCCTTGGAATGGATTGGCTCCATAAGAATCAGGCTGACATTCACTGTCCTCACAATGGAACCATTTCTTTCCTCGACCTGTATGGGAATCGAGTCCAAGGAATTGGAATTTTTGGATCCCTAGTTCTGCAATTAGTTAAAGCTTCTAAATTGTTAAAGGGACTCAAAAAGAGGCAAGCTCTCTATGTCATTTAAAATGAATCCAGTAGATAGAAAATACAAGGCTATAGAACCAGAATGGCTAAGTGAGTACACTGATGTATTCCCAGAGAAGAGCTGACTGAGATGCCTCCAACTCATGAAGTAGATCATGAGATAGAGCTAATCCCTGGAGCTCAACCAATAGCCCAGCGTGCATACAAAATGCCAGTTCCTGAAGCAATAGAACTTAAGAAGTAGTTAAGATAACTGCTAGAGCAAGGATTCGTAAGACCCAGTGTTTCACCTTGGGGTGCGCCCGTTCTCTTTCAGAAAAAGAAAGATGGAACGTTAAGACTTTGTAGTATTGATTACAAAGGATTAAATCAGTTAACAATTAAAAATAAGTATCCTATTCCTAGGATCGATGAACTTCTGGATTGGTTAAGTGGAACCCAAATGTTCACAAAGATAGATCTCAAATCCGGGTCTTACCATATCAGAATCAAGAAACAAGATATCCCAAAGATAGCTTTCAATACTCGCTATGGACATTAAGAATTCATAGTCATGCCATTCGGATTAACTAATGCCCCAGCGACGTTTAATCGCCTCATGCAAGACATTCTCAGAGAATACTTGGATGAATTTGTTCTTGTCTTCTTTGATGACATCTGGGTATACTCCAAGAATGCAGCTGATCATGAAGATCATGTGCGCAAAGTCCTGGAGATCCTAAGGAAGCACCAACTCTTTGCAAAGAAGAGCAAGTGCACTTTCTCTGTTGACCATGTAGAATACTTGGGATTCATAGTATCTGAAGATGGGATTTCTCCTGACCCCGCTAAAATCCAAGCAGTTGTGGATTAGTCAGAGTCCAAAATAGTGAAAGAAGTCAAAGGATTCTTGGAACTAACTGGATGGTATATAATCTTTATATCCAGGTATGCTCAGATAGCATCCCCTTTGACTAACCTTCTCAAGAAGAGCACCCTATTTCAATGGACTGCTATGTGTCATAGTGCTTTTGATAAGCTGAAGACTTAAAATTGCCAGATTTTTCCTCACCCTTTGAGGTAGTGACAGAGGCCAGTGGTTTTGCCCTAGGTGGTGCACTTATGAAGGAAGGTCATGCAGTAGCCTATGAATCCAGAAAGCTCTGAACGCATGAGAGAAATTATGCTGTCCCCATGACTTGGAGTTACTCTCAGTAGTTTATGCTCTGAAGTTGTGGAGACTCTTGGGACAGAGACTCACCTTGATAACAGATCATCAAAGTTTGAAGTGGATCTTCACCCAAAGGGATCTCAACATTGCGTCAAAGAAGGTGGATGCAGACCATGTAGGAATTTGACTTTGAGATAAAGTACTAGTGGCCAGGGAAAGAAAATGTGGTAGCCGATGCGCTCAGTAGGAAAGCCTCCTTGCTTGCACTTACATTGGTGTCAAATCCATTGATCAGTGAAGCAAGAGAGAAAATCATGCATGACAGATTCTTTGCCCCCATTGCTACCCTACTGATGCAGGAAAGCAAGACTCCTCAGGAAACGAGTCGAGTTCTTGGGTACAAAATGGACGAAGGATGCATGTACTACAACAATTGGCTATGCATTCCTAATGATGAGGAAACAAAGGGAAAAATTCTGAGGAAAGCCCATGATAGCCGATAGCTGGACATCCAGGGTTCATAAAGATCCAAGTGTTGGGATGGCAAAAATGCAAAGAATAAAAGAAAATACCCCAAAAATGAGTAAATGCTCACATAAGATGAAGAGTTGACTAAGTACTGGGTTTATTAGTTAAAAATTAAGGTTTATTACTAAAAAATTCAAATTTTGACACCTCAGTAAAAGGAGGGAGAGGCCCCATGAAGTAGGCACCTTTTTCTCATCATTACTTGGCATTTTTAATTCAAAAAATGAGATATTTTTATCTCTCCTCTCTCCTCATGCAAACTGGATCAAAAAGGGAGCCAAACTGGTCTAAATATTATCCAAACTGAATCAAACTGAAGCTGGAAGCCTCTAGAACTCAGTTGGACTTGGTTAGTGGCCTCCCTCACCTATAAATAGACCCTCATTCCTTTGTATTTTCATCTTCTAGTAAATACATGCCAGTATTATCTTCATTTTAGTGTAATTCTATTATCCCTCTACTTTTGGGATCTTTGGAGCATCTCAATTCTCCATCCTCTCTTGGAGATTACTCTCCCCAACTTGGTGGCCAAACCTTGCTTTGTGGGCTTCACTTCTCTCTAGAAGAATCAAGCCAAAATCAAAGGTAAGCCTTAATTCAATGTTTTTTCTATCTTTCTCAATGACTTTCTTCTTCCCAACCCCTCTAATGCTTGGGAAGCTTTCAATTAAATGGTTTTTTTCTTGAATTCAAGTTTTTTTAATGATTCATAATGCTTAAATGGCTTAATACTAATCTTTATGCATAATTATAGTGTTTTTATTAGTAAATCTCTCTTTCTTGGAAAGATTAATCATCTTTATGGTTAGATCCTTGTTAGAAGGATGGTTCTTAATGATAAACTCATTATCTTAAACAAAACTCTAGGCTTGACAAGCTAGAGAACCATCCTTGTTAGAAGGATGGTTCTTAATGATAAACTCATTATCTTAAACAAAACTCTAGGCTTGACAAGCTAGAGAAAAAGATTAGGTATTTTTATGATTTTAATCTAGTTAAAAATGATGATTAAATTCTTTAAGCCTGTTTATGATTTAGAAAAATCCTGTAAACTCATTTTAAAGTTGAAAGAGTGTTATGCTAACATTTTATAAGAATTATCCTATCGACATGATGAATGGATGTTTTAAATCAAGAGGATTAATCACAATTATGTTATGAATGCATAAATAAAATTTTAGTTTAAAAGAGGAGTTCTTATCATATTTCAATTATGAGTATTCATTTAAGTTATAAAATTGAACATTCTCAGTAATTGCAGCAGCGAAGCTATGGCAAAATTTTCTAGAAAAAAAGAAAAATCTTTTTTTTTGCATAAAATTAATAATACAAAAAGAGGAATTCCCATCATATTCTAGGCATAGATATTCTTATGCAAAAAGAATGATTTTTGTTATATTTATGAAAAATATTTTTTTTAAAATATTTATGCATAATTATTTAAATAGAGAAAAGAGGAATTTTTGTTATATTTATTTTTTCATGCATAAATTTAGATGCAAATAGAGGAATTCCCACGATATTCTAGATACAAATATTTTAAAGATTAAAAGAATAAATTTTGGCATATTTCAAAATATGGATATTTTTATTTATTTAAAAGAGGATTTTTTTATCGTACTTTAAGTAGAAAAATGCATAAATTAAATTCGGTATTAAAAGAGAAGTTTTCACCATAATTTCATGTAAAAAATTATGGTATATTAATATTGAGGATCAAAAATAAGAAAAGAATATTTTAAGATATTTTTATGCAAATAAATCAATAAAATGATGTATGCATATTCACAAATGGATTATTGGAAGGAGAGTTATCTTTATAAAATTCCATTATTCTCAAATAGAACTATTTATAATTCTATTGTGACTAGAAAATAATATTTTAAGATATTTTTATGCGAATAAATCAATAAAATAATGTATGCATATTCACAAATGGATTATTGGAAGGAGAGTTATCTTTATAAAATTCCATTATTCTCGAAGAGAACTATTTATAATTCTATTGTGACTAGAAAAGAATAATTTTTCATAATTTTGGATTTTTTCCTTATGATTGGAAATCACCGTTAATTTATCAGATAAATAGAAGAAAAATCCTTAGGAATGAAATCCGAGTAATTTATGGTTAGACCACCACGTGAGATGGTGGGCCAGTAAGATGCTTGCCCATCTCTCGAACCAGAAATTAAGTAAAACCTTGTGACCATTCCCATTTCTTCAGTAAGAAGAATGGATTAATGCCGATTTAGAAAAGTTATCCTTAGATCCGAAATCATTGTCAGAAATTCATTGAAATTGATGGGTGGATTAGCCTGTTAAGAAATTCGTGATGTTTACACTAAGAAAGTCTGGACTTGAGAAAAAGGGTGTTGTGGAATCAAATTCAATGGGAAATTCTCACTTGCATAGAGACTTTGTTTTTTGAAAAGGATTGTCTTACACCAGAATGCTGGAGGAAGCATTTGGCCTATGGTTTAAATTAAGGAGAGTTTCGTTTTGCAACATCTGGCGGGGAGTCATCAAAGGATGTCGCTTATCTTGGCAAAGCTTACCAAGGTCTTGACCAGCCTCGGTATGGTTAAAATGGTGTGCTTTTGGTATGATGGGCGAGGACCGACGAAGCGGTCCCTATGAGTGAAAGTGCTAGGACACCTAAGGAGGATCATAGAGGGTTCTGACCAGGTGATGCACGAGCTCATGGGTTGCTAGGACACCCATGCGTATGTCGAGGAAGATATGGATGGACTGATAAGGAATTATCTATGTGAACTGGAACTTGAATTTGGATCTCGTTGGTTGACTAGTTAGTCTTCACACGGAGAGACCGGATGATATTTTGATTGTAAAACAATGGACTGGATATTTTGGAGGATTATGATTCAAAATACTATGGTTTCATTTTAAGTCTGCTAGACAGCAGAATCTGTAAAAGGCAATTTCATATTGGGTGCGTAAGTGGTGTGTCTAAATTGTATTTTGCACGAGTGCTAGCTAGGGGGCCTGGGAACTCTTTTCCCTGGTACCCGAGACAAAACTCAACCAAATTTTTATATAAAGGGATCCCACCAATACAGTGGTTGGGCGGTTGGCTAACCCATGAGCCGGTAGGCTGGATTGATGGATTCCTATGATACAGTTAGATACGTTCAAGTTGCATTGGTTAGAATAAGCCCCACGAAGATTCTTGTTCTATGGGAAAGAATCAGCGGCGGCTATGCCTCGCTTAAGGGGGAAAAAAGCGATGATTTCTATGAACCAAGTGCAAGTCTCTTCCTTGATTTGGCCATGTGACCTACGGGTTTGGTTGGATTAGAAAGGATAGTTAAGGCCTTGACCCGTTAGACAAATCTTCCCTTAGATGATTTTCCTAGTGGAATCACCCGTGCCTTCCGGGTGAGGAAAGTTTTTACAGTCTCGGTTTCGGAGGAACCCCTGGATTAATCTCTTGTTCGGACATTCGTGGGGGTGAGGCCCCGAGTGGGAATCCTTGCCCCCTGCGCGAGAGGCTACTACTTTCGCTCTGCTAGCGCCCCCTAAGGAGGCCGCACGGAGGGGGTAGGGGTCTCACAGATCCCCCGTTGATTCCCAAACTCATGCACAAGCAAAACTCGCTTCTCTTACCTCTCGAGATGGCACCCAATTTGACAACCACAATTGTGTCCACACGGTACATGAAACCTGCTATGATAAAAATGCTCCCCAAGGCCAAACCACCATCGACCACAGCCTCTGTCTTGCCCAATGACTACTTTTACAGGTGGATTCCTAAGCCTCTGCTCCAAGCTCAGAACTTCTATGAAGGCAATCAACAAATTTGGGTTCCCCAAAAATCGAGGTACACCATTCCGACCCTAGTCATCCCAAATTTACCCACACTTAAATGGAAGCCCAAGATAGCCTCCATCACCACCACCACCACCACCACTACTCTATGGGACAAAGGGAAAGAAAAGCTTCAAGAAGATCCCTTAACCATCCAACCACAATCCACTAGCCCCAATAGTGATATACCCTCGATGTCGGCTACTCTCCCACCACTTATCATCCGGCTCCCTCAGCATACTCCCACTCAACCACTTGCATCTCCAACCCCAACGTCTCCCTCCATGGAAACCTCCACACTTACAATGGAGCTACCAACCTCGCCAAAACCAAATTGGAGCCGCCTTTTCACTCTAGTGAATTGGAAAAGGAGTGAGTACAAAACCTGTAATGGGGTGCTGGCTACATAGCCTTAGGGTACAAAACCTCTTTATAGGGTGCAAAAAAAGACACGGCCGTACCATCATCAAAGACATGTCGTACCCTCCTCAACGACACGGCCGTTCCATTGTGAAGACACAGTCATCCCTTCTTAGTAGCTCAAGCCACACTCATACCCTTCTAAAGCCACTACCATACTCTTCTCCCCCACCAAGACATGGCTGTACTATTGTGAAAACACGGCTGTACCATTGTGAATACACGGTCGTACCGTCTGTGAACACACAGTCGTACCATCCTAAAGCCACGATCGTACCCTTCTTGGAAATCTATAAAAAGGGGGCCAACCACTTCCATTTCCCTCACTCTTTTCTCTCCCTAGCCAAACTCTTACCATTTTTTTCCTTGAGCTCTTACCTTTCCCACAACCAGCCTCCTATTCTTAGTAGTATGGCTGAGCACTCTGACTCCTCTTACAAGGTCCTCAACCATAACCCCCAGAAGAAGAAGCGCCTGACGACGAGGGGCCGCTTCGAGGAGTATGGAAAGCACCCCACCTAGGTATTGTACTTGGGCAAGACTCTTATGCATCAGGTCAGTGGCCACACAGCCCCATAGCCTTATGAAGAATAATCCTAAGGTGGAGCACAAGCTCCTTTATTATATAGGGCCATGCTCCAGAGTCATCACAGATCCAAAAATTGTGGCCCGCCTGGAGCAAATCGGGCTTGGTGGCCTACCCATATTTGAACCATGGGGTCCGAACACCTGATGAATTGACTCTACTTCACAGAGACATATGATGCCAATGCGGCTACAGACAGGTGCTGGACAATGAGGGTCACCCCCAATCCATCTCAGTTTGGACCTTGTCTGGGAGGCACTCTATCTCCCGCGCATGGCGCAACCTTACCAATGTATTGTGCCACATTTGTGGAAATTACCAGGGCTCCACCACCAAGGATGGGGTCAAGTGGCAGAACATCACCCAACAAGAGTTGGTCATGCCCGCATGTGCCCTCTCTTTCCTTCTCACCACTCGTTGGACCAACCGTTTTAGTTAGTGCCATCTCTCTACCCTCGCCCTGTCCAACAAGGAGTGCCCATGAATTGGGCCGAGTACCTTCACAAAGAGCTACACACCATTTGCGCGAACCCATGGGGGAAGCTCGATCGTGGTGGTGGGCAGCCTCACTCCTCACCAAATTCCTTTATCAGGTTGCAGGCTAGACCAGCCTCCCTCGAGCTGTCCAATCAGAGGGTCCTAATGCCATCCCCATCTCTCTCCCTCTGCCTCGCCCCTCTCCAACCTCTCCACCCCCCAAGTGCCATACCCCTGATACTCAGCCCACAAAAGCTAGCTCCCCACCATGCCTCGCCCCTCTCCAACCTCTCCAACCCCCAAGTGCCATACCCCTGATACTTAGCCCACAAAAGCTAGCTCCCCACCATGCCACAGTTAGGAACAGCCTCAACAGCACATAGGATGCTGAAGTCGCAAGGCCACTGAAGAGGAGGAGCAATGCTGCACATAATTTTTTGATCAGAATCTGTATGAGACACCCCCCACCTCATGGCTCCTCTATGCCCCCTCCTCACTTCTTGGAAGCCGGTACCTCCTCCCTTGCCTCCTCCTAGAGCAACACCCTGGACACCCTACGTTGGGCACATACAGGAAACTTCTGCTCACATGAAGCATATTCAGAGGGTATCTGTTCCACCCATGATGCGGTACTTGATTTTGCCCAAGGCTTCTCTTGCTTAGCTTGTGAGCTCATGACACAAATGACTGACTACATGCCCTTGTAGTAGGAGCAAGTCATAGTGGCGCACAGCAGTAGATGTTGCTCTTCGCAAAGGCCACCCCCAAAACCCTACCCAACTCCTAGATCTTGACTTCCAAGCCATCTGCCTTAACCTCCTCCAGCATAATGTCTTCCTCAAAGAACCCATCTCCCCCTCCACATTTTCATACATCCTCACCAAGCTCCCCTCCGCCTCCATCTGCTTTCTCGCCACTCTTTTATTTCAAGGCCAACTTTCCTTCACCCAACCCACCACCCTCTTTGATTTCCCCGTCCACCTCCTCCAAGCTAATCTCCTGAACTGGGCCCACCTACTCTGGTAGTACGGGCAACCCACTGCCCAACTGACGATGCCATCGACCTTGCCATCCCCGATGGGCTCTACCCGTATCCCTACTCCTCCCCCCACACTACCGAACCCCTCCGCTTCTGCCACCACATGGGATGGGAAATCATCTATACAGCATACAAGTCACTCCACCTTATGAACTCCCCCCTTAAACACCCAAAGGACCTCTCATCCTCTACCACTGCCATCTCCAACTCCAAGGAATCCAAGCCACCGAGATCATGCAATTCGATGATTCCCATGTGACCTTTCCCCTGGACTTCTCCCCCCAAGAGGCCAACGATGCGTGTCGATTCTTCCACTCCAAAGGACCTCTCATCCTCTACCACTACCATCTCCAACTCCAAGGAATCCAAGCCACGGGATCATGCAATTCGATGATTCCCATGTGGCCTTTCCCCTGGACTTCTCCCCCCAAGAGGCCAGTGATGCGTGTCGATTCTTCCACTCCAAGGGCCCCCCAACAATACCTCCTCTTTTGATGATGACAACAACGATGATCAAGACGGAGGAGCGACTCCCAACAACCCCCCACTGAGCCACCCCCACCCTCGTCTCCTCCACCACTAAGCCACCTCCTCCACATCAAGCTCCCTCACTCATCCCAACCTAGTACCAGCTCCTCGCCACCACCCCCAGGAACCACCCTTTCTCTCTTTCCCTCACAATCCTCTACACCCCCTCACCTACCTACTCCGCCTCCGCCTCCATCACCAACACCCCCCTCACCCCCCACCCTCCATCTCCACCAATTGGGCCTTCCCCTAAACCTCAAAGGAATTCCCTCGACATTGGCAAGGTTCCCCCCTCTCCTTACTGCAACCCTCACCACAATACCCTCTTCATCAAGCCCCTCCACCCTTGTCACAATCACTCCAAGGGCCCCAACAATACCTCCTCTTGTGACGATGACAACAACGATGATAAAGATGGAGCAGCGGCTCCCAAAACCCCCCCACTGAAGCCACCCCCACCCTCGTCTCCTCGACCATTGAGCCACCTCCTCCACACATCAAACTCCCTCACCCATCCCAACCTAGTACCAGCTCCCAACCGCCACCACTCCCAGGAACCACCCTTTCTCACAATCCTCTACACCCCCCCACCTACCTACTCTGCCTCCATCACCAACACCCCCCTCACCCTCCACCCTCCATCTCCAATTGGGCCTTCCCCTAAATCTCAAAGGCATTCCCTCGACATCGGCAAGGCACCCCCCTCTCCTTACTGCAACCCTCACCACGGTACCCTCTTCATCGACAAGCCCTCCACCCTTGTCACAATCACCACTGACTTTCCTTCCCCCACACCTCTAGGGGAAGGAAAAATTTCCCCACCCCCACCACAAGAGAGTGAAGAGGTGGACCCACCCCTTAACCCCCTCAAGTCGCGTGATCCGCTGGATCACACGGATTTTGAGCAGGCAATCAACATCCTGCTTGGTCGACAACTCCAAGAAGCCCCCATCAATAGGGTGACCGACCGTATGGACATCCATGTGTTGTGGCCCTACTTGGATGCCAAGCACAACACATGGAAGCGCTAGCACACCCCCATTGTCAATGAGGAGGTTACCAGCGACCCCCCTCAACTGCTCGCCCCATCACGTTCCAACTTATGGGTGAGCAGCATGTGGCCCTTTCTCTTCAAGCCTTTTATTTGGGAACAATATTGCAAGGCACCACATCACCTCCAGATTGATCCCGCCTATTTGCCTATTTGCCCATTTGTGGACGTTGGGCTTAGGACCTCGTCCTAAAAGAGCAAGCAACGCTAAACTTTGCTACAACTTTCCATGGTTCGCCCCATCGACATCCCAAAGCCCCTGCACCGAGACTACCATGTTCACAAAGATCCGTGCCTTCATCAGCAAATATGAGCAGGTGCCCGATCCCGCAATTGTGGCTACCATCTTCTTCTTCCACCTCATCATTACCCTTTTAGAATCTTTCCCAGATTGGAAACACTACCACAAGGGCAGCCAAGGCCTCACCTTTGACCTCAACAAAAGCCCCACTCTAAAGCAGTTATTCGGCTACTATAAGTGTATCCAATGGTGGATTCCCTATGGCGCTTGCAGACCTTTGAAGACATGATGGAGATGAGCTACAAGGTCTTCCATTGATCCCCCCTCTCCACATCCTAAGTTGCAGGATTGACTTCATCCACACCTACTCCATCTACTACTGCTGGCTAAGTACTCTTGCCACAGCTCCGAGGATGGATTTGAATTAGGGAGGGGGATATGTTAACCACACTGGTTAACATCATTTTTCAAGCGTGGTTATGCTTCTTGTTATCCATTATTATGTAACCACGCTAAGTACTTAATGAAAAAGATATATGGGATGACTGAGCTTACAACTTGTGTAATGCCAGTCAGAGGAATGAGCCTAGATTTACATAGAGCTAGGAAGTTAGTTTTGGGCCCCCAATTGTAAATGGGCGGTCGACCATTATAAAAAGAGAGCTCATGTATATAAGTGATTTATGAAATATGAAAAGGGACAATCCCATTATCACAATTGAGTCTTGCCTTCTCTTTCTTTGCCTCTCACTCTCTTGTGGCTATGGTGGTAGGCTTGTATTGGTTGATGCATGCTTTCTTGATTGTGGTGTGCGCATGTAGGAGATGATTATTACCTTGTCTTCTCTCCCCCTTCTTCTCTGCTCTTGCTCAAGATCCCTCTTACATACACAAAGGCATGGAGTAGAGGTAGAGCTTTCCATAGATCCCTTCCTCTTTGCTCTCTACCTAGCTTGTGGAAGCTCCATTTGAGTGACACAAGTGGAGGTGGAGTGAGCCCCTAGTAGCCTCACATCGGGGAGTTAACCCTCATTAGGATTGGCTAAGTGCTACTCTCCAAAAGGTAGCATCTTTCTCTTCTTCTCTCCCTCTCTTGTGCAAAAGGTAGCATGTTGATTTGGTTAACACAAACGTAGTAGTATTATAGGGATTGCTGGATGAACCCATGATAATTGAGTTTATTGCCCACTCTATTATTGTAATATAAAGATAAGGGAAGTGTTAAAACCCTAATGATCTCTCTAGCTAATAACCATGCATAAACATGCATGAACCAGGCGTATACTCATCCACCCAACCACCCCTGAGCCCAAGGGTGCACATATAAATACAATGAGATATCACATACCTTACCTTAGTGTCCCATACCACCAAGAGATATGACTTCACTCCAGCCTGAAATGGCAAGAGAGTAGACACAATGCTCTACACAAGAGAATATCCCTTGAGAATTTCCCATGCCCCTATTATATAGGAGGGCCCTCAAGTGACTCTTGACTCTCTATTTCCATGTTTGACCCTTGGTTGCATGACCCTAACCTTAATCTAAGGTTAGACCTAACCCTTGCCCCACTAGAGCATGTTCCCATGCTCCCATGTTCACATGCCTAGGGTGGGTTAGCCTCCTAGTATATGCACATATAATGTGCACATAACATACTTCCCCTCTCTCAAAAATTGCACTCTTGTAAATGAAAAGAAGGAAAACTGCGCTGAATGTTCTCAACTGACTCCCAAGTCGAATCCTCAATTTTCCTATCTTTCCACTTAATTTTAACCTTAGGGATTAGGCGACTATGAAGTTTCCTTTTCTTGAATTCAAGTACCTTTTCAGGTTCATGTGGAACATAAGACAAATCTTTGACTTCAATGAGTTCATGAGGAGTAAATCTGTTATCCTTATCTCCCAGCTTCTCTTTCAGCAGTCTACTGACATGAAAGACTGGATGAACTCTGATATGTGGAGGTAGTTTTAATTCATATGTAACCGTGCTAATTCGATGTATAACTTGGAATGGACCACAATATCTAGGAGATACTTTTGAGCACTTCCTCTTGACAAAGTCTGAGAATCTTTAGGAACTTTCAAACAAACCAATTCTCCTGGCTCAAAAGACCGAGGTGAGCGTCCCCTATCAGCATAAAACTGTGCTCTATCCTGAGCACTCTTGATAGAATCCTGGGCTTGGGTTAGCATTTCCTGCATATCTCACAAGAAATCCCTCGATGCATCAAGCTCAATGTCCTTAAGAGACTGACATCAATAGGTGCCCTGGGTTGATACCCATACATAAGCATGAACGAAATATAACTAGTAGTCGAATGCTTAGAACTATTATAGGCAAATTCCATCATGAGATATTTTTTCCAACCCGATAGTTTTCCAAAGACATATGCACGAAGCATATCCTCAACAATCTGATTCACATGCTCTGTTTTTCCATCAAACTGTGGGTGATTAGAGGAACTCATACTCAAAGTAGTTTCCAATTTCTTAAAAACTTCGTGCCAAAAATGAGCTGTGAACTTAGAGTCTCGATCGCTCTCACAATATTAGAAGGTTACAGTCTAAACAGTTGGTGCTTGACAAATTGGTAAGCCAATTCCAAAGCTTTAACTGTTATCTTTGTGGATAAAAACCTAGCCATCTTTGTCAATCTATCCATGACTACCCAAATGGCATTGTGACCCCCTGCTGGAACGTGGAAGTCCCGTAATGAAATCCATGGAAATACTTTCCCACTTTCGAGACGGAATATCCAAAGGATGTAATAATTGAGTAGATTTAAGGCGCTCTGCCTTATTAATTTGACACTGATGACATTTGACCACATAATTCTGAACAAAATTCTTCATTTTAGGCCAATAAAAAGTCATTCTAACCAAAGCCAAGGTACATTGTATGCCCGGATGTCCTGTCGATGGTGTATCATGACACTCAAATAGGATACTCAGTTTAATTTCTGGCACATCTGGTATGCAAACCGTATCATATTGGAATAAAAGACCATTTCGAATAAAAAAATTGTTGGCTTTTCCTTGATTCACCAGGTTTTGATCTACCTTAGAGTTGGGGACCCTGATTTTGCCAAATTCTAATATTTTTCAAAGAAAATATTTGTACTGCATTTTCCCTTGAGTGAATCGTACAAGTCAGAAGTAATTTCTATGAAGCTAAGTTCATTAACTTCACCAATTTAACTCAATGCATTAGCAATGCTATTCAAGCTACCTTTTCCATATTTAATCATGAAATTAAAGTCCTGCATCAGTTCAGCTCATCTGGCCTTTCTACCTTTCAAGTTTGGTTGATCACAAATGAATTATAAAGACTGATGATCTGTCAAGACCATAAATTGAGACCCGTAGAGATACTGTCTCCATACCTTTAAAGCATAAATAATTGCATACAACTCTTTCTCCTGAACTGGGTATTTAGTTTGTGCATCATTGAGTTTCTTACTCTCGAAGGCCATAGGCTTCCCATCCTAGAACAAAGCTGTGCCTACCGCAAAATCACTAGCATCAGTCTCTACAATATAAGGCCTACTAGGATCTGGTAAGGCTAACATAGGAGCATCTCAATGACTATGTACAAGGTTTATTAGTAAAAAACTATGAGTATTACTAAAAAATGAGATATTTTGGGTATAATGATTCCATTTTGACACGTGTAAGGAAAGGGGATCCCTTCAAGGAGGCGCCTACTTCACAAGGTTTATTACTAAAAAATGAGATATTTTGGGTATAATGATTCCATTTTGACACATGTGTAAGGAAAGGGGATCCCTTCAAGGAGGCGCCTACTTCACATGCTTGAATGAGTTTTAAACTCAAAAATAATGTGATATTTTTATCTCTCCTCTCTCTTGGTTCAAACCGAATAAAAAAGGAACCAAACTAGGTCCAAATCTGGTCCAAATTCAACCAAACTGAAATCTGGAAAATTCTAGAAATCAGTTGGTCTTGGGTAGAGCTTCCCTCTCCTATAAATAGAACCTGAGCCTTTGTAAAAAAATAGGAGAATTTTACTATACCAGAATTATGCTGAAATAATGATAATTTTTACTATTCTCTAAAATTCTCTCCAAATTGAAGAAATTGGAGCTTCCCTCTTTCTTCAATCTCCATTGGTGGCTCCATCAACATACCAAACCAATTGATTGGTTGGGAGCCTCTACCGTGATCAAAGAATCAAGCAATTTGTAAGGTAAAGTGTGAATTTTGATCTTTTTCCATAATTTCTCAACGTTTCTCTCTTCTCAACCCCTCTCAAGCTTGAGAAGCTTAATTGGAATGGCTTTTGAATGCTATTGAAGTTAATTGATGAATGGTAGTAAAGGAATACATAAATTTCTATTTATGCTTAATTTTAATGATTTTTATGTAATTTCTCTCTCTCACTCAAAGAATGGTCATTCCCATGACCGATTCTCAATCCAAATGAAGCTTTTCCCTAATCCAAGAATAAATTCTATGCTTGTTTAATTGGAAGCCAAATTAATGGCTTTTTTATGCTTTTAAGTTAGTTATTTCATGAGAATTTATGATTCAATCCATAATGGATTAATGATCCAATTAGGGATCATTCTAATCATATCTATAATGTTAAAGTTCATTCTTTTAAAATAAATTGAGATTTATCAGTAATAGCAGCGGAGCTATGGCGAAATTTTTGTAAAATTTACACATAAAACATTTTCATTCAAAGTATGAAAAGAGGACTTCCTACCATATTCTAGGAATTATCATCCTAGATTAATTGAAAGATTTCATAGTAATCATGGAGAAATTGATTTTTATGATTATGCATAACTATTGAATTAAGAAAAAGAGAAATTTCTAGTAATTAAATTTTATATTAAAAGAGTAATCCCCATGACCTTGGGAATCCATGTATTCCATTGATTTAGAGAAAAGAATTAGAAGGCTAAGATTATGTATAATTTATGTTTAAAAAAAATTTAAAAAAAGATTTTAGCTAAATTTATCTTTTTGTATAGATAAATTTTTAATGTTAAAAGAGGAATTCCCATTACAATTGGAATTCCATAATTAGATGAGAAAAGAGAATTTCTTATCGTTTTGGAATTATGAGATAATTCATTTAATTTCAATGACAAATTTTTTTAGATAAATTTATTTATCTATGAGAAATAATTAAATGTTAAAAGAGGAATTCCCATTACATTTGGAATTCCATGATTGGATGAGAAAAGAGAAATTCTTATCATATTGGAATTATGGTATAATTTATTTAATTTCAATGATAAAATTTTTAGATAAATTTATTTATCTATGAGAAATAATTAAATGTTAAAAGAGGAATTCCCATTACATTTGGAATTCCATGATTGGATGAGAAAAGAGAAATTCTTATCATATTGGAATTATGGGATAGACTATTTAATTTCAAAGATGAAATTTTTAGATAAATTTACTTACCTATGAGAAATATTTAAATGTCAAAAGAGAAATTCTTATAACAATTGGAATTTCCTCATTTAGTTGGGCAAAGAGAAATTTCTAACATATCAAAATAATGGATATTTTAATTTAGATGATTTTATTATATGAGAAATACTTGTTGGAAAAAGAGGAATTCCCAGAACATTGGAATGTAATTAATTAAATGCAAAAAGAGGAATTTCCTTGGTAATTGGAAACCTAGAAATTAAATGGGAAGAAGAGAAAATTTTAGTATAAATTCGATTTATGGTTATTTTTACCAAATGAAGAAATATGGGTAGAATTGATTTCTATAAATCCCATGAATTCCTTTATTCAAAAGAAGAATATGAAATAAAATTCAATTGAAGAATTGAGAAGCAATATGAAAATAATCGTCAGAAAAGAATCTTTAATTTAAACCAAGCAAGTGACTGAAGATTAGAAAAAAAAATCCTATTATCAGTATCAATCTAGAAAAAAGCTATTAAATAGTAATAACATGTAATAGTGATGTGATAAGATGTATATCGGATGTGATAAGATGTGTATCGGATGTGATAAGATGTGTAACGGATGTGATAAGATGTGTACGGGATGTGATTGGATGAGATGATGCGATAAGATGTGTATGAGATGTGATAGGATGTGATAAGATGCGTATGGGATGTGATAGGACGTGATAAGATGCGTATGGGATGTGATAAGATGTGATAGGATGTGATAAGATGCATATGGGATGTGATAGGATGTGATAAGATGTGATAGGATGTGATAAGATGCGTATGGGATGTGATAGGATGTGATAAGATGTGTATGGGATGAGGTAAAAAGTGTATATGATGTGATAAGATGTGTATGGGCTGTGATAGGATGAGAATGGTTGTGTTATAAAAGAATAGATGTGAAGGTGTATGTGAATGTATGAATGTAAATGTAGAAATGGATGTATGGAATGTGGATGCGGATATGGATGTATGGATGTGGATGTGAATGTGGATGTATGAATGTGAATGTGGATGTGAAAATGGATGTATGGATGTAGATATGGATGTGGATGTATGGATGTGGATGTGGATGTGGATGTGGATGTATGAACGTGGATGTGGATGTGGATGTATGGATGTATGGATGTGGATGTGGATGTATGGATGTATGAATGTGGATGTGGATGTACGAATGTGGATGTGAAAATGGATGTATGGATGTAGATATGGATGTGGATGTATGAATGTGGATGTGGATGTGGATGTATGGATATATGGATGTGGATGTGGATGTATGAATGTGGATGTGAAAATGGATGTATGGATGTAGATATGGATGTGGATGTGGATGTATGGATGTGGATGTGGATGTGGATGTGGATGTATGAATGTGGATGTGGATGTGGATGTATGGATGTATGGATGTGGATGTGGATGTGGATGTATGAATGTGGATGTGAAAATGGATGTATGGATGTAGATATGGATGTGGATGTATGAATGTGGATGTGAAAATGGATGTATGGATGTAGATATGGATGTGGATGTGGATGTGGATGTATGAATGTGGATGTGGATGTGGATGTATGAATGTGGATGTAAAAATGGATGTATGGATGTAGACGTGGATGTGGATGTGGATGTAGATGTATGAATGTGGATGTGAAAATGGATGTATGGATGTAGATATGGATGTAGATGTGATGTGATATGGATGTAGATGTTAATGTGGATGTGGATGTATGAATGTGAATGTGGATGTGGATGTATGAATGTGGATGTGAAAATGGATGTATGGATGTAGATGTGGATGTGGATGTACGAATGTGGAATAATGAATGTGAATATGTATGTGAATGGATATGACGTCGATATGAGCGAATGGATGAGATGTGATGTCATGTGAATCAGAATGTGAATGAATGATATAAGATGTCAATGAATGAGATGTAATGAGAAATGGATGTAATGAGACGTAATGAAATTTAAGAAAGATAGGAAATGATGTTATGTGAAGTGAATGAATCTGATGTGATGGGATGGAAAATGATATACCTGGTTAAGAATGGATACGCATATGAATTGGATTTGGGTTAAGTAATATGGATTGATGTGGAACAATCTGGAAAGAGGAGAGTTCATTATAGAAACTGTACTTGTGAACTGTTCGTAAACTGTTTGTAAATGATTGTTTTATGTCAAGAATGATGGGGAAGCATTTTGACTGTCTTGAGAATGTGGTCGTGGAGACCTACCTGATAGAGTTGCAACAGCTGACGGAGAGTCAACGGAGGACGTCTCACGTAGCAAGGTCTCGGCCGAGGTCTTGACCAGCCTCGGTTCGATTTAAATGGTGAGCTGCTGATACGGTGGATGAGGGACCAAGGAAGCGGCCTATGAGTGAAGCGCTAGATGACCTGGGAAGGATCCTAGAGGGTGCTGACCATACGGTGCTCGGGCTTTGGGTCGCCGAAGATACCCGCACGTGCGTCGTGGAAGATATTGGAACAAGGAGTAAGAGTTGTTTTTGAAATCGAGTATGGATATGGTTGATTGACCTTGCTGGTCCTCAACTGATGAGTCCATAGCTCTCTTATATGGATCTGTTGGTGGTTGATCTTGCAAATCTTCAACGAGGATTCCATCTTGATTTTTATAAGTGATTATATTGTCGGGTATTATTAGCTAGGAACTATTGAAAAGGCCCCTGATGAGTGAACAGGTGGTGAGCGTTCTGGTTGCCAATGATACCATAAGTACACCGATGAATGAATGATTGAAAATAAGGATTCAACCAGAGATTTTGAGGATTGTGATCAGTGATACAATGGTTTTATTAAAGGATTGTTTTAAAGATAGTTGATGCTGAGAAAAAGGCAATTTCATATTGGGTGTGTAAGTGTTGTGACTAGTTTTATGTTTGCATGAACATCTGGCTAGGGGGCCTGGGAACTCTTTTCCCTGGTACCCGGGATAAAACCTAACAAAATTTCTAATTGGATTCCATCACTACAGTGGTTGGGCAATTGGCTAACCCATGGGACTGGATGGGGTTAGGCTGGACTGATGGATTCGTAAAATGAGACTCCTTTCTGTTATTACGATAGATGAAGTAAATCACGGATAATAATTGTTCTATGGATAGGAATCAACAGCTGTGCCTCTTGATGGGGAAAAAAGCATTGATCTCTATGATCCAAGTGCAAGTTTCTTCCTTGATCTGGCCGAGTATCTTTATAGGTGCGGTCGGATCAGTTTGGTCAGTAATGATCTTGACTACGTTAGAGTAAAATTTTATCCTGGAGGAATCGCCTGTGCTTTCCGGGCAAGAGAAGTTTTTCCGAGTTCGGTTTTGGAAGAACCGAGGAATTAGTCACCTGTCCGGATATCCGTGGGAGCGAGGCCCCGAGTGTAAGACCCTGCCCCACGCTAGATGTACTACTTCTGCTGCTAGCACCCCGAATCCGTTGCGCGGTGGGGGACAGGGATCTTACAGCAGCCCTGTTGGGATTCAGTAACATTCATTAGTTCATTTAGTGAACAACAATAACAACATGTATTTGGTCTTGTCTAAAGAAAGACCATCGTACACATGTGGTGGACCTTCTAGACTTAGTTCTCAACTCCCAGGTTACAGTGACAAGGCTAGCAAATTCACTACTCCCAAGCTAATAGAGATATCTAGGGAACATATTCTAAATGGAGAGTAAGATCTCTAACTCTCTCAATACATTAAAATATTTTTTATCCATAGAAACATAACGTTGGTTCACAATGCAGGAATGACATGGCGGGTGGCGAGTTTGCTATGTGGGACACCTAGATTCTGCCATCCGACAGAGCGTTTTTTGTGTGGATATATCATCACATGTACTGGTTCTAATTGACCGAGTACACGACCGAGTACACGCTACAAAACTTTACGTGAAGTTGGAGGCGAGCTCACCCCCCATAGCCGGCATGCATAAGAGAGCCATAGTGGACTTTGGGGTAGATATCACGGATGCCCTCAAAGCTTTCAAGAAGACTCACTTTGAGGAGGTGTTCATAAGGTAGAAAGGGAAAATGCATGCCACCTTGGATCTTGACCAGCAACCACACTTGCCACGCATGACACGATGCCTCTTATATAGGTATGTAGTATCATGCCACAATACTATTATTGTTATTTTATTGCATTAGGTGGTGGAGAAATAGTGTGTATAATCGGGTATATATTCCCAAGCACCCTTTAGACGCATGGGTGCAGTGTGAGACAGAGGAAATGTGATTGTACCCCGAGGAGTGGATCGATGAGCTACAGGGCAAGGACACTTGGATATAGTGTGCCCATGGTGGATAAAGGAGGCTGAGCAATTTTAGAGTACGTTTCATTGTGTAGGGTACCACATTTGTATGAACTATGAAGTTTGTTTTTTTGGGAGTTTAAAGTTCTTATGTTGGCTGTATGAAGGAGCAAAGCAGGGCAGGAACCCTAGCACCAAGCAGCAAGAAGAAGGGGAAGAAATTAGCAAACGAGGAGCCTCCATCATCCACGACCGTGATCGCAACACCCAAGAAGAGGTCACGGGCCAAAGTGGGAAGGGGATGAAATTGATGAGGATGCTGAGGATAGCCACTCTAAGGATGTTGAGAGCATGAGTCCCACACATGGGGTGATGAATATGAGTTCCATGCTCAGGGTGTTGAGCAAGTGAGCCCTCATGGTGGTGAGAGCAAAGAGCAAGGGTCAGAGAGTTCAAAAGAAGACAACACAGCCCTATTGGGATTCAGTAACATTTAGTAGTTCATTTATTGAACAACAATAATAACATGTATTTGGTCTTGTCTAAATAAAGACCATCGTACATATGTGGTGGACCTTCTAGACTTAGTTCTCAACTTCCAGGTTAGGGTGACAAGGCTAGCAAATTCACTACTCCCAAGCTAGCAGAGATATCTAGGGAACATATTCTAAATGGAGAGTAATATCTCTAACTCTCTCAGTACATTAAAATATTTTTTATCCATAGGTAGAAACATAACGTTGGTTCACAATCCAGGAAATGTAGGCTCCTTGACATGGCAGTTTGCTATGTGGGACACCTAGATTTTGCCATCCGATAGAGCGTTTTTCGTGTGGATATATCGTCAAGTTTACTGGTTCTAATTGACCGAGTACACGCTACAAAACTTTACGTGAAGTTGGAGACGAGCTCACCCCCTGTAGTCGGCATGCACAAGAGAGCCATAGTGGACTCTGGGGTAGGTACTCAAAGCTTTCAAGAAGACTCACTTTGAGGAGGTGTTCATAAGGTGGAAAGGGAAAATGTGTGCCACCTTGGATCTTGACCAGCAACCACACTTGCCACGCACGACACGCCGCCTCTTGTACAGGTATGTAGTATCATGCTGCAATACTATTATTGTTATTTTATTGCATTAGGTGGTGGCGAAGTAGTGTGTATAATCGGGTATATATTCCCGAGCACCCTTTAGACGCATGGGTGCAGTACAAGACAGAGGAAATGTGATTGTACCCTGAGTAGTGGATCGATGAGCTACAGGGCAAGGACCCTTGGATAGTGTGTCCATGGTGGATAGACTACCCAAAGGGGGAGTTTCCTCCAAAGGAGGCTGAGCAGTTTTAGAGTACGTTTCATTATTTAGGGTAGAACATTTGTATGAACTATGAAGTTTGTTTTTTGGGAGTTTAAAGTTCTTATGTTGGTTGAATGAAGGAGCAAAGCAACGCAGGAACCCTAGCACCAAGCAGCAATCGGCTCTCAAGAAGATGAAGGGGAAGAAATTAGCAAACGAGGAGCCTCCATCATCCACGACCGTGATCGCAACACCCAAAAAGAGGTCACGGCTAGAGTGGGAAGGGGATGAAATTGATGAGGATGCTGAGGATACTTGTATGTCATGTCAGAAGATGGTCAAGAAGAGGTGAGTGAAGGAGTGGTTTTTATTAAAGTGAAGCTCAATGATTTCCCTAGCATACTTACAAGTGTGTGCATGTAGGTCACTATTTTGGTCATCGCCATCTTTATGCACCCCAGTGAGAGTACATCCAATCGTCCAAAGTATGATAGGCAGGGAGGTGAGTTAGCTATAGATTGTTTAGGTTTCGAGGTGGACGATATCTTCCTAGAGCCAAAATCACAAGAGGGAACCTCTCCATACCATTTGGATGTAGACGAGAATCCCATCCAAGATGTTGTTTAGCATAACGAGCCTTGCAAAGTAATTATAACACTTACTTCATTATAATTCATTTCAATTAGTGTAATCATTATATAGTCATTGTCTTTTATATTGTCATCCATTTGTATATGCCAATTATGAGCTTTTACTATGGCAGGTGGTTACTTGGGATGTTCACCGATCGAGGGGATGTAGTCATAGATTGCTTTGCGGGTATTGGGACCCTTGCTAAGAGCATGCAAGATACTACATGACATTACATCAGCATGGAGAGCGATGAGGTGTACCTTAGTTCGTGTCTATGACCACTTTTGTACATTCTTAATGATTTGAGTCAACAATTTTTCAAGGGTGACATCAGTGAGTATGGTCGACGAGAGCAACAAAGGGACGTGGGGGCATCGTCTCCACATGTTCCTTACCCATATCTTCCACCCACCTTAGTACCCATGAGCCCGACATAGTCAAGTGCCTCATCATGGCCACCTAGTGTTCCAAGGGAGTCCAATATCGACATGTCATGCCACAGATGTCCCCTGTGGGTTCTTTTACAATGCCCTCATCATGGGCACCACAACTCAAACTTGCGAGGCCGCTATACCCACCCTCACCTACACCGTTTGGTAGAGCTCCCTACATGCATCCACCTTTCTTCTTCCACCAACAGCCATGGCGTCCTTACTAAAGTATTTCACTCGCTTTGTAATGAAATAAATATATTGTTTTGGAGCGAATTGATTCGCTATATCATTTTGGTCAAAAGAGGGCAAGTGAAGTGAATTCAAGTGAATCATGACTTTTGAAGAATTTTATTATTACAATGGCTCATATTGACTTCTCAGTCAATATGAGCCATTGTTACAATATTATTACAATGTCATTATTGACTTCTCAGTCAACAATGACAATGTTGATGAGATGAGTGATCATCCCAACTTGGGTAGGAAAGATCTAAAATTTCAAGTTGAAGAAGAGGAGGTTGTTGGAAAGAGTGAATTTTTGGAAGTGACAGAGCGTCTTCAGGCAACTATTGCCAGATGTCATGATGAGATGGAGTCACTAAAGATGCTGATTTTGACTTTGCAAAAAGCTCTTTTGGCGGCACCTCCTACTCCAACCAAAGCGGTCTCTCCTTTGTTTACACCAAAAGTGTACGGCAGTGAGAAAAAGGAGAAGACTCGGGAATGTGTAGATGCCTAGCTCAATAGGTGGACTACACATTTTTCCTTTCATCCATTCACAGATGCATAAAAGCTACAAATGTCGTAGGGTTTATTCAAAGGAAAGGCATTAACTTGGTGGAAGGACCTCAAAGATGATTCCATTCCCACTACTTCGTAAAGTTTTGAGGAAGCTTTGAAGAAAGAGTTTGTCCAACCAGAGGATGAATTTGAAATAATTTCCAAGCTTGTTAAAAATAGCATGAAAAATCAATCTTTTGATAATTTTTACAGAAATTTAGACAATTGGCTGCCAAAGCCAAATCTGATGAGATCCTACCTTGTGTGGGATTTTAGTCAATGGTCTAGCTCATGATTATCAATACGAGGTAAAGAAATGCATGGTCAAAATGACTAAGGATGCTATTCAGGCAGCTCAAGTTTTTCATAAGACTATGGTCGACGCCAACCAACACTTCAAAACCATCGCCTAATGAAAAGAAATCCATGTTCACTTTTTCAAATAGTGGACAAAAAAGAAAGTTGGTTTTCACACCAAAACCAAAAATTCTGACAATGCCAACAAAGAAGCAAAAATTTGTGAGCAAGGATAATATCACATGTTTAAAATGCAAGGAAAAGGGACACACAAACAAATTATGTCCTTTGAATGGAGCTACAGCACCCTTGGCACACCTGGACAAAAGGTGGCATCGAAGAAGTTCATACCAAAGAAATCTGTACACATTAGAGAACTTCAAGGTAAATTTTTAGAAGTCAATATTATGCATCTTGAAGGAAGTCAAGATGTTCAGATTGTACTTTCAGTAAAGACGTTTTTGGTCCAAACGAATTATTTCATGTTTATGCATTAATGAATGGACATTAGATTCATATTTTATTTGATCCTGGTAGTACTCACAATTTTATTAACAACATTGTGGTATAGAGGATGAAACTGGAAACCACACAGAATGATCACATGTACAAGGTCAGGTTGGCTGGAGGACAAGTCCAATTCTGGGGACAAGAAGGTGTCAAAACTACCGTTAGACATCCAATTGTACTCAATTAGACTTGATTTTCATGTCATGAGCTTGGGTCATGTAGACATAATTCTAGGGATGGAATGGTTTCATAACGATTTTTCTGTTGATTGGGTCAAACATTTGATGTCTTTCCACCATCACAATGGAAACCTTGTTACTCTTAAGAGAAACATTGTTGTACCCAAGGAAATTAGATGTGTGAAAATTGGATGCATGTACTGGCCATAATAGATGTCATGGAAAATACTGGAACAAAGTTTATGGAACCAAATTGGGAGGATGAAATGACAGCCACCACCACGGTGCACATAACGAGGCCATATTTGATGGACAAATCAAAGAGCAAGAGTCCGAACCTGATTATGAGAGATTTGGATTTAACTGTAGAGTTACATTCTTAGAAGAATACCCATAGATGCTCAATGGCTAAGATATGTTGAGGCCACAAAGATTCATAAGGAATTCTTTAAGAATTGGGGAGAAGAGTTAAGTTGGATAATGCTACAAACACCTCAAGAACCAATGGTGATCCAAGAAACCCCTAAGCTCACAAGATCGAAAAGAAGGAAAAGAAACAAAGAATTGGATAAAGCCGAATGGGAAGCAAAAAATTCATTGGAAAAAAAGGAGGAGAATGAGGAGGAGCTAAACTTACAAAAGCTTCCCAATCATTTCAAAACCTTTGATGTTAATGAAAGGAAAGTAGTTCACCTTCAGGCACAATTCTCAAAGGGTGAAAAAATAGGAGTCTCATATGATGGACATGTAGAGGTGAAGGAGCTAGATATCACAAATAGCGTGGTGAGGATCCCATGGTCGTAACCCCATAGGAGGAAGACGAATTGGTTACTCTTGTGAAAGAGTTTAAGGATTGCTTCACTTGGAAACTATAAGGCAATGAAGGCATTCTACCTTCAAATTCTGCACCAATAAATAGAGAGCTCCAAAATTTTAAATTTTGCTTTGGTCAAATATGGATATAGAGGGAGTTTCCATCCCATAAATTTCTTCATCCTCGACTCTCCACCAATTTCTAAAATTTGGGACAAAAACAAGTGTTCGGGGCTTCCACTCACAATATTAAAGTTTGCCATCTTGAAGAACCGATTGAAGGGGCTTCTTTAACAAATTTTCCAAGATTCCTTCAAGTTTGAAAATCCACTTACAGATTTACTTGAAACTTGGAGATTGATTCTCACTCGCTTAAGAATTGGTTCGACACTCGACTTCCAACAAATTAAAGCAAGGCCATAAGTATTACTCCGCACATATATTGTTTGCTTTGCTTATCTTAAATACTATAAATTTTTGTAATTTTATTTTGTCTTCTCAATTTTGTAGCATGAATAACCCCCAACAATTATGGAGCAACTTCAATATATTCAAGCTTAACTCAACCAAGAAAGATCTAAAAGAATGGAATTGGAGCAAATAGTCAATAGCAAGAAACGTGAACAAAGTGTTGAGCCTCAACTTGACATCCGTCATACCATCCAAGAGATTTTTTGAGAGCAGGAAGACGAAAACACAAGAAGATTAGTTGAAAAGCATTCACTTTTCAAAATTTTGATAGGTAAGAAGGAACCAAAGATTGTATTGTCATGCCTTAGTCAACTTGATGACTATTTATCTGGGGAAGAATTTTCTGAGAAATACAAAGTCAAATATGCTACCAATCATTTGGTTAAAAGTGCATCTCTATGTTGGAACACCATCAAGAAAGGACGAGATAGACCAAGGACTTGGAAGGAATTTAAAAAACTCATCAAACAAAATTTTCTTCCACCACCTTAATGGAAATCTAGGGCACGTCAACAATGGGATATGCTATGCCAACTTGATAAAGAGACTATGTAGATGTAAGTGGATAAATTTTGGCAAACACTTATTCAACTTCAAGCCATCGAGAGAGTGTAATCAAAGGACCAAAAGCAAAAATTCATTGTTGGATTGAAGCCTACACTTAGGGCAGAGATCAACATGTTTCAACCACACTCTCTATCCACAACTATCTCTTTGGCCCACAATTGTGAGCGAAATAATGGAGCACCAAGGGAGAACAAACCACCACATGAGTCTCATACTAACAAATTTAAAAAATTTGTTCCTTTTCGTAAGTTTGACAAGAATACCAATGTAAATAGAAGCATAGCTTCTAATAATGACAAACAAGGTGCTAAATAACAATAATAAGAAGAGTGAAGATGTGAAGCCAAAGCAAGTTTCCATACCTAAAATTACAAGATGCTATCATTGCGGACAACAAGGACACATTGCAATCATTTGCAATAAAGAATAAGAAGCAATCCACAACTCTAGTCAACATGATCGACGATGGTGAAGACGATGAGGAGGACGATGAATTTTTTCTTGAGCAACAGGCTGATTTTGAACAAGAAGATGAATACGATGATCTAGGTATGCCTAAACTTAATGAAAAGAAAATCTCTCCTCATGCTTCTTAAAATGAAAGGTACAATTAAGGGCAAGGAAGTAAGTATATTGCATGATGATAGTAGTACATACAACTTTATTTCTGAAAAGCTTATGCATGATCTTAAATTAGACGTTGCTCCTTCTAAGTACAAGATTAAAACTACATTTCAAGTGTAGGATTCCTCCCTCCATCTTTTGAGGTGTACAGGTATAAGAACCTCCCCTTCTGATCTTATAATTATTCCCCTCTCTGAAATAAAAGAAAGATCTTGTTTTACTCTATTTTGGCCTGGAGAGAGAAAATGTCTAGAGAGAGGTAATTCAAAATTGAGATATTTTTGGATATAAAAATCCTCCTAGTGCCTAAAATGGTTTTCCCTTAAACAGAATTTCAAAAAGAACTTTCCAATGTGCAATTGGAATGAATTGAAAATAGGTATAAAGGACCTTAGCCTAAGGGTCCAGATTTTTAGAAATTTTTAGATTATGGTCCAATTAAGGTTCCTATGGACCAATAAGGTTAATCCAAATGTAGGGAGGAGATAAATTGAAGAATAAAAGAAACCCCCCCCCAAAAATGAGTAAAGACTCACATAAGATGAAGAAAGGACTAAGGACAAAAGAAAAGAATTAAAAAACTGAATTTTGACACCTCAGAGTGGGGATCTCCTCTCATGAAGTAGGTGCCTTTTTCTCATCATTACCCCCAATTTTTAATCAATAAAATGAGATATTTTCATCTCTCCTCTCTCCTTTTTCAAAACTAGATCCAAAAAGTAAGCTGAACAACTGACCCAAAAATGGTCAAAAATTGACCAAACTAATCTGGAAAATTCTAGAATCACTTTGCTTGGTTAGAGACTCACTTTTTCCTATAAATAGAAGCATCCCCCTTTGTAAAAGCTTAATGGTGTTTTATGCACTGTTACTCTACTCCTGTCCTGAGCCATCTACATTGAATTTTTTAATAATTCAATTGTTTTTGGCCTAATCCTCTCCAAAGTGAATTGGTGGCCACTATTGCTTCAAACAATAGTAGAACCCTCAATCCCTTAAGCCAAAGGAGAGTTTACAAGCTCCATGTAAGCTAATTTTCTTACTTTGTTTACAAATTTTAATAAAAAATCTATGGTTTTCTTGATTTTTATGAATTTTAGATGATTGAATTAAATTCAAATGCTATGCCTTTGATGAAAAGGCCACCCCCTTCTCTTCTTTACATTCCAACCCTTCTTAATCCTAGAAAGATTAACTAAGTGCTAAGATTAACTAAGTGCTTAATTAAACTCTTCTTATTGTTTACTCTCTTGAATTTAAAAAATTGTATAGATTAGAGTTCTATAATTTTAAATTAGATTAATTAAGTTAATTATAGAAAGATAAAAATGAGAAATGGTCAGCCATACAAAGGAGGTTATGGTAAAATTTTCTAGAATTTTGTGAAAAAGAAAGTTTATTTTTATGTTATTCCAAAAGAGTAATTCCCACCATTTTTGCATCTAAAAGAAATATTCTAATTACTCCATGTACATATTCACCTATGAATATGCATGGATATCATTGATATTAATTATTAAAATTGATTTCTATGCATAGAAAGATGCATAAAGGATTTTTTTCTTACAAAAGTGTTATTCTTATTAAATTTGATTTTTATGCATAGAAAGATGCATAAAGGAATTTTTTTTTATTATAAAAGTGTTCTTCTTATATTAAATTTGATTTCTATGCATAGAAAGATGCATAAAGGAAATTTTTTTATTATAAAAGTGTTATTCTTATTAAATTTTATTTCTATGCATAGAAAGATGCATAAATTAAATTTTTTATTACAAAAGTGTTATTCTTATTAAATTTTATTTCTATGCATAGAAAGATGCAGAAAAGATTTTTTTTAAATTACAAAAGTGTTATTCTTATTAAATTTGATTTTTATGCATAGAAAGATGCATAAAAGATTTTTTTATTACAAAAGTGTTATTCTTATTAAAATTGATTTTTATTCATAGAAAGATGCATAAAGGAAAATTTTTTATTACAAAAGTGTTATTCTTATTAAATTTGATTTTTATGCATAGAAAGATGCATAAAGGAATTTGTTTTAATTACAAAAGAGTTATTCTTATTAAAATTGATTTTTATGCATAGAAAGATGCATAAAGGAATTTTTTTACAAAAGTGTTATTCTTATTGAATTTGATTTCTATGCATAGAAAGATGCATAAAGGAATTTTTTATTATAAAAGCATTATTCTTATAATAATTGATTTTTATGCATAAATAGATGCATAAAGAAATTCTTTTTATTTTAGAAGTGTTATTCCTATCAAATTTGATTTTATGCATAAATAGATGCATAAAAGGATTTTTTTAATAAAAGTGTTATTCCCATTGAAGTTGAATTTTATTCATAAATAGATGCATAAAGAATTTTATTCATAAATAGATGCATAAAGAATTTTTATATCAAGATTAGAATTCTCTTAAATTCTATGTTTAAATTCTAGGAGTATTTGATAAATGAATAATTAAATACTCTAAGGGAGAAATTTCTATCGTTTTATATTCACACGGATTGTAAAAAGAAAATTCAGGAAATCTATCGAGATCAAAATATTCAGATAAATGATTAATTTATTCCTCAAGGGAGAAATTTCTATCGTTTTATATTCACACACATTGTAAAAAGAAAATTCAAGAAATCTATCGAGATCAAAATATTCAGATAAATGATTAATTTATTCCTCATTGGAATTCGTAACTAATTTAGAAATCAGTTAAGTGAATATTCAAAGAAAGAAATTCAGTAAAATAGTAACTGAATTATCAAACCTTTTCGAGAAAGATAGTTCAGGAAAAATCTTATCCGACTTTCGAACCTTGAATCAGACAGACTATGACCAAGACCAAACTCTTTCATCAGTTTCGAGGAAAGGTGTGACCAGTTTAGAAAAATACACTCAAAATTTTCACCAAATCTGAAACTAAGTTTGAGACCCTTCGAATTGATATGTGGATCAAGGTTATAGAATTCGAGGAATTATATTATGAAATTCAAAATTTCGATCAAGAAGTTTTGGGGATACTGATTCAAGAAATACTCTTGTACTCAAAAGAAAATCAAACTGAAAACTTGCATAGAAACCCTGTTTTCTTAAAGGACTGTCTTACGCCAGAATGTTGGAGGGAGCATAGATGTGAATGAATGGATGAGATGTAATGTGATGTGAATCGGGATGTGAATGTGTATGTGAAGAATGGATATGGATGTGTATGTGAAGAATGGATGTGAATGTGTATGTGTATGTGAAGAATGGATGTAGATGTGTATGTGAAGAATGGATGTGAATGTGTATGTGTATGTGAAGAATGGATGTGAATGTAGATGAGTATGTGAAAGAATGGATGTGAATGTGTATGTGAATGTGTATGTGAAGAATGGATATGGATGTGGATGTGTATGTGAAGAATGGATGTGAATGTGTATGTGAAGAATGGATATGGATGTGTATGTGAAGAATGGATGTGGACAAGTATGTGAAAGAATGGATGTGGATTTATGTGAAAGAATGGATGTGAATGTGTATGTGAAGAATGGATGTGGATGAGTATGTGAAAGAATGGATGTGGATGTATGTGAAAGAATGGATGTGGATGTGTATGTGAAAGAATGTGATGTGATGTAAAGAGATGTGATGTGACATGAATATATGTGGATGTGAAGTGATAGATATGACTGTATGGATAGATGTGGGTAGTCGTACATGTGAACGATTGGATGAATGTGGATGAATGAGATGAGATGTGTATGAATGAGATATGATGTGGATAGAATGTATGTGATGGGATGGTGATGATAATGAATGTGATGGATATGAATGATGTGATGTGATGGATATGAATGAATGTGATGTGATGGATGTAAATGGATGTGATGTAAATGAATGTGATGGACGTGAATAGATGTGATGTGATGTGAATGAATGTGATGTCATGTGAATCGGGATGTGAGTGAATGAGATGTGATGTAAATTGGGATAGATGTGAATGGATAATATGTGATGTGAATGAATATGATGTGATGAGATGTGGATATGGGTAGATGCGAGTGGATGAGATCTGATGCGGATAAATGAGAAAAGATGTGATGAGATGGAAAATGATGTGATGAGAATGGGAATACATATGAAATAAATGAGGATTGATGTGGAACAATGTGGAAAGACGAGAGTTCGTTATAGAAACTGTATTTATGACATGTTTTTAAATGAATGTTTTATGTCAAGAATGCTGGGGAAGCATTTTGACCATCTTGTGAATGAGGTCGTGGAGACTTAACTGATAAAGTTGCAACAGCTGACAGAGAGTCAACGGAGGACGTCTCGTGTAGCATGGTCGGCCGAGGTCTTGACTAGCCTTGGTTTGATTTAAATGGATGAGGGACCAAAGAAGCGGCCTATGAGTGAAGCACTAGGTGACCTGTGAAGGATCCTAGAGGGTGCTCACCATACGGTGCTCGGGCTCTGGGTCATCGAAGATACCCACACGTGCGTCGTGGAAAATATTTTGGAACAAGGAGTAAGAGTTGTTTTCTGAATTCGGGCATGGATTTGGTTGATTGACCTTGCTGGTCCTCAACGGATGAGTCCATGGCTCTTTTATATGGATCTGTTGGTTGATCTTGCTGATCTTCAATAGAGATTCCATTTTGATTTTTATAAGTGAATATATTGCCGGGTACTATGAGCTAGGAACTATCGAAAAGGCCCCTGAGTGGACAGGTGGTGAGCGTTCTGGTTGCCAATGATGCCATAGGTACACGGATGAAGGAAAATTTGGAAATTAGGATTCAACCAGATATTTTGGAGGATTATGATCAGTGATACTATAGTTTCATTAAAAGATTGTTTTAAAGACAGCTAAATCTATGAGAAAGGCAATTTCATATTGGGTGTGTAAGTGGTGTGACTAGTTTTAAGTTTGCATGAATATCCAGCTAGGGGGCCTGGGAACTCTTTTCCCTGGTACCCGAGACAAAACCTAACCAAATTTTTAAATGGCTCCTATCACTACAGTGGTTGGGTGGTTGGCTAACCCACGGGACTGGATGGGGTTAGGCTGGATTGATGGATCCCTACTAATATGAGACTCAATTCTGTTATGGAACGATAGATGAAGTAAATCCCGGATAAAAATTGTTCTATAGAAAAGAATCAACGACTGTGCCTCTCAATGAGGAAAAAAGCATTGGTCTCTATGATCTAAGTGCAAGTCATTTCCTTGATCTGACTATGGGAACTTACGGGTTTGGTCAGATCAATTTAGTTAGTTAAGACTCCTGACTACGTTAGAGTAAAAATATACTGGAGGAATCGCCCGTGCTTTCCCGATGAGGGAAGTTTTTCCGGGTTCGATTTTGGAAGAACCGAGGGATTAGTCTCTTGTCCGGATATACGTGGGCGAGGCCCCGAGTGAAGGACCTTGCCCCGCGCAAGAAGTGCTACTTCCGCTGCTGTTAGCACCCCAGGATTCATTGCGCGGAGGAGGGGACAGGGATCTTTCAGCTGGTATGAGAGCAAATTGGCTAAAGTGGATCAACCAAGAAACCAGAAATGTCAAAAATTTATGAAGTAGCAGTAAAAGGCTGTAATTGTGTGATGAAATTCATACAAATTGATATTCAGACTGAAATTCATAAATTAGTAATTGGGTCTTCAGATGGAAGTACCGCAATTGCATGGAATCCCTGACTTGCTTGAGGCCTAGACATGATGGTATTTACCTTAAAATTCCAAGGACCGTGACTACTTGTATATACCGAGGGTATAATTGCAGCTCTTTACTGGCAGTATATACGAGTAAATCAAGACCTTGAAATTATAAGCTCTCTAGCTATAATCCGTTTCAGGATGAGAACCATAGATTAGCTTAGATTGTATGGGTCTATGCCTAGGAACTTTAAAACTTTTAGGCAAGTTTACCCCTTATTTTTGCCCCTCCTTGAGTCATGGGATTGTGTCTATCCATGGCATGATGAGGAGAGATTATCGTAGGGCCATTTGGATGAGGGTTGAGGAGAGAATATCTCTCTAGCTATGATCCATTTCAGGATGAGAACCATAGATTAGGCTAGGTTGTATGGGTATATGCCTTTTAATTGATTAGCCAGAGCCTAAGTCTATAAAAGAAGTTCGAGGGTTTCTTGGATTGACAGGATTTTACTATATATTTATTCAGGGATATGCCAAGATTGCCTCCCCTCACACCACTACTCAAGAAGAATGCACCTTCAAATGGACTGTAATTTAACCCAGTGCTAAAATTGCCAAAGTTTTGCAAATCCTTTAAGGGTATTAATGATGCAAGTGGATTTGCAATTGGAGGAATTCTTATTTAGGATGGCCATGTGGCTTATGAAGATCAAAAGTTGAAGCCTCTCATGAGAGGAATTATGCAATTCATGACCTAGAACTTCTAGTCGTTACTCATGCATTGAAATTATGGAGACAATACTTGCTTGGTCAGAGATTCACTCTAGTGATAGACCATAAAAGTCTAAAACGGATATTTACCCAGAAGCCCCATGAGAGGAATTATGCCGTTCATGACCTAGAACTACTTAAGAACTACTTGCTTGGTCAGAGATTCACTCTAGTGATAGACCATAAAAGTTTAAAATGGATATTTACCTAGAAGGATCTCAACATGCATCAAAAGGAGATGGATGTAGACTCTGCAAGAATTTGACGTTCAGATAAAGTATATGTCTAGGAAGGAGAATGTAATTACTAAAACTCTTAGTCAAAAAGTTTTTTTTTGGAAATAACTATGATCTCCAACCCATTGCTTGCTGAGATGAAAGAGGAAATTGGGACAAATGTGCTTTTTGCCCCAATTATCGCTTTGTTGATGCAAGAGAGCAAGACTCCTCAAGAGTTAAGGAAAGTTCAGGGATACAAGGTTAAAGATGGTTGTTTATGTTTTGACAATCATGGGTGTGTCCCTCAAAGGGGTGATTTCAAAAGAAGAATCTAGGTCGAAGCTCATGACAACCCTATTGATGAACATGTTGGATATGTAAAGAGATTCATGGCAGTCAAGAGGAGCTATTTTTGGCCTAGATTGAAAAGGGATGTACTCAATCATGTATACAATAATCCCTTACATGTCATAAGATTAAAGCTAAAAGACTAAAAATGCTTGAAAAGTTTCATCCCCCCGACATTCTACATATGAAGTGGGAATGTATAAGTATGGACTTTATTACTAGACTACCATCAATAAGTGTAGGCTATGATTCTATATTTATAATGGTCAATAGGTTGACGAAAATTGTACATCAGTATACCATAAATAAGTGTGATTATATATTTATAATAGTCAATATGCTAACTAAAATTACACATCTCATTCAGATAAAGAAGACCTTTACAGCATTGGATATTGCCAAAGTACTTCTGCCCCATAGAATCATCAGTGATCGAGATGCCAAATTCACCTCTAGATTTGGACATCTTTCTTTGAGGCAATTGGAACTTCACTTGATCTAAGCATGGCCTATCACCCAAGTCAAACAAAGAGGGTCAATAGATTGTCGAAGTATCTTCATCTAGTGGAATTTGCCAATAATGCTTCTCACCATCGAAGTATTGGTATGATCTTGTTTAAGGCACTATATGGGAAAATATGACTAACAGCTTTAAATTGGTCAGACACATAAATCCGAATGGAGGTCTCAAGCCAAATGTTGGATGAGATGAATCATCAGATGTAGTCCATAAAGAAAGATATCAAGGCTACTTAAAACTGGCAAAAGCAGTATGAAAATCCGAAGAGATCTTCTAGAGAATTTGAAGAAGGGGGCATGGTGTTTCTTTGAGTATGACCCAAGAGAAGTTCCCTCTCCTTAGTAAATTATAAGAAGTTATGTCCAAGATATTGTGGATCATAAGTCATTACTCGGAGGATTGGAGAACAAGCTTATGAACTTCTTCTCCCTCCTCATCTTCAGATCCACAATTTATTCCATGTGAGTTTGTTACAGAAGTATATCCTAGACCCCAATCATGTTTTAGAGGATGATCAAATAACAATGCTAGTTCAAGGATAGATAGAATTGGAACCAGAACAAGTCCTTAACACTAGGGAAAAATTCTAAGAAATAGAATTTTGCGAGAGTATTTAATTAAATGGAAGCTCTTCCCAACATAGAGGATACTACATGGGAGAAAGAAGAAGACTTAGCAAAAGATTACGCTTAATTTGTGAGATGACATCTCAGATCTTCAAGTGGGGGAGATTATATTTTATTAATGCAAAAAAATCATAAAATCTATGTGATGTAGAAAGATAAAATGGGAGTAATGTTGTAATTGTCAGTAATTGAGGTAAAAATTATCTTAATGCTTTAAAAATAAATTATTTATTATATAAAAATAAATTGTAGTGGGTATATCAAGATTTATAAACTCGAAAAAAAGTAAATTGAGCCTTCAAGGGGGCCTATATGCACATGTGTATGCAACCTTGGTAGTAGTAGGTAATAATTATAATATGAGGGATTTTATAGAAATATACCAAAAAATGACTTCAACACATGCCAATTATCCTAGTGTAAATGGCATAAAACATTATGGTTATCTCCAAGAAAATCAATTAAAACCCACCTTAGGCAAGGAGTGTACACATTAATAAATTAAATCTACAAAGGTTAAATAGACTAAGGTTGTAAAACCATGGTACGATGAAAACCAAGGGTGGATTTGTAAGGTGAAAAGTGAAAAACCACATGTAGTAAATAGGAGTGGTAAGTGGTAAATAATTTTCACCACACAAACTTAGGTATCGTGCATATCTCTAATAGTAATTCACTTTAGAAAAAGGGGGCTCATGCATATCTCAAGCCTTAGTCTAGACCATAATTAACTCATGGCTAGCTCATAAGATCTTGACATAAACTCAACCGTGAGGATGAGCCCACAATTCACTCAAGTGCACACAATTAACTTACGTGGTGGGCTAGAGTACCCACTTATCTAGAGTAGTTATGCATGCATGTAGGCCTAGTCAGGGTTGTAAAATGGGGTCATCCCCCTTCATTTTTCCCATGCCTCCTTCACGAGGACCTAGATGCTAGTTTATCATCTTTATACAATAGTACTCCAAACCTTTACAATGTTATAGTACCTTGCAGTGTAGTCATTTTAGCTAGTAGACATCATAATTGGTCATATTTGGGCACTGAATTCAAGGCATAAAGACTTGTGGTTCTCTTAAGCAAGTGGGAGGTCTTCATCTACTCTACATCACTTGTACTATCAATTTCAAGCCTTTATACATGTAAGTTGGCATCCCTTGATTCAAATTTGAATTTTTGAAGGACAAGTTGTACTCTTTCAAGTTTGAATTTGAAAGTTCATTAATTAGTGAGAGAAATAAATTTTCCTTTATTATTTAAATTTATGTAAATAAGTAGAGAGAAGAGGAAATGATTAATTAATTATGATTTTTTATCACTAGACCTTGAGAAGCTCAATTGAATGGTCCGAGATGGATAAACTTTAGCTATCCTATTAAATTAACTTAAATTTGAAAATTTCTTAATGCTGTGAAGTTTTGGGGTATAATTCCCTTAAATTTATCTAGATTTAATAAAATAAAATTTATAAGGATAGAATTATTAACATAAAGTGTGCATGTGCATCCCCCTTTCATGTACACCTAGTGTGCATATGTATAGGGTTCCATTTCATATAAGGGAAAAAATTGTGTAATTCAAGTAGAGCTTTTATTTTACATAGTTATGTTAAATTGTTGGATTCAGACCTTAGAAAATGACCCTAGTAATAGTAAGGAAAAATAACATGAATTCTCGTCGTACTTTTGCGATGGTTTACCAAGACTGTGGACAATGAGTGATATTTGATTGTTTGATCGTGTTTACTTGTTTTCCTTTATATTCATTGTGAATTGGATGTCTATTAAGGTATCACACATGTGCGTAGTTTTTCGTGTAGATATTGCCCAAGTGGTGAGTCTTGTCATCATGAAGATGATTGCCCAAGACCTTGACCCATCTCGGTCGGACATGGGTGTGCTCCTAACACACAGTCGGCATAATGGACAACGGATGGCTCTTGTTATGTTGGGTAAGGCGTGTCTAGGGACTAGATGTGCACGTCAGCTTCATGTGGCTCCTATGGTCTAGTTGGCTAGAGTGTTCCTTCGTTGGGAGTGGTATGGCTAATCAGAAGCGGCTCCTTGGATTTGGCACGACTATTGGATTCAGATGTAAGACTTATAAGCTCCTCTAGTCAGCATAGTGTTCGAGCTTAGTAGTGCATACCTTCCTGGTATGAGGAACATGGTTGTGGTGTGTGGAGACGATGATAGATATTTTATAGAATGCTATAATATTTTAGGATGATGTATTGGACATATTTTTCAATTTTATGTTGAGTTTTTTGAGTAATTTTTATCTTGGAAAGAAATAATTACCGTGGAGTGCGTGCATAAACTCTATTTTTTGCTTGAGTGTGTGTGTGTAATGGAAAAGGAAATTTTGATTATGGGTGTGTGAGTTTACACCGGCTCCATAGGCCAAGTGGAGGGTGGCAGGCTAAACCATGGGATTGGATAAGGTTAGTCTAATTCTATAGAATTGGTCAAAGTTGATAAAGGACTTAAACACTGGAAAGCAAGTGGTTGGGTGGACCCGAATTGCGGGTGCTTTCCAAATCTAGAGACCAAACCTGATTGTAAACTTAGATACTTGGAAAAATATGGAATCAATTTTCAATTGTAGAATCTTTAGCAGATTTAAAGTAGATAATCAAGGAATAAGATGTCATGTTGAGCCCAGGGGAATCACCACTGATGCCTTATATTTGTGAGAATTATGAAGTGTTAATTCATATCGTAAGGTCTATTCTAGTCTAGCTATGTTAAAGAAGTTGTTGGATTGCCGAGTGATATGATATTGATGTATGGAGGGCCCGAATGAGTTTGATGTATGTTTAGTTTAGTCTTCTACTGTGGTTTCTCTTTTAGTAGAGGGTAGGGGTCTCATATAGTGTAAGTCTCTGTATACTTAATTAGTGTTCAAACATACCCTATGTTTGTGAAAGGCTATACTTATTTTTATATTCTTAGTTTGGATATAGGCATAGTCTCTATATACTTAATTAGTGTTCAAACATAGCCTATGTTTGTAAAAGGCTATACTTATTTTTATATTCTTAGTTTGGATATAAACATAGTATATATAGTTTGTGAAAGTTTATACTTATTTGTATATTCTTAGTTTGAATATAGAAATACTATATATAGTTTGTGAAAGTCTATACTTATTTTATTTTCTTAGTTTGGTTATAGACATAGTTTACTCATAATAAGTACTTGGGGATTAGTGTAAATATGTGTGAAGTATAGTTAATATAAGTTCATGTTTATATAAACAGATCTTAGATATGTCACTAAGGCTTTTGATTTTCCAAGTTTATGCATAAGCAGACTAGGATGATTAGGATAAGTCTTTGTATAATTAGTTTGTGAGAAAAAAGCATAGACTTAGTCATACACATTAGTAAACAAAAAATAATATAATATGTGTAAACATAGCTAATATAAGTTTGTGTTTATATAAACATTTATATAAACCGAGCTTATACATGTCACTAAGCCTTTTGAGATTCCAAATCTATGCATAAGCAGTCTAGGATTAAGATCAATATTAGGATAAATGTTTGTATAATGAGTTTGTGAAAAAAAGGCATAGACTTAGTTATACAAATGCTGAGTACAGTTAGTGTAAGACTAGGATTAGAATAAGTCTTTGTATAATGAGTTTGTGGAAAAAAGTATATACTTAATCATCTAATTGCTGAGTACAATTAGTGTAAGTCTATGCATAATTAGTTTACATAACTAACAAAAAAATCTATTTAAAATATTATATATACTTAGACTTAGTCATATAATTGCTAAGTATAGTTGCTGTAAGTCTATGCATACTTAGATTCATAACTAGCAAAAACAAATCTAATTAAAATATTATAGGTACAAATTTACATTTTCAAGGCTAAACATGGTTAATTGAGCTATAGTGTTCATTGTCTCCAAGGCCACGGAGGCCCCTCAAAAGTGAGGCCCCATGAAAGCAAGGGCAGATTGGTGCACCCATGCTTTCATGACTATAGAGCCTATCCTTCAAGCCTAGGCCTCAATGGACTTGGAGAAAATTAGCACAAAGCCCTGAGTACATCCTCTTCATCATCAACTTTGCAGTGGCTATGGAAAATAAACACTTCGCATTGCTTTATGGAAAAAATCAATATTTCTTGCATGCACATATTTGTGGCAAATCTTAAGGGTGGCAAGCATTATTTCATGCCTAGTTTCATGATTTTCTTTATAACCATATATCGATGCATCCAAAATATGCTTCCATGGCAAATCTAGTATAACAAGAAAAACATTTATTTAAACTTCTCAAATCTATTGTGTAATGTGCCTTGCTTATGATGCTACACTTCATCTGAGCTAGCAGAGGTGCTTGCGATGTGATCACGGGTGCTTGCGATGCCTTATGTTGCTTACGGTGCAATGGCAAATCAATGCTATTACAGGTGATGAGGACCAAGCAGTTGTTTGATAATCTAAATCATGTTTATGTGAACCGGGTTAGGATTTCATGCTCTTATTGCATGATGTGGCCAGGGACACAACTGTATTGATTGGTCTATTATTGTTTGCAATCACGAGGCTAATGCATTCTTAGCCATGCTTTCAAATCTTAGCTGTATGCATGCACCATTTTGCATCGATGAAGGCAATTGAGATGCATCTCTATCTTGCCAACCATGGAGAAACCTCTCAGAAAAGTTAATAGTAGCATAAAATTACTTCTTATATATTTTTTATATAGAGGTAAAAATTAATATAAAAACTTATCCTATTTAAGTTATAATTAAAGAATTAAAACTCTTATCATTTAAAATTTTCAGGTAGTATCTTGGATAAAAGATCTAATAGCGGATTTATGTTTTCCTTTGACAGTGGTGTTGTTACTTGGAGTAGCAAGAAGCAGCCAACAGTTGTCTTATCAAGTACAGAGGTAGAGTATAGGGGTGTTGTGATGGTAGTATGTAAGGTAGCATGGTTACACACGCTACTTGGAGATTTGGAACTACATGTGGATAGGAAGCTGTCACTTACTATGACAACCTTAATAGCATACACTTGTCATTTATTATGACAACCTTAGCATACAATTGGCCAAGAGCCCAGTGTTTCATATATGGACCAAACAAATAGAGGTCCAATATCACTTCATTAGAGAGAAGTTCTTTGCAGGAGATATAGATCTCATGTACGTCAACACAGAGGAGCAAGTTGCTGACATTTTCACCAAGGCCTTTGGAGCTGAGAAGCTTCATAGATCACAGCATGCTTGGAGTCTTAGAGATGGAGTTGAGCTTGAGGGGGAGTATTGAGATGTCAAGCTCAACGTGCCTAGTTGAGCATTCCACATTTACACATTGGCGTGTTTGGTAGCTGACACGATAGATCTTTGCCAGTGATTCTACAACTGGACTACACCTACATAGTCCACCTGTAGAGTTATGACATACTTATCTCTCCAGCTCACCTACTTAGCGTGTTCACATTATGGACTGATTGAATATAGTACTCTTGTACTTGTATTGGTTTTCACTTATCTTTTGTAGCCTTCTTTTGAGAGTAAGAAGAAGAAGAAGATTTCAGCCTTCCATCCTTGTGTGTGTGTTATCCATTGTTTTGTGACTCTGTGTGTGTGCTTGTAAGAGCTCAAGCTCTCTCTCTTCCCCCAATCTTTTCACACTCACAACTCAGCCAAATGTCTCCTCATAGTTAATGCCATATGTATATGTATAACCCTTGGTAACCAATCTTATCTTATACCTCCTCACACTAATCCATCTAAGTTATGCTTGACGTTATAAACACACTTACATCCAATTTCCTTCTTTTCCTTAGGTGAAGACACTAACTCCTATGTTGCATTTGCATCCAATGTTGCCTTCTCCTCATTTATGGCATCTTCCAATTTTTTATTTCCAAATGCCTGCTCAAAACAATTGGGCTCCAACTCTTGTACTGCTTTACCCATGTAAGCATAATGATGGGCTCCAACTCTTGTACTTGGGATTTGTTTTTTAAATCTTTCTTGTGCTTTTATGATAGAATTACATGCCTCAGACAAAATATGGCTAAAGTCTACAGTGAATTGGTCAACACTTTTGATTTTATAGAAAAATTTTGTAGGTGGAATTGGCAAGGCTTTATTGGCCAACAGATTTCCCTTAAGACCAAGTAGCAATAGATACGCCAAGATGTGTCATAAATTACGATTGATGCATTTCTTCTAAGATAAGTTTTCAAAAAGAATATGTGATGCATTATCTTCTTTGGAATAAAATGTAATTGTCATTATAGGAATGCTAGCCTTAAGGGATCCAAGCTAAATCTAAATTTAAAAAAATTATGAATCTTACTCGTAAGTGTGTGGATAGGTTCAATAGGATTTCTTTCAATGGAAAAAATATTGTTGATGATGGGTCTTTGACAAAGAATGAGCCACAAGATTTTCCTTTCCGAGTTGATATTGGATCATCATGGATTGAAAACTTTAAATATAGAGGAATCTTACTTAATATGTCAGTCAGTGATGCTTTGCTGATCAATCTTAATTAAGAATTCAAATCCATTAAACAATGGTTCCAAACCCTAAGGGCATGAACTATGGCACAAAGTTCCTTTTTATATGCACTATAGTGCAAAGGTCCTTGTCATATGTAATATAATTCTTTTTGGCTTGTTTGAACTTTCAACTTTCATAGCCATAGGATAGCCATCTTACATAAGTACGGTGCCACACTAATGCCTACTTGTATCAATAATGAAAAAAAATAGTTATTAAAATTTTGGAAGTCAAAGTATTGGTGCATTAGTCAAAGCATTTTTTAAAGCTTGAAAAGATTAATCACGTCATCCAATCCAATTGAAATGTCTAGCCTTTCATACAATATATAAAAATATTCTAAATTTTTTTCTATAATAGCTAGATAATGCAAGGAAGGACCTAAGTTCATGTATGTCAAACAGCTTTGGCCAAGTAACTATACATTTATTCTTTTTTGGGTCTACACAGATTCCCTCGATAGACACAATATGACGAAGGTATTCAATATGATCTTAAAAGATGTGACTCTTTTTAGGATAAAGTTGATTTTCTTTCAAGAGTTGCTCATGTTAAATACAAAGATATCATTGAAACCCACAACAACAAAATTTTGAAATTTAAGAAACATCATATTCACCATTCGATTAAAGGTTGTCGGCGCATTGGTTAAACCAAAGGGCATAACCAAGAACTCATAGAAGTGACCCATCTAAGTTTTGAGAACATTTTTATAGATATCTCCTTTGGCCATACAAACTTGATGGTAACATGATTTGATGTCAATTTTACCAAAACCCTAGCCCCTTTAAGTTTAACAAGTAAGCCATCTCTTCTAAGGATAGGGCATTGTTTTTTAATTGTGATCTTGTTACAAGAATGATAATCAATACACATTCAAAAAGTTTCGTTCTTCTTTTCTATGAGAAGGATTGGAGTTCCAAATGGCGAACTATTGGGTCTAATCAAAAACCCTCTAAACAACTCCTCAACTTGTTATTTCCTTTTATTTCACAATGTTAACTATAAGCTTTACAAGGTGGAGAGTTTCTAGGCATTATCTCAATTTTATGGTCCTCTGGTCTCGTTTTAGGAAGTTGTTGAGGTAGTTCATCCATGAAGCAATTGAAACATTTTGAAATAAATGGATGTTGAGATGGACTAGTTGGTGTATCAAAAGTAGCTGTCAATTGATTGACAAACACCAAAATAATTTTCTCTTTCTTCCTCAAAGCCCTCTTTGCTTGAGTATGGCTTAACAAAGGACTTAGTTCTCCTTTATGTTGACACTTAAGACGGATTTCTTGATCATCTTTCACCACCAACCAGATGGTGTGAGAGTTAGCGTTTGGGCTATGTTGATGCCACCATGGCATCCCCAAAATGATGTCTATCCCTTGAGTGGAGCTTCTAGAAAGTCTCATATGGTTTGATTTTTTAAATCTATGCCTTTCACCTCTTGTGTGCAATTATACTTGGTACTAGTAAATTCAGCTTTTACTTTATAACTAGAAGGTGTAGAACTTAGATTTAAGACCCTTAGTGCCTTTTGTGAAATGAAGTTGTGTGTGCTCCCATCGTCATGTAGTATTGTTACTTTTTTCAATTAATTGTTCCTTGCATCTCAAAGTATGATAATTTTTCTTGCCTCCAAAATAGTGGAGGGATCCAAGTCACCTTCTTGCTTGAAGGATTCGCCCTCTTCCTCATCTTTTGTCGATCATATGTACTCATGCCGCGAAATTTTTATGTCATCATTTGTGTCTCTCTTTGTGGCAATAATAGCGTTGGATTATACAGTGCTTTAGCTTTATGTTGGAGGTTTTTATAGCAGCTTCATTTCTCACATGTTAGTCATCCTAATCTCATCAAAGTTCTTCGGAGAAAGATGTGTCAGACACTCGTGCTTCTCTAGGAATATCAATTTTTCTTTCAGAGTTTAAAGCTAAAAAGATTGCCAAACTAAGAGAGCAAGGACAGAACGTGTTCACATTAGCTCTAATAGTAGGCTTGAATCCTTAGCTCTAATAGAAGTCTTGAGTCCAACAATAAACTTTCATTTTTGCTCTCTCTTGATAACTTTTCAACAACTTGGACTTGAAGCAATAATTGCCAAAACTTGCATACATAAGCAAACATGTTTTTTTTATGCAAGGTATCCCATTATTACCTTCCTTTGACCTTAAAATGAGAAGGCAATAAATTTTTCTTGACTAAACTTATTGTCTCCCTCTAACACGTTTGTAATACACTCTGGAAAATTAGGTTGTCAAATGTACAAGTGAGGCATAGCAAAATGCCCATCTAGCCTTCACCTTGGTGAATTGGATTGAACTTAGCCTTACAGTTCCCTAATTGTTTCAAATTAAGTCCGCTCTATATTTGGTTGATATCTAAAATATTAACATTAAAGTAATATACTTCATAATAGTTTTTCTTAGAAGCATACTAATGATAAACTTGAGGTTCATTCTCATAGAATGCAAACTCTTTCTCAATTGAATATAAAGTCAAAGATAACTTGAATTTTCCCTTAACCTTTATTTGGCTACAGGTTCCTAGCAACTCTCTACAAGTTATTTCCAAGCTAAATTCAAAGCTAAGGTCCATATGATCTTCCACTTACTTTTCAAGCCTTTCTTCTTTATCTACTTATTTATGTTATTTTTTCTCTTTATCTTCTTTTTCTCCTTGGTCTTGAGGCCCTTTTTGACTTTATTGTTTAGTTATTGCTAGATGTCTTCCTCTAATTAAACTTCTTCTTCTTCATTTTGCTAGCCTACTTCATATGGAAATCCTCAACCTACGCTTTAAAATGCATCCCTATGTGGTATGTATTTTCAACTCCAGTGGTCACTATAATTCTTCATCAGATCCTTGGCTACTACCTTCACTAGATCCTTAGTTTTCTATTTTATCTTCTAGGTATTATCATTTCTTCATCCGCCTCCTCTTTGTCTTCGTGTTCTTTTTTCTTCTCTTTGGGGGACACTTCCTCACCTTTATTTTCTATATGTTGCATTTTGAATACGCAATTCCTCTTTCTTCTTGTGGGAGGTTCCTTTTTCTCTTGTGCTTCAAAGAATTAGCATCACCCTCCTTGATAATATTCATCCTAATGGGTGCAAGTTGTCAATTATTTTTCTATTAACTACTATAAGATTTGAAAGGTATAGAATGTATGGCAATTCTTTGGTGTCCCTTAATCCTCAAGGTCAAAATTTCTTAGTCTTCCTACATTACTTCTTTTTCTTATTATCCTTTTTATAATGCCATGTGGATTTTTTTCCATCATCATTGCTTTAAGGTGGGTTTACTCTTCATCCTATCAAAAGGCCTTTATCATGGAAATATCTATTATAACCATCATGACATCGTTCTCTTCTAGGATTTTCTTTTATCAAAACTTTCGCCGCAAGTTGTGATTAGGGGTAATATTTGTGTCAAGGATGCCAAAGTAACAACAAAGAATATTTGACCAAAAAAAAAGAGGACCTTCTTTATGATGTAGGCACATTGCATACTTAACTTGCTATTCAGCAATAATTCCCAAAAAGAGTGTAAGACTATATTGCAAAAATATCTCACCCAAACTTGTAGACTCCATAATTTTGAGTATGTATGCATAGGCATTGTTTGATGACCCTAACTAGCTACCACTAGATCTCCTACATTTCTCTAGGCCTTCCACTTTATATTTGTTGGCTTCTTGTAAGAGATACTCTAATAAGAAACTTCACATTGGAAGAGGTAGAGATAATGATAAATTGCGAACAAAACTTTTTGCACCTTGATCTGACATTATACTGGGTAGACTTTTCATTGTAGCATGTCATAATTTCCTCAATTATGATTAGGGGCAATATTTGTGTCAAGGATGCCAAAGTAACAACAAAGAATATTTGACAAAAAAAAAAGAACCTTTTTTAGGATGTAGTCACATTGAATACTTAACTTGCTATTTAGGCCCTCCACTTGATATTTATTGGCTTATAATAAAAGGGATTAAAATAAGAAACTTCGCATGGGGAGAGAGAATGATAAATTGCGAACAAAACTTTTTGCACATTTATCTTACATTGTGTTGGGTAGACTTTTCAATGTAGTATGTCATAATTTCATCATACTTAATTTACAATTACATTATAATTTATTCATATCCTTATTACGGCAGGGTATCCCGTGGAGCTCAAAAATTACAAGTTGATCATCCTTGGTTACACTATCACCAAAAACTTTAATTTTGTTCTTGAATATTTCGTCAACAATTTTCCACAGGGAGGCATGCTAGTTGGAGACAATTATTTCATTTTGGATCATTTCACTTTAAAGGTTATTAAAAAGGAGGCACAAACAAGGTTTCAAAAGTTGTGTTGTGGATCTTATTGTCCCGTGAAAAAAGTATTGCAACAAAACTAAGTTCCCCTCTAGATCTTAGTTGGATAACAATGACTTTTTGTGAGCAAGCGACTAGAAAAGAAATAGAGATGCATGTCTATCTTGCCAACCATGGAGAAACCTCTCAAAGATGTTAAGATTAGCATAAAATTACTTCTTATATATTTTTTATATAGAAGTAAAAAATTAATATAAAAACTTATCCTATTTAAAAATAATTAAAACTCCTATCATTTAGAAATTTCAGGTAGCATCTTGGATACCAGATCTAATAGCAAATTTATGTTTTCCTTTGAGAGTGGTGTTGTTACTTGGAGCAGCAAGAAGCAGCCCACCACAATTGCCTTGTCAAGTACTACAGAGGTAGAGTATAGGGGTGTTATGATGGTAGCATGGTTACACACACTACTTGGAGATTTGGAACTACATGTGGATAGGAAGCTGTCATTTACTATGACAACCTTAGTAACATATAGTTGTCATTTATTGTGGCAATCTTAGTATACAATTGGCCAGGGACCGAGTGTTTCATATACAAACCAAACACATAGAGGTCCACTATCACTTCATCAGAGAGAAGGTCTTGGCAGGAGATATTGATCTCGTGTACATCATCACAGAGGAGCAAGTTGCTGACATTTTCACCAAGGCCTTGGGAGCTAAGAAGCTTCGTAGATTCCACAGCATGCTTGCAGTCTTGGAGATAGAGTTAAGTTTGAGGTGGAGTACTAAGATGTCAAACTCAACCATAGTTGATTTTCATGACGTGCCTAGTTGAGCATTCCACATTTACACATTGGCGCATTTGGTAGTTGACACGATAGATATTTGCCAGTGATTCTGCAACTGCACTACACCTACATAGTCCACCTGCAAAGTTATGACATACTTATCTTGTCAGCTCACCTACTTAGCATGTTCACATTATGGACCGCTTGAACATACTACTCTTATACTTAAGTTGGTTTTCACTTATATTTCGTAGCCTTCTTTTGAGAGTAAGTAGAAGAAGAAGATTTCAGCCTTCCATCCTTGTGTGTGTATTATCCATTAATGTGCGACTGTGTGTGTGTGTGTGTGTGTGCTTGTAAGAGCTTAAGCTCTTTCTCTTCCCCAATCTTCTCACACTCACAACTCGGCTAAATGTCTCCTCATATTTAATGCCATATGTTTATGCATAATCCTTGGCAACCAATCTTGTCTTATACCTACTCACTGGTTCATCTAAGTTATGCTTGACCTTATACACACACTTATATCCAATTTCCTTCTTTTTCTTAGGTAAAGACACTAACTCCTATGTTGCATTTGTATCCAATGTTTCCTTCTCCTCATTCATGGCATCTCCTAATTTTTTATTTCCAAATGCCTGCTCAAAACAATTGGGCTCCAACTCTTGTATTGCTTTACCCATTTAAGTATAATGAGGGGCTCCAACTCTTATACTTTCGATTTGTTTTTTAAATCTCTCTCGTGCTTTTAAGATATAACTACAGGCCTAAGACAAAATATGGCTAAAGTCCATAGTGAATTGGTCAACACTTTTGATTTTATAGAAAATTCTTGTAGGTGGAATTCTCATTGCTTTAGTGGCCAACTGATTTCCCTTAAGATCAAGTAGCATTAGATATGCCATGATGTGTCATAAATTGCGATTGATGCATTTCTTCTAATATAAGTTGTCAAAAAGAATATGTGATGCATTATCTTTTTTGGAAGAAAATGTAATTGTCATTATAGGAATACTGGCCTCCTTGAGGGATCCAGTTACTATTATGGAGCTAAATCTAAATTTAAACAAATTATGAATCTTACTTGTAAGTGTGTGGATAGGTTTGATAGGTTTGATAGGATTTCTTTCAATGGCAATAATATTGTTGATGATGGGTCTTTGACTCAAAGAATGAACCACAAGATTTTCCTTTCCGAGTTGATATTGGATCATCATGGACTGAAAACTTTGAATATAGAGGAATCTTACTTAATATGTCGGTCAATGATGCTTTGCTGATCAATCTTAATTAAGAATTCAAATCCATTAAACAATGGTTCCAAACCCTACGGGCATGAACTATACCACAAAGCTCCTTTTTATAAGCACTATAGCACAAAGGCCCTTTTCATATGTACTATAATTCTTTTCAGCTCATTTGAACTTTCGACTTTCATAGCTATATGATAGCCTTCTTACATAAGCACGGTGCCACACTCATGCCTACTTGTATCAATAACGACAAAAAAGAATGGTTATTAAATTTTGGAAGTCAAAGTATTGGTGCATTAGTCAAAGCATTTTTTAAAGCTTGAAAAGATTGATCATGTCATCCAATCCAATTGAAATGTCTAGCCTGTAATACAATATATAAAAATATTCTTAAAAAAAACTTTCTGTGAAGGACCTAAGTTCATGTATATCACACAGCTTTGGCCAAGTAATTATATATTTATTCTTTTTTGGGTCTACACAGATCCCTCGATAGACACAATATGACGAAGGTATTCAATATGATCTTAAAAGATGTCTCTTTTTAGGATAAAGTTGATTTTCTTTCAAGTGTTGCTTATGTTTTTGATGATTCTTACTAAATACAAAGATATCATTAAAAACCACAATAACAAAACTTTGAAATTTAAGAAATATCATATTCATCATTCGACTACAGGTTGCCGGAGCATTGGTTAGACCAAAGGGCATAACTAAGAACTCATAGAAGTGACCCGTCCAAGTTCTGAGCACATTTTTCCAGATATCTTCTTTGGCCATACAAACTTGATGGTAACATGACTTGAGGTCAATTTTACCAAAACCCTAGCCCCTTTAAGTTTAACGAGCAAGCCTTCTCCTCTAAGGATAGGCTATTGTTTTTTATTGTGATCTTGTTACAAGAACGATAGTCAATACACATTCAAAAAGTTTCATTCTTCTTTTCTATGAGAAGGATTGAAGTTCCAAATGGGGTCCAAATGGGGTCTAATCAAACCCCATTCAAACAACTCTCCGACTTATTATTTCCTTTTATTTCACAATGTTAACTATAAGCTTTACAAGGTGGAGAGTTTCCAGGCATTATCTCAATTTTATGGTCCTCTGGTCTGGTTTTAGGAAGTTGTTGAGGTAGTTCATTCATGAAGCAATTGAAACGTTTTAAAATAAATGGATGTTGAGATGGACTAGTTGGTGAAGCAAAAGTAGCTGTCGATTGATTGACAAACACCAAAGAATTTTTTCTTTCTTCCTCAAAGCCCTCTTTGCTTGAGTATGGCTCAACAAAGGACTTAGTTCTCCTTTATGTTGACACTTAAGACAGATTTCTTGGTGATCATCTTTTACCACCAACCAGATGGTGTGAGAGTCAACGTTTGGGCTATGTTGATGCTACCATGGCATCCCCAAAATGATGCCTATCCCTTGAGTGGAGCTACTAGAAAGTTTCAAATGGTTTGATTTTTTCAATCTACGCCTTTCACCTATTGTGTGCAATTATACCTGGTACTAGTAAATGTGGCCTTTACTTTATAACTAGAAGGTATAGAACTTAGATTTAAGACCCTTAGTCCTTTTCTGAAATGAAGTTGTATGTGCTCCCATCGTCATGTAGTATTGCTACTTTTTTCCATTCATAGCTTGCATCTCAAAGTATGATCATTTTTCTTACCTCCAAAATAGTCGAGGGATCCAAGTCACCTTCTTGCTTTAAGGATTCGTCCTCTTCCTCATCTTTGTCGATCATATGTACTACTGCCACGGAATTTTTATGTCATTGTATGTGTCTCTCTTTGTGGCAATAATAGTGTTGGATTATACAGTTCTTTAGCTTTATGTTGGAGGTTTTTAAATCATCTTCATTTCTCACATGTTAGTCATCCTAGTCTCATCAAAGTTCTTTGGAGAAAGATGTGTCGTCAGACACTTGTGCTTCTCTAGGAATATCAATTTTTCTTTCAGAGTTTAAAGCTAAAGAGATTGCCAAGCTAAGGGAGCAAGGACGGAACAATGTCGCATCAGCTCTAATAGTAAGCTTGAGTCCTTAGCTCTAATAGAAGGCTTGAGTCTAACAATAAACTTTCATTTTTGCTCTCTTGCTAACTTTTCAACAACTTGGACTTGAAGCAATAATTGCCAAAACTTGTAGACATAAGCAGACATCTTTTTTTATGCAAGGGATCCCATTGTTACCTTCCTTTGACCTTAAAATGACAAGGCAAGAAATTTTTCTTGAGTAAACTTATTGTCTCCCTCTAACACGTTTGTAATACACTCTAGAGAATTAGGTTATCAAATGTACAAGTGAGGCATAGCAAAACGCCCATCTAGCCTTCACCTTGGTGAATTTGCCTTACGCGAACTGAACTTAGCCTTACAATTCCCTAGTGTTTTGTTGCTTTGTTTCAAATTAATGGACCCTTTGATGCCTTTCTTCTGAGCCTTTTGACAAGTCAGCTCTATATTTGGTTGATATCTAAAATATTAATGTTAAAATAATATACTTCATAATAGTTGTTCTTAGAAGCATACTAATGATAAATTTGAGGTTCATTTTCAAAACTTTTAGTAAATGCATCTCTTTTTTCAAATGCTTGCTCAATTGAATATAAAGTCAAAGATAAGTTGAATTTTCCCTTAACCTTTATTTGGCTACAAGTTCCCAGCAACTCTCTACATGTTATTTCCAAACTAAATTCAAAGCTGAGGTCCATATGATCTTCCACGTACTTTTCAAAGCTTTCTTCCTTATCTACTTATTTATGCTATTTTTTCTCTTTATCTTCTTTTTTTCTCCTTAAACTTGAGGCCCTTTTTTACTTTAATGTCTGTGTCAATTATTGTTTTGTTATCGCTAGATGTCTTCCTCTAATTTAAACTTCTTCTTCTGCATTTTTCTAGCCTACTTCATATGGACGTCCTCAACCTACGCTTCCACTTGATATTTGTTGGCTTCTTATAAGAGACTCTAATAAGAAACTTCACATTGCAAGAGGTAGAGATAATGATAAATTGCGAAAAAAACTTTTTGCACATTGATCTGACATTATATTGGGTAGACTTTTCATTGTAGCATGTCAAAATTTCCTCAATTGTGATGAGGCAATATTTGTGTCCAGAATGCCAAAGTAACAACAAAGAATATTTGACAAAAAAAGACAACCTTTTTTAGGATGTAGTGACATTGCATACTTAACTTGCTATTTAGGCCCTCCACTTTTTGATATTTATTGGCTTATAATAAGATGGATTCAAATAAGAAACTTCGCATTGGGAGAGAATGATAAATTGCGAACAAAACTTTTTGCACGTTTTGCATTGTGTTGGGTGGACTTTTCAATGTAGTATGTCATAATTTCATCATACTTAATTTTACAATTCCATTACAATTTATTCATATCCTCACAATAGGGTATCCCATGGAGCTCAAAAACTACAAGTTGATCATCCTTGGTTACACTATCACCAAAAACTTTGATAATTTCCCACAGGGAGCCATGCTAGCTGGAGACAATTATTTCATTTTGGATCATTTCACTATAAAGGTTTATTAAAAAGGAGGCACAAACAAGGTTTCAAAAGTTTACTATTGTGTTGTGGATCTTATTGTCCAGTGCAAAAAGTATTGCAACAAAACTAGGTTTCCCTCTAGATCTTAGTTGGATAAGAATGAATTTTTGTGAGCAAGCGACTAGAAAAGAAATAGTGTAGGAGCAATGTTTGATGATGTGAGGAGGAACTTGAATAAGCGGGGTTGTCCACCTTCCCTTACGCTCCTTCAATTGCACATCAATAAGATGGTTGACATCATTAAAAGCTGGGATTGGTCAATGGCTCTATGCTAAAAGATAAAGGTTGTGGCTTTATGCTGATTAATATCATGTAGCTACATTGGCCTCAGAATTTAAATTAACCACCAATCATTTTACATATTACCTTACGTGGATTTATGTGTTTAAAGGCGGCCTACACCTCAGGTGGATATATTTGGAGGCCCAAGTACTTGCACATACATTTGCTACATGCTTTGCGGATTGTCATTGGCCAGATTATGGGTCTTGCCAAAGGTATGAAACGGAGATTTATGGGGGTCCACAACCATGGCAGGACTGTAATACCTGACATTCTGCAACACAAGGAAATTTGAGACAAAGTATGCTAATGTCTTCGTTGTATGTTGCATTAATGCAAAGAGAAGTGATCAAAAGATAGAAACTATAAGGATAGTCTTTTGAAAACAAAAGGAAATAATATAGGCTTACTACCTTCTTTTACCATGGTAACAGGACTGCAAAAAGGGAGGCACAAAGGCCTCTAGCATAGAAAGGCAGACTAGTCCTAAGATACCTTGGAGGCATGTCAAATGCATTTGTGGGAGACCCTTTTCAATGCAACTACATTCCTTCTTACACGGCCTGACTGATGTATCCACACAGACTAGGCATCCAATGCCTTGCACCATAAGATCTTCATCAGATAACTAGAGATAGATTATGTGCCACAGCCTCTCAATGACCTTAAAATTCATTAACGTATTTATACACGTGCATATATCACGCTTTACTTAATTAGTTGCCTTCTTAGCTAGGCCCCTTACAAAGTAACTTTCACTTAGTTTAACTAGTGTCTTATCTTTTCCCATTCTTTGTGATAGAGATAACTTTGACTTATCTCATTGGTCTCATAAACCCTAATTAAGCCAGAAAAATGGCTCAGTATGTGTTTTTTGTAAAGAATATTTTTATTGATAGCAAACAACTTTAAAACTACTCCAGGGTATGTAAATGGTTGCACCCCTCATGGATGATTTATCATTAATAAATCAACAAGTAAAGTCCTGTCAACATCCCTGAGCGACATCTAATCTGCAGTACTCAAGGGACCCATGGTAGCCTTCTTGATCAAGGACAATACACTTTGACACCATCTCCTATTCAAATGAGCAACTTGCAATAGGGTAGGACATCCAAAAACCTGGCAGATTTAAAAGCCAGGCAGCACTCATACCCTAGTGAACAATGAGACTCCAACTTCCAATGTCCTGTATTGAGACAACAAAAGATCACAAGGATAATTCATTGCCTGGTAGGGCACATTTGCACCCCATTACCTTTTATACAAAATTCAGCAGCTCTCAAAATGATGTGATATGGCCTCTCAAGTCAGTTAACACAAAAAGCTAGCAGGGAGCGATTGGGACTTGCCTCCATCAAACCTACCAAAAGGTAACACACTATCATGGAATGAAAGAGAGAATTTGTAGCCCAAAAGAAGAGGGCTTGCTATGGTGATTTCAGGACAGGAAAAGCGATAACATCTCTTATACTTGCACTGTCTGTGAGTAGCATCACTAGTCTGTCAATGCCTATACCCTGCCACAGAGAATGTGCATATTATGTAACCTTATCAACCACCACAGAAGAAATGAGCAGAGAGGTTTTCGAGCAAAAATGCACAATACCATTCCAGCCGTGGGAGGCATGCCATACTCCAAGGCAGTCAAGAAGTCCTCATCTAACTCAACTTGATATGCATCCTCGTCATCTTCAACATTTGCATTGTTGCCACGGGCACTGGCCTTCTCTGCAGCTAAAGCGACGTACTCATTGTGTGCTCTCACTTGCATTTCTAGCCGTTTTCTCTGATACCAAGAAAAACCCACTCGATCTTTAGCCCACATAACAAGATATAAGACCGAAGCAAGAGGGTCATAAAGCTTCCAATGTAGCATAGCTCCCAATGAAGCTACGGAAATAGAAGCTCATAGAGACATGAATGACAGTTCATAAAAGCTCAGAACATGCTGTATGCAAACCTGATCAACAGGATCAGTCAGTTCTGAAAAAGCGTTTGCAATTTCTCTTCCGTAAATATAAAGCTCAAATCTCTCTGTAAAACCTTGAAGGCTGCTTCTTGGACAGTTAAACACGGTTAGTATTCTACCAATTATATCACTGAAGCCAAATGTGTGCATATTTACCTTGGTCATTCATAAAATATGAAGTCATACGCGCACAACTAGATCTATCCCGTTGGCAGGCCATTGCCCATGTGCCTATCATACCACACTGCCCAGAAGACTGAATTTGAACCCCGACAACTTCATACATACATCCATACATTCATACATACTCACATTTATGCATGCATGCATGTGTACATACCTACATATATACATACACACATACATAAATACATGCAGGCCCTTGCACAGGTGCCTACACCACATTGCCCACAAGACTCTGAGTTCAAACTACATCCATACATACACACACATGTATGCATGCATGCATGTGTACATACCTACATATACATAAGTGCATGCATACATCCATTCATCCATGCATGCATACTAAATGTACATATGTATGTACCCGTGCATGTGTGTGTGTGTGTGTGTGTGTGTGTGTGAGAGAGAGAGAGAGAGAGAGAAAGAGAGAGAGAGAGAGAGAGAGAACTAGAGCTGTAGTTTAGAACAGGCATGTACATATGTATGTACCCGTGCATGTGTGTGTGTGTGTGTGTGTGAGAGAGAGAGAGAGAGAGACAGAGAGAGAGAGAGAGAACTAGAGCTGTAGTTTAGAACAGGCACACCTTTTGTGTGGTTTAGCAAGAGGAGAAACTTCAATGGGATAATCAATGACAAAAGTTGGTTGGGTCAATGTCCTCTCAACATGTGCCTCGAACACCTAGCTTGCATAGTGCGATCAGAAAACGGTTCTGTCTTGTAATGCATTGAAAATCCGATATGATTAGGGAGACAAAATTGTGCCAACCTCATTAAGGACTTGGCCAATAGAGCTGCACGAATGGACCTTGTTACTGAATTTTTGCAACTCATCATGCTCAGAAAGCGCTGACAGAGCAGCCGACTTTGCATCATCCAGATTACCACTCATTCTACTGAAATCTACACCCGTAGCCTCCAGCACTAGCTCAAGCATGCTGGCCCTTCTCCATGGTCTCTTCAAAGATATATCAGTTCCCTGAATGACAAAACATCATGCTCAAAGAGCATTAAAAGCAAGCTACAAAGCTCCAAGGGAACTTACAAGTTACTACCTCTATTCTCTAAAGATGAAGCTCAAGTCATCATCTTGAGCAAGTCTACAAAGACACAACCAGATGACAGCATCCATTAGTCCTTACCTGATAATTAATGTCTTCACTACCCTTGCAGTCTAGCGCACAAGAAGTGATAAGCTCCTCTGCCATGTCCATCATATCATTATAGTCTGCATATGCCTGGTAGATCTGGAATAGAGTAGCGAGAAAGAAGACTAGAATGCTTAAGAACTTGGTATCAGAACCCTTCTCTGCCGGAAAGCAGTTATAAGAGTGGGTACCTCTATACTCGTAAACTCGGGGTTGTGCCGGGTGGAGATCCCTTCATTGCGAAAGATGCGGCCTATTTCATACACTTTCTCGAAACCTCCAACCTTGTATAGCAACACATTTTAGTAAGACTGCTAATATGATGTGTATTGCAAGTCTTTTGAATCCAATGATAGTCTAGTGAGCTTACCACCATCCTCTTCAAGTGGAGCTCTGTTGCAATCCGCAAGTATAAATTTCTGTGCAAAGCATTATGATGTGTCACAAAAGGTCTTGCTTCTGCTCCTCCGGCTGCTCCCTAAATTCAAATAACAGATGAATTGACGAATTTAAAAAAAACCAAAAAAAAAAAAACTTTCAAAGTCTACTTATGTTTCTTCCTTTCATAACCCACATAGCAGCACCATGACTCAACCCAACCCTTCGCATTCCCTGCTCACCTGCTCCCCTCTCCCTTGTTGCATGCCCCTACATGCTTCTCCCCTCTCTGTTTGCTCTTTATCACGACACCCCCCCCTCTCCCCTTCACCAAGCCGCTCTTATCGAGTACAGACACACATTCTGATATCCAGTTCCTTGAAAATGGAAATATCCAGACAGAATTTGACAAGGCCACCTTGGTGGAGAGGGTCCTGCAATTCAGCCCCATCTTGACACCCAGCACACATGCGTTCTTCGCTTGATGGTGACATGGATTCTCACCAGTTCATTTCCCAGGCCTCCCCAGAGAACACCATGGGCTTCTCCCACTGATTGGGCACCCTTTGTGACATGTACTTGAGATCCCTTGGATGATGGCAGAACCTGAGCTGCTAGTCTCCCGTTCCTGTGCTTATCTCTTCTCCGGAGAATGTTCAGTAGCACCTCGACCCCCGTTTTGGATGGTTCACTCTGCATGCAAAACATCAAGTCCTTAGACCTCCTGGCCAACGTTTCGTCTGCCACTAGTTGCATAACTTAGCGTACACTTGTCCTCAGCCATGCCACCCCACTCAAAAAACACTCGGCGCAGGCCCATCGGTCACTGTGTGCCAGCATGTGAAACCCCTTGGCGCTCGCCAAAGACCACTGCCCCCACCATCCACACCCTCAACATGGGTGGTGTCTGTCGTAAGTGGCAGCAGCAGCAGCAGCAGCAGCAAGCTCCCCTCAAGCCAAGTGGAAGGAGACATCTGCGTCATAGTCACCAAAAATGGGAACGGAAATGTTTGAGGAATGAAAACGGGGAAACGAGTTTTTAGGGGTGAAAACAGCCATTTCCTGTGACAATATCACTTGGGAAACGAGAAACGGCCATGGAAACGGATGGGGTCTGGAAACAGAGAAACGTGTTTCTAGGGCTCGAAATGGTCATTTCCTGTGACTATGGTCCGCATCACACCCACAATGGAGGCGCACCCACCACAAGGGGTGTGCCTCCCCAAGAGCGAGACCTGAGGTGACCGTTCGTACCCCGATTGGTTAAGAGAATTTATCTCCAGATCAGCCCTGAAAGTATCCCAAGGATTTGGTAGGCCACCAGCCGCTCTTGCCAGCCCAAATGTGGCCCACAGCATCGTCTTTCCCTCGGCTCAGGATGTGGTCCCACCTTCACAGGCCTCCCATTCAGCTTCCGTTGAGGAAAGGACCCTCCCGCCACCCAAATGGAAACCCATCTTGCTCCCCTCTCCTTGTAGATTCTGTTGGTGTTGGACTCACACACTCACACACAGAATCCTGCAAATTAGGGTTAGGTGCAGGAAGAAGAAGCTCACACAGAAATGAGAGAGAGAGAGAGAGAGAGAGAGAGAGAGTTGTATTAACATCTACTAGAGGCCGAACGCGACCTATGAGACAAATCAATGTACAACTGTCGATGTCCTCTAGATGTTCAGAAAAAAAGGACAAAATGAACATGAAATAAACTATGAAAGTACTGAGCTAGTGGGGGGGTGTGATGGATGGAGCACTACTGCTAGAGGCTCAGTATGCAACCTATATGCGTAGGGTATACAAGAATGCAATGCAGATCTGTCTAGCTCCAACCAGTACCATAATGGGGGTGTAATATGTGATACATAGGCGATGGCGAGGCAAAAATCCATCGGAGCATGATCTCCGGTGTGAGTGTAAGTGAGCGAGCCGCTCCTGGATATGGTGCTGATGTCGAGCTTGTATCTCTGTGATCTCCCTTTGATGTAGTCTGGGAGTCTGGTAGCTTGGTGCTCTCGGTCTCCGTCTAGCTCGGAGGTCCGCAGCACGCTGAAGTGTAACCCCCTTCTCGGAGAGAGAGAGCCAAAAGTGTAGTAGCCACAAAATGCAAGTCAACCCTTGCATGTGTCACATCCATATAATGTGGAAGTACAAAATATTATATGGATAGAGTGTCCTTTCACACTTGATATCCAAGGGGAAAAACCACATGGGAAAAAGTGTCCTTGGTGAAGCCCTGTTCACACATAGCACTACCATAAGTGAGCATATGTCTACAAATCCCCCCTGTAGTGAAAGTGTGAACCTGTACAAGGTAGCAGATCACTCTCTGTATGAGTGTAAGCCCAAAGCTTTGCGGAAAGCTTCAAACTTTTCTCGAGGTAAAGCCTTTGTGAATAGATCTGCAACATTATCCTGTGTAGGGCTGTAAGACAAACTGATCTCCCCTGCATGTAACCTCTCTCTGACGTAGTGATAATGAATCTCAATGTGCTTGGTACGTGCATGAAATACGGGATTTCATGCCATGGCACTCTAGCTATCAGTGAGAATGGTGGTGGGTGTCTGTTGACACTTACGAAGATCAGCCAATAATCTCCTCAACCATACACAATCTACTATAGCTGTGAAGACTGCCCTGTACTTAGCCTCACAACAAGTAGATGCGGCAACAGTGGGTTCATTTTGCTCAACCAAGATATGCATGAACTGCCAAGGAAAAAACAATTCCCACTGGTGGATTGCCTGGTATCATAATCACCAACCCACTCTGAATCACTGTATGCATAAAGCTGCAAGCTGCCCCCCCGGGATAGAACAAACCAAGATTCAAGGTACCCTGAAGATAACGAAAAATGCGTTTGACTGCTTGCCAATGCTTTCTGCCTGGGCTGTGCATGAATTTGCTCAACAAAGACACCCCAAAAGATATGTCAAGCCTCGTGTTACACAAGTAAATGAGACATCCCAATGCATAGTCACAAGGAACGGGGGACGGTAACGGGGGACGGGGACGGGGACGGGGACGGGGGACGGCCATAAGTAGGGAACGGGGACGGGGGAGGGAACGGCACTCAAAAAATACTTTTTTTTTAAGTTTTTCCACCCTCAGGTAACTACGCAGGCACCGGCTAACTCTACTTTGTGAGTCCCCCATATATGAGGAGAAGGCATTTATGAGTAGCACGGGTCACCTGATAGGTCCCGGTTTAAACACCGGATGGTGGCCGATTGTGGCCAGATAGCATGAGACGATTCTGGAGAAGGTTGGCACATTGCCAACCAGGCTACATGCATATGCGGTGAGTTATTATACACCTACTGCATATGGGCTGTAAATTTTGGGTCCGTTGCGGCGCGCAGTTTCACACCAGCCTACTTGGGGGAAGGTGCGGAGGGGGACGTGAGCCCCTCTCTGCAGGCCGTTTACGCTAAACTCCATGTTTGTAGCCTTGCAGCCTTATTCTTACATAGATATTAGATAGGCAAGAGAGAGGCAAGGGCAAGTGAGAGAGAAAGAGGCAAGGGCCAAGCCTCAAGGGCCAAGGCCGAAGGCCCCAAAGCTCAAGCCTAAATGCCAAACCTCAAGGCAAGAGAGTGGCAAGGGCCAAGGCAAAAAACGGTAGGCGCAACGGCAAAAAAAGGCGAGCAACAGCTCTCTGCCGTCCCCGACCGGCGTCCCCGTCCCTACGTCGTCCCCGTCGCCGTTCCCTGTGAGAAACGTGCCGTGGGGGACGTCCGTCCGTCCCCGTTGCTAATCCGTCCCGAATCGCCGTCCCCGCGTTCCAAGCTGCCATCCCCTCCGTCCCCTGTGATTATGTCCCACTGCCTGGCTGTAAATGCCGGCCTCAAAAGGCTCTCCAATATCATGCATAGTAAGCCGTACACCTGGTTCTACTGGAGTAGAAACGGGCTTACATTCATCCATGTGAAGCCCTTTTTAGCAAACGTTTTATGTACTTAGTTTGCTGCATAACAATGCCATCATCTGTATGCATAAACTGTATGCCGAGATAGTAGTGTAAAGGTCCCAAATCTGACATATCAAATTCAGCTTTCAAATCAGCTTTGAAATCTAAAATTTGTGCTTTGCTAGTCCCTATAATAAGCATGTTATCTACATCCAAGATGACTGAGAATATCGGCACCGGTTTTCTTCACATACAATGTGCTTTCAGCTGGACTATTCACATAACCTTGGCTAGTTAGATGAGCATGTATTTTATCATACCAAGCTCTTGGAGCTTGCTTTAACCCATACAATGCTTTGTGTAGCCTGCATACTTTATGTTCCTCACCAGGAACTACAAAACCAATGGGCTGATTTACATATACTTCCTCTTGTAAATCCCCATTTACGAATGTAGTTTTGATGTCCAATTGATGCACTTTCCATCCTTTATGTGCAGCCAATGCAATCACTGATCTTATCGTAGTCATTCTCGAAGTAGGAGCAAAAGTCTCCTCATAATCTATTTCCTTTTTCTCGGAGTCGCCTTAGCCACAAGTCTTGCTTTGTACCTGTCAATAGTACCATCAGACTTCATTTTGACTTTGTACACCCACTTTGTTCCAATGACATGCTTGCCTTTCGGCAAGTCCACAAGATCCCAAGTATTGTTCTTCATGATAGAAGAGATTTCATCTTGCATAGCTTGCACCCAGTGCTCATTCTCATGTGCTTCTTCATAAGAAGAAGTCTCTTCTGAATCAAAGAGACCACCCATGGCTAATGCAGACTCCCCATGATGCATATTCAATGCATGGCTGGAACTAGCCCTTGTTCTACCTGTGAGTGGAGCTGTAAGTTTGCTTTCTTGCAAAGTTTTCAGCAACCATCTTGGCACCGACTTGGCTATGTCTATGGTTGTTTGCCCTTCCCTGACAAGATCTTCTACTTCTTCCATAGAAGGGGGCTGAATGGTTGGCTGTTCCACATGTTCTACATGAGGATTTTCTTGTGTAGGGGCTAGCTGAACTGAATCCCCCCTAATTGCAATGGGTAGTAGTCCATCAAACATGTCATGTATGCCTCTATCATTACTTTTATACAAGTTGTACATGGGCTGTACTGAATTTGCAGCAAAAACCACATCTCTACTGACAAAAATCCTGCGTGTTGTTGGATTATAAAGACGGTATCCTTTGCTCTCATTGCTGTAGCCCACAAAAATGCACTTCATTGCTTTATCATCTAGCTTTGTTCGGAGTTGTTCTGGCACATGTGCATATGCCAAACACCCAAATGTACGCATATAATCCACTTTTGGCTTTCGGCTATACCAAGCCTCAAATGGTGCTATGGTTTTCAAAGCTGTTGTTGGACACCTGTTCAACACGTAAGTTGCAGTGTGCACACATTATAGCTTCCATCCAAAAATTGTGAGGCAACTTTTTTGCTTTCACCATGCATCTTGCCATCTCCATGAGAGATCTATTTTTCCCCTCAGCTACACCATTCTGCTGCGGTGTATAAGGCACAGTACACTGGTGTTTAATGCCCTTTTGAAGCATATAATCCTTAAATGCATTTGACATGTATTCTCCACCTCTATCTGAGCGGAGTGTTTGGACTTTACATCCACACATATTTTCAGCCATTGCTACAAAGTGTCGAAAGCATGTAAACACCTCTACTTTCGCTTTCAAGGGGTAAACCCAAGTAAACCTGGAGTAGTCATCAATGAATGTGACGAAATAAAGATGCCCCCCTATGGATGGTGTCCTCATTGGACCACATACATCATTGTGTATGAGCTGTAATTTACTTTCAGCTCTAACAGCTCCATCCTTGGGGAATGGTTTTCGATGCATCTTTCCCAAAATACACCCCTCACATACATGTCTTGTTGGAGACTCAAGAGGCAGCATATTATCAACCATATGATGCTTCTGCAAAAGCATCAAACTCCGAAAATTTACATGCCCAAAACGAGCATGCCATAGCTCTACATCATGCATAGCAGGAGTGTGGACAGCCACTGTATTTGCATCATAAGTACGCTTGTCATAGCTATCCAGCTTATACAAGCCTTTGTATCATGTTCCAGAAGTGACTATTTCATAACCCTTTGATGGGTCTTTTACGAAACACTTCCCATCTTTAAATTCAACCTTTAAACCTTGGTCGTTTATGGCTGAGACAGAGAGCAGATTTTTCCTTATCCCTAGAACATACAACACATTTTTCATACATATATTGGCACCATTGGCTGCAATAAGTATGACATTGCCAATTCCCTTTACTGGATATGTGGTATGATCTGCACATGATATAATGCGGCCATTTGAAGCATAAACCAATTGCTGAAATACATCTTTGCATGAAGTGATGTGGCTCGAAGCACCACTATCAAAATACCATGATACATCCTATCTGTCAGATGCAATGCAAGACATATCATTGTTTGAAGCACTTGGTGTGTCACTAGTGCATGTGACCAAAAAAGTGTACTCTTCCTGAATTACATTAGCTGATTGATGTGCTTTGTCATCAGAAGAGTCTGCTACTGCATTGCCTGCGTCTTTCTTTTTCTCTTTTGCAATCCGCTTTCTACATTCATTGATGTAGTGTCCAGGCATATGGCAGTAGTGACATGTGCCCTTCTTTTTAGGCTTGTTTGCATCCCCTTTGTCAGACTTTTCACCACCAGAAGAGGGCTGTCCATGACCAGCCTTACTAGACTGTTGTCCCCCATGCCTAAAGCTCTTTGCTTTACCCTTATCCTTGGCTGTAAATGCCTTGTCTCCACCATGGTTGCTAGATAAGTTTGCTCTTGTTTGCTCTTCTTGCAAGAGTAAACCCACCAGCTCTTCAAAAGTTACGAGATCACCACCTCCTCTCATAGAGAGGTTGAGAGAGGTGTGAAAGCCCAAGTAGGAAGGTGGTAAAGAATGAAGAGTATTGGTGACTAGCTGTCTGTCTGGGATAACCTATCAATGTTGAGCAACTGTTCCTGCAAATCTTTCACTTTGGTGAGATGATCTGCCATGGAGTCACCCTCATCCATAGAAAGAAGATCCAATTGCCTCTTCAAGTAGGCAACTCTTGCCTCGTTGCATACCTAATACATTGCTTCCAATGTATCCCATGCAAGCTTCGATGTCTTGCAAGACCGAATGAGTGGAATAATAGTCCTTTTCACTGAAAGGGCTATCAAGGACATGACATGTGCACCCCTAGAGTCCCATCTCTTTTGCTCGTGTGGGAGCAGGTTCTACCTCAAGAGCTCTTTGGGCACCTCCCCTTTGAGGCGTTGCTCGCTGTATGGTAAGTGGGCGTGTGTCATCACCACATACAATGCCCCAAAGCCCTTTCACTACCAGCAAATTACGGATCATGAAACTCCAGAGGGAGTAGTTTGATCCATCCAACTTGTCCTCCTGGGTGAGCACACCAAATACATCTGTAGCATTTTGAGCCATGTCAATAAAATACACCTGCAAGCAAACCAAGCACCAATGTGCACTGCCAGGCAACCAAATGTCCTATGCAAATTTTTGCTTGCAACCTGAAGCAAGTATAAACCTACACCAAATTATCCAATTACACACAATGTGTATACATATGCAACAAATCACCATTTTAATCCCCAATTACATGCTCCAATCTGAAAAGCCCCGATTTTTATGCACTGCAATTGCTTCAATGTGCAGTCACTTGCCCAATTTTCACAAAAGCCCCACATTGTTACAATTGAAAGAGGCTCAATTTGTTGAATTTGACCTCAATTTGAAAAACCCCCAAATTCTAAGCAAAGCAGCATGTTCAATTTTTTGGCAATTCTGCAACAATTACTATCCATGCAATTCTGCCTCCTGCAATTTTCCATGCAAAGGGGGGATTTTTCCCAAACCCCCAAAATTTTGTTGAACCAGCACTAGAATGGCTGCAAATATTTGTTATTTCTTGTTTTTTTTTTTTGAAATAAAAGTACCTTTGGCTGAGATGACCAGGTACGGACGAGCAGGTGTCAGACGAGCAAGTACAAGTACAGACGGTGGGTGACAGAGCAGGAGGTACAAGCGAGCAGGCACAGAGGGGCAAGCGCCAGACAACAGAACTGTACGCCGGACGACGCGGCCGGAACCGCGCGCATTGGACGGAGGGCCCTGTGAGCACAGATGGAGCAGCGCAGCCAATGGGCGAGGCGTTGGTGGAGCTGCCCGCACTAGGTCCGCCGCGATCGGAGGCGGAATGTGGCTGCAGTAGTGAAGCGATGGGCAGTAGCAACGCCAGATTGGGAGGGCAAGCCGAGCGGCGGCAGATCCCTCAGCACTAGCGCCGCCGGCTGAGAGGCGAACGTGGGCGTCGACGGAGCTAACGGACGGATTGTACCAAGGCCGACGGACGGACGGACGGACTGTTCCAAAGCCGCCGGACGGACTGTTTTCTGCCGGAAATCCTCTAGCGACGGAAAGAAGACAGCTACAGCGTCGGAATTCTGATCGGCCAGGACTGAACTTCCAGAGGGAGCTCTGATACCAATTGTTGGTGTTGGACTCTCTCACACACACACACACACAAAATCCTGCAAATTAGGGTTAGGTGCAGGAAGAAGCTCATAGAAATGAGAGGGAGAGAGGGAGAGAGAGAGAGAGAGCCAAAAGTGTGGTAGCCACAAAATGCAAGTCAACCCTTGCATAGGAGGTGCTTGACCATCAAAAATTTGGCAGGAAAAGAAAGCCTCATTAATGCAGGGCTGCTAGGACCAGCAGTGACATGCCTTGGGCAGATAGCCTAGGTTGGGCGCACGCTTTGTGGGTAGCAGACAGGCACACATGAGCAGCATGCAGCTTCAAGTGGGCAGCAGGGTGAAGGTGACTGGTCGGCGGGCAGCCATTTCTGCAGCCCAACAGCAAGCTGACCACACGTCCTGCTGTAGGGGACCTATGTAAGGGGCCCATCAACCTCATTTCCAATCTTCAGCATTGCAGCAGCCACTACCTCCAACACTGTATTGCAGCCCAGCAATTCAGCCCATGACCAGCATTCATTTAAGGAACAGCCTCACCGTGACTTGGGTTGTGCCCAGGTGCTTCTAATAGATCTTTCACCTCAGCCTTGGCCACATTTTGGCATGCTTGTACATAGAGTTTTTGCTCCCAGAGTAATGCAATGCAGTGGTAGAACTAGGTATCCGTTTTTGCAAATGTCATCTCTAAGTCTTCCATTGCTATCTTCTCTCTGTTTTCCACTTTCAAAAGAGATCTAGCCAATGCAGGAGTGGCAAAAGACCAAAAAGACCAACATGAGGTAATGTACCACATCATGGCAAGGAGAATCTCCTTGACCACCACCATGCAGCCAACCAAGGATGAACGAGGTGTGATCCAATGCCTGAACTGTGAATATTAGGCTATCTGCTGCTTTGCTGATACATCCACTCCCGAAGGGCAACCAAGATATTGGACCGGAATGCCCCTGATGGTCCACTCAGTACCTACCCAGCTCCCAAGGCTGGTAGCTGAGCCTTGGTCATCCAGACTCCACAGGACACATCCCAATTAATCCTCCTGCCCAAGGCAAACACGAGATCTAAATGGCCACTGCAAATTTCCACATGCTATCACAATACTTAGCTGTATCAGTGTTTTTACATTTTATCAACTTTTCAAGACAAATATAAACATGTTGTTGTATCCTCACACAATCAACAACTAGAAAAGGTGAAGAAAATACCTGGAGCACAGGAGTTTCAACTTCAATAAAGCCTTTCTCTTCCACAAGTCTTCGTATTTTAGATAGTATCTACAGCATATGCCAGTTAAAGATTAGAACACATGACCTATTATTTTAACAAAAAGTTTTATGCAACATTTCAAGTGACTATCTTGCACATACAAGGGTGGATGTAGTGCAATAAATTAAATAGATTGTTGAGACACATCTCACTTCTTTCCGGAAACTAGCCAGCACCAGGAGCATACAAGCAGATTATGTTAACCTTCGAGCCCCCTCAGTTAGTGCTCTAACATGAACCCATCTACAAAGCAATCATCTTGAGCCATAGTCCTCCATGTTTTCCGTTCAACGCTCTATAGGCCTAAGGTTCAAACTATGTAACCACTTGAAGTACAAACACGGTATGTAACATGAGGAACCATGAGTATATTAATTTACATGAAATGATTTCTTTGAGATGTTGCAACTTGAAATAATAAAGTTGGAAATTCAGATGCAAGAGATTACATCTTAGTTATATGCACTTTGGGACACATATACGCACATGAGTGCATATTTAAACTTCACATACACCTACATACATAAATACACAAATACGCTTACATAAATACATACAAGTATGTACATATAAAAACATGTATACACGTATGTACATACACACACACGCATACATAAATAACACACAAGCATACTCATACATGCATACAAACATACAGTTTGTATGTATGTATGCATGTGTCACATGCACCTATGCACTGAGGTGCTATGTGACACACTAGCTCATCATCAGTGCTACATTTGTACATCAATAGAACCACTTTAGGGATTATTTATCGTATGCCATGACCCCATTGTGAGCCCTAGAGCACGGACATGTCAAGCACATCTACATAGGTCATATCTGAAGCCCTAGGTGTCAGTATGTGTCACTTAACCCACTTGGAGAACAAATCATTTAGGTCGTCTTAGGATAGATGCATGGAGCAAGCATGTAGGTATCATAGGCTTTAAGCTAGCCTTATGGCCAGCCATAGGTGGGCTCTGTCAGAATGCACAGCGGAAATGAAGGCAACTGCAGTAGAGAGCAATACACAGATGAAAGAGAAAGAGAAGCTTGTGTAACTCTGCCATATACACCAATAAAATCCCGGAAAAATACACGAAGGAGTGTGGGGGCAATAAAATGGCCCCTGGCTGCTGGTCGGCCAGCCCAGAATCAGCCAACAGCAGCTCTAGTAACCCACGACCAGCAGATGTCCAGTAGGGCAGAAGAGAAGCAGTCAGCCAGCACTGATAAAAAGGGTTGGGCAGCACCACATCAATCGGGCATCACAGATACAGTCGGCCAGTCATCTGGAGGCAGCCAACAGCCCATACACAGCTCCAGAAAAATAGGGAAAAAATACGGGGAGTGAGGAAAATGGGAAGACACTAAATACGGGTGGGCACACCCACAACAAAGCACCTGACATAGTGTCCAGACAGGAGATGACTTCTAACACCCCCTCTCGGCTCATGTCTGTGAAATCAACCCCAGTGAGCTGGAGTGCCGCCTGAGCGTAGCCTGAGGTAGAGACTTCGTGAAGAGGTCCACCACATTGTCCTCCGTGGAACAATAAAGAAGCAAGATGTCACCATCCAAGATCTTCCCACGAACAAAGTGATATTATATCTGTATGTGCTTGGTCCGGGCATGGAAGACCGGGTTCCGAGCAACAGCGATACAGCTCTGGTTATCGCACTGGATGACCGTGGGCTCCTTCTGTGGAAACCCAATCTCGCCAAGCAACCTCCACAGCCACACAACCTCGCAAGCAGCAACACAAGCAGCCTGGTACTCTGCCTTTGTCGACGACAAGGCAATAGTTGGCTGCCTCTTGTTGCTCCATGAAACCGCTCCTGAGCCGAGGGAAAAACTATAGCCTGATGTGAATCTCCTCGTGTCTGGATCTCCTCCCCAATCTGAGTCACTCCATTCTTGGAGTCGAACTCATTCCTTCGTGTCACCTCTAGCGGTGTAGAGGAGTTCGAGATCCTTCGTACCTTTTGCAGATACCACAAGATCCACAATCCTGCGTCCCAATGAGACTTTAACGACGTCTGCATGAATGAGCTCAACAGCCCCACAGGAAAGCTCAAGTCCAATCTGGTGTTCAGCAACCAGATTAATGAACCAACCAGCTTCCGGTACAAAGAGGCATCAACAGGCTCACAAGGATCATTCACTATAAGCTTCGTGTTCGGGTCCATCGGCAACATGATAGGCTTACAGTTCTCCATCCCAAAGGCCTCAAGCAACTCATGAACATACCACTGTTGAGAGACAAAAAACCCCCTCTCGGTCTGCCAGATCTCCAATCCCAAGAAGAAGAGGAGTAGGCCTAAATCGGTCATCTCAAACTCCTTTGACAAGGCAGCCTTCGTTACTGCAATGTGCTCCATATGACCGCCAGTGAGAATGAGGTCAGCCACATAAAGGATGATCAATGTGACCATGCCGCGTTCACGAGGGAGATATAGGTTAGGATCAACAACCGATCTCTGAAATCTAGTCCGTAGAAAGAAGAAATCAATCTTCTAATTCCAAGCCCTGGGAGCCCGCTTAAGACCATACAAGACCTTCCGCAACCTATAAACCATTCCCTTTGATCCTGGAACCTCAAAGCCCGGAGGCTGCTCAATATACACCTCCTCCTGCACGTCACCATTAAGGAACGCAGATTTCACATCCATCTGAAATACGGGCCACCGTTGAGAAGAAGCAAGGGCAAGAACGGTCCGAATCGTGGCCATCGTCGCTATTGGTGCAAAGGTATCCTCATATTCGATGCCTAGCCGATAAGCGTAACCCTTAGCCACAAGTCTGGCTTTGTGTTTCTCCACTGACCCATCTAACGTATACTTGGTCTTAAAGACCCACTTGACACCAATGACAGACCGTTTTGACGGCCTCGGAACCAACTCCGAAGTGTTATTCTTCTCTATGGCATCCAGTTCCACCTGCATGGCTTTCCTCCAAGTATCCTGTGCAAGGACTTCCTTGACGGAAGTGGGCTCTTTGTCCCGCATGATACAAGACATTAAAGCATAGTTTACATGTAAAAGCTCCGCTGAATGACTTTTGTCACGAACTCTATGTGATCTTCGAGGTCCGTCCTCTGTGGTCCATTCGAAGGGAAGCTCCATAACACCTAATTCCCGAAGGATGTCAACCAACCACCTGGGTACTCGAACAGAACGCAGAGCCTCCTGCGGGCGAGGGCTCATCTCCAGTTGCGGGCTCAACCTCCTCAACTGACTGAGGCTGTCCAGCTGAAACAATCGACTGGGAATCATCATCAGAATCATCAAGGTCTCCAAGAAGTGGTGGCTCATCAACAATGGAAACTGGAACATGCTCATCAAAAACCACATCCCTACTAACGATGACCTCGTTCCTTTCTGGATCATACAACCTGTATCCCTTGAAAAGAGAGTTATATCCCACAAATACAAGCTTTTGGGACTTTGAGTCGAGCTTCCCCCTCTGCTTTTTTGGAATGTGAACATATGCATCACTCCCAAACAAACGGAAATGGGAGACATCTGGTTTCCTGCCAAAATACGCCTCAAAGGGAGTCATGTTTGGTACTGATGTCGTTGGAGAACGGTTGAGGATATGGACAGCCGTAGCCACAACCTCTCACCAAAGTGAACGAGGAAGATCACAATGCTCCAGCATCGTCCTCACCATCTCCACCACAGTCCTGTTCTTATGCTCAACTACTCCATTCTCAGATGGCAAACCTGTATTGGCCAACTCCCGCTTGATGCCATGTTCCACACAAAACCAAACGAATGCATTGGAAGAAAACTCTCCTCCTTTGTCAACCCTAAGAGTCTTTATCTACAAGCCAAACTCTTTCTCCACCATCACATGCCACTCCTTGAACCGACCAAAAGCTCGGTCCTCCTGTGAAAGAAAATAAACCCAAGTGAATCTGCTACAATCATCAACAAGCACCATGAAATACAGAGAACCTCCCAAGGATGGCATCTGCATAGGTAGGTCCACACAAGTCAATGTGTACCAACTCCAAAGGTTTCGAAGCCCGCCTCGAAGCTTGCTTCGGAAAAGATTCCATGTGCTGCTTACCACGAATGCAAGAACTACAGCGTCTCTCCCTGTTGCCAACATCTGGCAAGCCAACCACCATCTAGTCCCAGAAAGCTCACCGTAGCGCATCCACATTCAAGTGGCCAAACCGAAAGTGATACAAATCACCAATCTAAGAACTTGTCAAAGAGGAGAGTGCGGAGAGTTTGTACATACCATTCTCCACTCCACCTTTCCAAACAACCTGGCCAGTCTCGCGGTCCCATAGAGCAACAGAATGCTCCTCAAACTCCACTCGGAAGCCAATCTTGCACACCTCATGCACTGACAACATATGAAAACCAAGTGCGGGGACGTAAAGAACACGAGAGGAATGCTTCCCCCCTCTGCCATCAAGAATGATCTCCATCCGGTCCTCACTGTGAATCGGTATGGTGGAATTGTCGTCAATGAAAATGTGACCTGACTGCCGTTTCAGATCCTGAAAGAAGTCACAGAAAGAAGTCATGTCCTTGGAAGCACCACTATAAAGAATCCATTCCCGAGTATCCTTGGCGGTGAAGCCAAATGTCTCCTCGCTCGAAGAAGATGAAGCATCGGTGTTCAACATCTCCAAGTGCACAAAGGCCGGAGTCTTTGCAGCTAAAGCTGAAGAATCAGCACTCTTCCCAGTCCGCTTGGGACACTTTCTCCAATAGTGGCCTTTCTCGCCACAATCATTACAGGTCCTCTCGACCTTCAGTTTCTCTCGGTTTGAATCGGACTTCAGCTCAAAAGACTTCTCCGAGACGTCCCTTTGCTCTTCTTTGTTACGGCCTTTCGACCGTTAGCCAATCAAGGCCTCAACACCTCCGCCTTGTGGAGGGTTCGTGAATCGCTCTTCTTGGTCCAAGACCATGGGCACAAGCTCCTCCCATGTGATGGTGCTAAGCCTGCCACCACTGGTGATCAAAGAGTAAAATGCTAAGTACTGAGAAAGCAAGTGTGACAACAACGTTATGGCCATATCCTCTGATGATATCTCTTTCCTGGCCTCAAGAACCTCCTACTGAAGAGCCTGCAACTTGTTGATGTGCTCCCACATCGTCGACGACTTTGCAGGATTCATCACCCGCATCTGAACTTCCAAGGAGATCCTCTTCATGGGTGATACCCTGTTAAAGAGCGAAGCCAAATGTTGCCAAATCCCTCTGGACAGCGTCATATGCTTTATATGATTGATCACATGTGGTGTGCAATTGAGGAAGATGAAAGAACGGACTCGGGCATTAACACGATCCCATAACTAGGCCTATGCCTCCCGTTCCTTCCGTATAGAGGGTAACTCCCCATCTTCCAACTCCAGCCATGGAACCCCAACAACAATGAAATCAACCAAGTCATAGGACTCCAAATCAAATTCCATCATTACCTTCCATATGCCGTAGTTGTTCCCGTCCAACTGTCGGTCTACCAGGAACGTGAGGAGTGTCGGGATCTTCACGTGCTTCTCAGCCATCTCAAGAGTTCACAAAGTCTTGTGAAGGGAGGGTGGGTGGGAAAAAAGAAGAAGAAGAGGCTACAAATAGAATGCAAGGTGGCTGTCCAATGGTGATGGCCGCCTTCTACCCGATCTCCAAGTCCCGTATAGCCCAAACACTCTCCAATCAGCACCTCAATCAGCAAACCCTCGACGTCCCACTGTCTCCAAGCTTTGAGCCACTTGGGGCTTTGATACCATGTCAAAATGCACAGCGGAAATGAAGACAACTGTTGTAGAAAGCAATACACAGATGAAAGAGAGAGAGAAGCTTGTGTAACTCTACTATATACACCAATACAATCCCGGAAAAATACACGAAGGAGTGTGCGGGCAACCTAGAATCAGCCGACAACAGCTCTGGTAGCCCACGACCAGCAGATGTCCAATCGGCCAGAAGAGAAGCAGTCGACTAGCACTGAGAAAAGGGTCAGGCATCACAGATACAATCGGCAGTCATCTAGGGGCAACCGACAGCCCATACACAGCTCCAGAAAAATAGGGAAAAAATACGGAGAGTGAGGAAAAATGGGAAGACACTAAATACGGGCGGGCACACCCACAACAGAGGCCCTGAGTCCTGACATAGTGTACAGACAAGAGATGACTGCTAACAGGCTCCCATAAAGGATCACAAAAGGGGCCAGCCATGAGCCCTTGGCATAGTGGCCAGCCCTTGGCACAGCATAAATGTCATTTTCAGCAAGTCGTGGGCATTTGTCAACAGGCCGACAGTATGCACAGCAGCTGACAGCATGTAGGGTGGTCATATATAAGGCGCCCCTCAGTCCATCCAAAAATTATCTCATTCTTACAGAGTTCAGCAGTGAAACAAAGCAATTTCAATGTCTGCTTGATTGTGCATACACCTTTAAGCAGAGCACTCCAGTGTGCTTCAGTCCCAGGCACCCAGAAGTCATCTTCAGCATTCAGCATTCAGCCATCAGTCCTGCATTCCCTCAGCAGATGGGTGTGCATATTGGCTTCCAAAGTGGCTTCCAAAGTGGCTTCTAAGTTGTCTACATGCCGTATGATGGTTCAGCCAACGTTTGGTCTACTTCGTACTTGCATTTGGCATTTCACAGTCAACCATCATCAATAAGTTTCTTGGTTAAGTCTGCATTGTAAGTAGTTCTCCAAAATAATAAAAGTAAATGCTCCTGCTTGTAGCAGGGGGGCCTTAAGTGGGTAGTTGGGACCTAATCTCGTGTCGACTCTCCATCTTCTCTCTCTACCGCTCTATCTCCTTGTTCAAGAATTAAAGTGGATTGCTTAAACTCACTCCAACATAAAGGTATGAAGAAGGCCTTGCTATGTATTGCACAATCATGCCGGTTGCATGTTACATTGGTATCAAAGCTTCTAGTTGTGACCCAGCTTAGGTACCTAAAGTGAGAGCATCCTATGGATGGTAAAACTAAGATCGGGAAAAACCACCCAGCCGTCTACCATCTCGGGAGAAGAAAAAGAAAGCTTCAAAGAAGACACCGCTGAAAAAAATAGTGTCAAAAAAGACTACCAAAGAAGAAACAACGCTTCCACAACGCAAAGATTTCATCCAAGAGCTGATGGAGCAAACAGACCGCTAAAGAGCACGGTCCCATGGAATTTGAACACATGCTTCTCCTGATGGAGAAACAAAGATGCCAGGAACTTGCTGAAGAACGGAAGGCCAAGGAAGCCAAACGGAAGGTTGAAGAAGACTAGCGCCGTGCAAAACTCGTGGCTCTGGAACATCAACACAGGCTAGATCCGGAAGCCATGCAACTCCAGCATCAGTAGACATTGACCCTTATAGGCCAGTCTGATAGCAGCACTTCCCCAACTTGCACCTAGCCTCAATTCCTCCACCACCATCATCCGTGCTCAACCAAACTTTAGTAAGTATGATGGTAAGTGTGATCCTTCTGCAATTACTCAATTCATTCATTAGTTTATTGCATATTTTCCATTGGCTAAGATTTCAAATCCACAAGACAAAGTCCACCTAGCGGCACATCTCACTGGGTAGCTGGTGGCAGCATTGATCGAGCCTTCATGTAGATCCGGCTACAGGGGCACCAAATTATGTATGAGACACCTCTATGTCTAATCTCAAAACCAGATTCCTTCCATCCCTATACATGACCAATCTTGAGGACGAGTTTTACCGACTATCCCAAAATGGGTCACTCGTATTGACGTACTCCAACAAAGTCATCACCATGACATAGGGAAATCCGAGGAAGAAAAGTTAAAGCAACTCCTCGGGGGATTGGATTCTAACATCCAGTTTACCGTACGGAATTCCAAGCCTCAATCTTATGAACATGCTTTGACTCTCGCTCAGAATCAGGAGATGATGTTGGACAAAGGCAAGCCCAAGCAAGACTAGTCAAGCTCCAAACCCCAACTGCAGTAGCAGTCATCATCCCAGCAAGACACGCAAGCATAGAACAGCAAGGATAGTAAGAAAGAGTCTCCAAGAAACTCAGACAGCTCAGAAGAAGGCCAAGGAGGGCATAATAGGAGGTTATCTCTAGCCAGAAGAGAAAAGCGGTACCAAGCAAAGAACCGATGTTTTTTCTGCCATCATGAGGGGCATAGTAAGAGGGATTGTACCAAGTGGCAAGCTAAGAAGGTCGTTGTGGATAGTTAGAGTTAGCAGAGCAGGAGCTATGGAGGCTTAAACAAATACATGGTGATAAGTGTAGTAAAGAGAGAGTGATGTGACAAACTGAACGAGAGAGGCACAGTGATTGCGCGACTCAAAGATACTTTGATTAATGATGTTAAAAGTTTCAGCAAATCTGCGTGCGCATATTGGATCCCGAAGTGGCTTCTAAGTTGTCTACACGCCGTATGATGGTTCAACTGCGTTTGGTCTACCTCGTCCTTGCGTTTGGCATTCCATAGTCAACCGTCGTCACTAAGTTTCTTGGTAAAGTCTTCATTGTAAGAAGTTCTCCAAAGTAATAAAAGCAAATACTCATGCTTGTGGTAGTTTGGACCCACTCTGGTGTCAACTCTTCTCTCTACAGCTACGGCGTGTGAGTATGTACGTATGCATGTATGGAGTATGTATATATGTATATATGTATGCATAAAGTCTGCAGTATGCAATATGAATGTATGTAGGTCTGTAGTATGTATACATGTGTGCAGTATGTATGTATATATGTGTGTATGTATGTATGTATGTATACATACTCCATACATGCACGCAAGCACGATACACTTATCGGTTAATCATCACATATAAAAGAAAATTATAGAGGAGCCCAACTCTTCAAAGTAAGTGAAATACCTGTGCTCTTGCACGGAAAATGTTTGCTACTTCAAGATTCATAATCATGTCCAAGTACCTAGAAACAAAAAACTCCCTAATGTAAGTGGCTAGGAGAGACTTCAAGCAGATCAACTAAGTTGATAGGAATAAAACTAAGAGAACAAAAAATCCTTAAAATTTTAGCAAAATATGCAAGAAGTTTTGATCCTGCCTACTCATGTTCCCATTACAATCTCAACTAAATTCTACTTGCTCAGCTCTATAACCGCCGCTTATGTAACCCTATCATTTTGACACACAGAGTTTGCAGCTTTATTAGAGAAGCATTAGTACAAATCTCACTAACTCCTTAGGATACTGTACTTGTATTTGCAAGAGTTTATCATGTTTCATCACATTGATGTTTTCTTACTGCAACAAGCTATCTCAATATATAAAAAGATCATCTCTCGCACCAAAGAATCAACATTAGATCTACCACTTGAACTATTAAGACATGGAACAGACCCTGACTTTACCGCTGGCGATATCTCTTCTCAATATCAGTAAGCCCGTGCCATTTGTCAGGTAAAGGTAGGAGCGACTTTGTAAGAATGGAAAACTCCTTTACCTTCACAGAAAGCTCTCCTGAAGCCACAAGAAAGCAGCTCACTAGTGAGGCATGCAAATCCATGATCAAAGTGCAACAATACTGCCTGCAAACAGCTCAAAAATGAAAAGGGAAATGCAAAATTTATCGATTTATTGCATGATCATGTTCCTCATATGAGCACAAAAAGATCTTCCTCCACAATGATGACAAGCATGAAGCCTTTTCTTTTATAAAGTGAATGTAAGGTCATCTAGTGGAAGCGGTTCATCCTTGACAATGTTTTTTGTAGCTCTGAATCCTTTCAACAGTTACTTATGCACCTAAACTTAAAGAGATAAATTCACACAAAATGATGTCTAGCATAGGTTGTTCCCTGAAATAAAAGCCCTCAAGTTGTCCCCCTTAGCTACAGATTACTGGACAGCATCTGGGGCTGAATCTGCTGCTGAGGGTCTAGAGAAGCGGGGATGAACCCCTTATACTCTGTGTGAGGAGTCCGCATTGGTCACCATGTCTATACTGCAACTCAACCACAACCCAACCATACAATATTTGAAAACCAACACCCAAATTTTTTTCACAGGAGAAAATATTTTAGCCTAAAAGTTGTTTTCTAGGACTTTCTCTTGTAAGCAGTAAGAGACAAGCTTCCATTCATCTGAGTGGAAATGGTTCACTCCTTGAGATCTTAATAGTAGAGCTTGATTGAACAGATGATTGCAGAAAATATAGTAGAGCTAAGACTCTTATAACGCCCGTTGGTTTCACAATCCAAGATGCCCCAATTGATAAATGGAAAGGCTGATCCAGATTATCATAGCACGTGATGAAGAGAGAAAAAAAATGCCAAGTTGCTTTTGAGAAGCATGCGGGGATGGCCAGCACCTGCCAACATTGCTTTGTCATATTTGTTTTCTAAAGAGCTGTTGAGCAGGGATGAGACTAGAGTGGTCTGTGCCAGTATCAGTGATGGGAAATGAAGCAAAATAATATGTCGCCACCAAAAGCAAAACCCAAGTTCACAGTGGGAAAACAAGATGTGAACACTGCTTCATCTTGATCGGATATTCAAGTGGTTGCTTCAACAAAAGCCCCTTTGAAAGCTTTTAGCGTACAGGTGAAAGTTGAAAATAAAGATTATGCATGCCAGCCTGATGATCAACACAAGATAGGCAAGGATTGGGGAGAGCTGCAATATCAGTTTGCTTTAACCATGTTTTATGATAATGCATCTTATAATCTTTTATGCAAAGAGAGGGTAACCACCATCGGACTATATACATCTTGGATGGACAATCTTACGGAAGCTAGTTTAGCTTTCAAGAACAAAGAAGACAATATAGTGCCGGTGATTGAAAAGCTTCGTATTCACATTCAAGGATATTTGGATCCTGAAGACTTTCGGATTGCAGTAATAAGGGAGTCTTATGTAATTCTTGATGTGAGTGCATTGACCCAAATAAGGATTATAACCACTCTCATGCAGAAAGGAAAGAACGATGCTATTCATGCAAGTCTCCCACCACAGATACTATTCCCTTGCAAGTCACATTCAGATTTCCAAAGCAATAAACAAGTCGGTATTTTCTTACTTGGTATTCAGGAGAGATCAGGAAGAAAAAAAGTCTGGTCTCAATGTGTTAATTGAAGAAAAGGATGGAACAAGTCTCCTCTCAATGTGTCAACTGAAGAAAAGTGGACTTCTTGAAGCGGTATCAAGATTGTCTTTGCCAGGTGAGCTACTTTTGAAAGACTTGAACTTCATTGCATTGATGTGGTGCGTCAGAGTTTCTACTAACTGGCTTACAGAGTCACTGCTGCCAACCCGCAAAAAGAGATCGTGTTGAAGGTGAATAGAAGAGCCTTTGTTGCCCCAGCATATGAGCATTTGATTGTTCCTTAGCTTTTTGGAGAAGAGACTTTGTTGCCCTAGCATACACGCATTTGATTGTTCCCATTGGCTTACACAATGCCCCAACCACATTCAATCGACTAATGGATTATATTTTCGAAGATCATACACAGCTCACAGGGACTTTCTTTAAATACATGCACCCCACAAAGGAAATTGGGTATTCAATACATGTGAGAAGGCTAGACTCACAAAGCGTTCCAGAAGAGAGGCGGTGTACCCAAAGTTGTTGAACATGATTGCATGTCTTCTTAATACTGGAGGATTCAAAATATCTTTTATGTGCACTTTTGAGTAAGTATATTGGTTTAGAGTTGACACAAACAGATTTTCGACAGAGGTTAGCTGTTTGTAAGCCAACGGACATCACCAGCCTGTGACATGAAACCACACATTTTTACAACCTTGCAAGCATAAGGAAGGCTTTTCTAGACAAACAATATTTTTTTGAAAACCTTGCAAGCAAAAGGAAGGCTTGTTCAAACATGTTACATGTGAAACCTATTGGAAAAGCATTTGGTCAATGCTCCACCCTCATGTTGTTTCTATGTGCTCTATTTTGTAAGGCCCCCTTTACGAGGAGTAGCCGTTGTGGTGAGCACCCGGGCACCCGGCAGTTCCCAGTTTAGACATTGAATGGTAGCCAAGTGTGGCCAAACAGTTAGGAGACAACTTACGTAGACTAGGCACTCTCATGGTTGTTTCTCGTACCGATACGAACCTATTCGTATCGTACGGTGTTCGTACGATATCATTTGGTACGAGTTCCCTCCCCCCCCCCCCAAAAAAAAAAAAAAAAAACTTCCAAGTGCTCAAAATAAAATAGAAATCTTGCTCAACAAAGATCCCAAATGCCCACAATACTTTGCAACTTTCGTGTCCACTCAGAATTCCATATGGGATTGCTAAGAGACCTATAAAATTTAGCAAGGTAGACTGGTAGTGTACACTTGATTGGTAGGATGAGAGAATCTTGCTACATCACTTAGAGATCCCGGATATAGGTATGATAGACAATCAGATCCTCAAGTTATGTACGAGGGAGAAGATTTGGACAAGGCCATTTTGATCTATAGAGGAGTCCCTACACCTATCACCTAGATGCACTGCCCGTAACTGTGCAAGGACGGTCCCTTAGTCATAAACACTACACTGGGAGACCTTTGGTATCACATTACCCCTGTAGGCTCTTTTTTGGAGACAACTGGGAGATCCAACTGGGAGAGACACATCTCCATGTTCTAGTTCCTCAAGCACTGTGTACTCCTCCCCCCCAACATTCCCTCACATTCAAGCTTGAAGCTCCATAGTTTGTAAGTGTTTTAAAAAAAAACCGTATTTTATCATACGGTATCCCAAAATTTCATATCGCACCAAAAATTCCCGTACGGTATCGTATTTTTGTACCGTGACAACTATGGACACTCTACCAATTAGAATGCATGTTTGTGTGCGCTAAGTGATCCCATTAGTGAGTTTTGGACACTAAACAGAGAACATATTGTTCTCGAGTTGCGGGACCCGTTTGAGAGTCCTAATTGTCTCAAATGGTCGTGGGCATTGCGCTAAGTCTCTCTAGGACTTTGTTGTAGTCTAATATGGTCCCAATCGGATGATATGGTCAGTTGGTCATTTTGGACTAATTGGCTGACGTGGCCGACCTACGTCCATCCCGACCTTGGGTACTGTATATAGACCAATTTGACAGCCTTAGTTCATCATCGAGTTCATTGTGTTCAAGCACTCTCGTAAGCAAGACATCCTTCGTCTAGAGTTTGTCTAGATCACCATCAAATCTCCTTACCTCGAGCACACGGGTGGGCGGATGCCATCAGTTTGTAATCAAGTTTGCAAGGAGTAATATTCTTTGCTGTCCACTTCTTTCTACAATTCAATGCTTTGTATTGTGTTGATCTTGCTTCCACTATTGTGTATTCTTACAAAACCGTCTAGCAACCTGTAGTAGACACATGAAACCCTACTTATTGTATTCTACCACCTAACAGGCAAAGTCACATGTGTTTTCACGTGTTACTTGTTTTCTACAATAAGGCTAACATAATAAAGAAAAAGCAATCTATTTCTATTATTTTTGCCAACAAAATAGCCTATGGCCTTTAAAGTGTTTTGCTTTTTACAGATTGGTAAGAAGAGGGAGGGGGTGGGTTTGCAGGGGGATACCTTAGTAATAGGCCCTTAGTAACAAGTTAGCTTAAGGAGAAAGCATGGACTCCTCCCCATCACGCACATGCACGGGAAGAAGCAGAGTAATCACCTTACCATTGCCACAACTGCTATGGCGGACAAATAGGCTGGAACTATGCACTGTGTGCGTGGAGTTGTATGCACTGCTAAAACTCGCACACCCTGGCTGAGCACTGCTGTACTGGTTGTACTAGAGGTGAGAGCTGCCCTACGGCTGAACAGATCTGTATGGGGCTGCTTCTCTGCTGTTTGAAGAGGTTGTAATTGCAGCCAACAAAGAGTGCAACTACGGCAGTTCCAGAAAAGAGCCACATGTGCAAGGACTTGTATTTTTTAGCGTAGGGAGAAAACTGAGATCAGGGCTGTTTTGTATTGCTTTACCACAAGTTTTTGTTATAGAAGTCTGAAGTCAAGCATAAGAATGTCAGACTCACACAAAGCATTAAATCCAAATATTTGGAACAAAAGAATATCCAGGGGGACTGGCCATTTTTCGGTCCCCAATACTATGTATAAATTGTTAAGATCTTACTGGCCAAGCCTTTTACACATCAATCCCATATAGCATAGAAAACATTTCGTTACATTGAGATGAGAGGTATGTCAAATATTTAGAAAACAAATTTCATTTTCTTCCTTAGACTGGTCCCTCCTTTAGTAGATCCTTCTATAGTCGCAATTTACCCGCCCAGAGGCGGCTTGGTCTTCCCGTCCAAAGATGTTACAACTTGTGGCCACAATACCAACCGGGGCTGCCGGACTCTGAACTTGGGACCTCCCCTCCCCAAGTCACAAGCCCACACCACTATGCTACATGCCCATTGGCCTTCCTTGACTTGGTTTACTGGATGCCTAAAAGAAATTCCTTCCCCAGATAGAAACATTTCGTAATCTTCAACTCTGCTAGTTTGAAATTTTGTGCACAGTACCTGCTCATATCTCCCACAAAAAAAAAGCCAATGCAACTCCAAATTTGTGAGCAAATAGAACTTGATGTCCTCTACAACTTTGCAGAAGACAGCTCAGTCAAATTTTGCACCATTTGGAACTGCAAAGTGATCTTTAGAGAGTATTTTTACATGCATTACTAATAATGTTTTTTCTCCCCAAACACTAAGGATCTTGAAGTAAAATTTTGTGAGGGGCTTAGCAATAGCATGGGAAAGTTGATCTAAAAGGCTTCTGGAAGATGTTAAATAGATGAAGAGAACCAAGCTTTCTACTACACGGTGGTTTAAGACTGCTCAATTACAACCAAAAACTGAGGAGGGAAATTTAAAAAATCCAGAAACTCATCCCTGATACCAAATGTTAGAGATTTGGACCTTATTAACTAAGCTAACCCTAATTTACACACAAGAATTGAAAGAACTACATCTTGACAGAGTACAGAGAGACAAAATTGAGAAAGATTGCTAGGCTGATTTCCATTAAACAACATGCCTCTTTAATAGGCAGTTACAATTGCATGCATGTAAAACCAATTTACATGTTTAGGTAACACCTACACCTTGCATGTTAGATCATATCTACTTTTGCATGTGTCCACACTTATCTGTATGTCTATATAAAACAATGAATTGGACTATGGTATAAACCATATAATATCCAACAGTTGTCCAATTGCTATTTTTTCATTCAATCTTTAGAGTAAAGGAACTAAACATTTACAAAGTAGTGAAATAGTTTCACGTAGCTCTGTGCAACTAAGGATGGAGGTTTAAAAATGCACACCACGCTATTTTTTCATTCAATCTTTAGAGTAAAGGAACAAAACATTTACAAAGTAGTGAAATAGTTTCACGTAGCTCTGTGCAACTAAGGATGGAGGTTTAAAAATGCACACCAAACATATTCATCCTTTTCTTTAAGGTTCACTAATAGACTACTAAAAGAAGGAAAACATACCTTTCTCTGTCCGCTTGATCGTGCCAGATGCACCAATGATGTCACCGATATCTAGAAAACTCTTCAATTGCTCATACTTGTCTTTGGGAAGCACATTTTTCTCACAATAGAGCTGACAAAATCACAAGAAATTTCAACAAGGTGATCACTAACCTAATTCTATTCACTTGATATCCAAAAGAATCAGCCACTAAGACATTAAAACAAAGGTGACTATGGATGCTGCGTGCTGAAAGAAAGAGCACAGGTTGTAGGCCCAAAGCACAAACTGTAGAAGCCTGGAAACAGTTGATTATTGCTGAAACTGAGAACGAGGGAAGCTCGTAGGTGCTTACAAGCATAAGAGACTGTTGCTACAACCAATGACCTCCAGCAGATATGCAAGAATGAGATGAGAAGTGAGGGGAAGGGTGAGAACCCTTATATATCCCTCCAGAGAGCTGGTCGGCCAGCTGTAGCAGGCCAACAGCTGTCCAGTAGCATAAAATGCTATAAAATGCCTTAAAAATGGTAGAAAAATCCCAAATAATATATGCTAAATATGCCAATGCAGGGTCTCATAACATGACCAGTACAAGCATGAAAAAAGGTGATGTAGACCCTCTGGAGATGATATATTCCAACACGTGTGCGTGTTTGTGCGCATGCAGGGCGTCCATGCAAGTGTTACAATTTTCAACTTCTAAAGGGCAGCACATATAGCCTTCTCTTGCCTCACATGTGAGCTCTTCTCCAACTGAGGCAATTATCTACTGCTACTGCACGTGGCAGACAGCATGGGCATGAACCATTTACCTTCTCATGCACATCTCCTATCTGAGCATCTAGTGGCCTTCCTGGTGGCATTTTCCAGCTAGAAAGCTACTCCTGATCTTCTCGCATAGAACTCTTGTGCTCTTTGTTCAGGGTGAGCCCCTTCCTTGCTTTTAGGTTGTGGATTTTCCGAAATGCAACTTCAAGTCCACAGAACTACAAGATTAAAGATAAATTGGTGGCTTTTTATCTCCTGGTAGATATGTGCATACATGACTTCTTGTGACAAAATGGGAATTGATAAAAAGGCTGAATCCCGCATACAAGATTATAGGCGTCCCCCCCTCTCCCCACCCATCCCTCCTACACACATGCATGCGCACACAATATTGAAGCAAGCCAGCTAAAATATGCCCTATCGTAAGCCCTATGAGGTCTGCCTTTGCATGCCATTTTTTCATGTACCTGAATGGAACCCAAATCATCCCTTAGAGTCAAGAATGTGAGTTTCCCAAATGCACGGCGTGCAATGACCCTTCCTGCCACAGACACAACATCTGTCGCCTCATTTGCTTCTTCTCCACTCATCAGCTCTCTATAAAGGTTTTGAAGCTGCAAAGCAGTATGGGTCCTTTTCCATGAATATGCATAGGGCTCATGTCCACTGGCTCTCAAGTCTTCAGCCTGCATGCATAAAAAGCATCATAGTCCATAATACCTGGGAGCTTTCTCCTAAAAAGATCATGAATTGTCAAAAAGATGGCAAGCATATACAATAGATGGATCAAAGTTATCTGAAACCCAAGAGCTCACAAAAGATTGAAACATTTTGATGTGGGAGAAACATCCTCCCTGAATATTTGAGTTAAATCTGAAAATATTCATGGCATCTAGCACTTACGCTGTACTTCAGAGGTACTAGATTCTAGAAAAAATGCAAATAAGGTGGATAAGGTAACACAGCACATTTACATGAGAAACACCCAAGTTTCTTTAAATAACAAAAATTCACTTGATAATTGAAAACTCAAAACATTAGGCAATCAGCTTCCACATATAAATTTATAGACCTTTATCATATGCTGAAGAATAACAATAAGGTTCCCTACAAGCTCAATATGCTGCCCAGGATAAAAAATCAACCAGTCTTCCATGGTTGCATTCAGTACCTGTACTCATCCGTTGAATAACTTCAGTGCCTTCCGTTCCGTTCTGTACTTTCAGTACTCGTACGGATAACATCTTCGAAGCACTTATGGGAGAAGACATACGGTGTTGTTTTGACCCAATTTTCCCAATCAATACTTGCCCCAATTTCCCCAATTTCCCTCCAATTTTACCCAATTTCCTATAATTTTTTATATTTTTTATGTGAATGTACTTAAAAGTATTTATCTTAATGCATACTTTACGTATCCGTATGATACACGTATCGTACCGCATCATACTCAACCACTATGCAGTCTTCTACATCCATGTCTTGAAAAAAGCTCCTATGACTGGACATATATTGACAATGTCTTGAGGAAATTACGAACATGAGGTGTGCCTGGCGCACACAATTGCATGAAACTGAAATGGAAATGCAAAATTGCAAAATTTCATGAAAAAAAGTTGAGAGAAATTGCAGAGAAACATGGGGTGGATCATAATTGGGAAGGAGATGGTGAGGAAATTTGGGAAAAATCAAAACTTTAAAGGAAAATTTGCTGGGGGGGAATCTTCAAAGGGAAACAAGAAACGGAAATGCAAATAGAAATGAGAAAAGCAATGTTATTGCACTTTTGGCTAGGAAATGACCAAAAAAACTGTTACTATATTCCAAGAGTTTCAATTTTCATGGTACCATTGACACACACATTCAGCTCCAACACATAGATGCATCTGTCATGTTACGACAACTTAAATTTTAGGGTTTAGCAAACCGAGTGGTGAGCCTTGATTTATAGAGGGACAAAAGACGCGATAAGAGTGTATGCAAGGGTGCCAAACGTGAGCACATGTATGCTAACTATCGTAATAGGAAAATTGTGAATGCAAACCACCTGACCAACACAAAATGGAAGTAAGCGTATACTTTGAAAACACCACCACTCGCGAGGTCTAGACCATCCCCTATTAGCTCTACAACATTCTCCAGTGCAATAGAGCAGCACCGCCCCAGCCTGTAAAAATTGACACCTTGCATACTCTATTAGGGGAGGATGGCACATGATGAGCCTCATTTTTATATTGTATATGTGAGGCTCATGTAGTACTTCACATTTTCTTTCCTTAAGGCACTGTTGTTTTCATTTTTATAATACACATGTAACATACGCAATACTTTATAGAGCTATTGGGTTTTTAGTAGCTGTTGATAAAATCTTTTTAAAACCCCACTTTTAAATCACATAGACCCATTGGATTTTTAGCAAACATTAATAAAATCTTTCTTTCATTGCCACATGTTTTTAGCATAGGTAGCTAGTGTACTTTCCAGTTACTTGGTACTTCTTATAGTACCGTTTGATCTCTTAGACCCTTTGGTTCTTTTGAGGATGTATAATATAACTTTCTTTCTTTCTTCTCTCTTTGCACTTTATACCATCAAGAAGAGGATGGCATCTGATGAGCTTTGTATACACAGGTCCACATGGTACATGGGCATGTTTTCTCTGGTGTACGCTTCTTGTTTATTTTCATGTATTTGACATCCAGTTATTCATGGATCATATTTACTCATTTGCAATCTTATATATCTTTTGGGTCTTTTGTAGTTCTTTAATATAATCTTTCTTTCTTTCTCTCTCTCATCCACTTAGACCTGGCTCATTTGCACACGAGCCAGACATGGTTGTCCTCAATCGAGACATCAATGTGTGCGAACACCGAGCTGGTCATAATTTATAAGTGAGTTTTGGTCACCCAAAACTTAATGAAGTGCGTACACACTCACTTATAAATTAGTACTAATTCCTAAAGCTAGGTTTATGACCAATACTTACCACCTGTCACATACCACATAACCATATCAGCAGACAGTTTCACACGCACGGTTCACAGACGGATGTCCCCTTACCTGAAACTACACATTGGTCAAGCAAGCATGAAAACAACATGCAATTTCAATTGCAAGCAAGCATATAAAGATGCTATGCAATGCAGCATTAGTATGAACAATCCCCGTTCGTGAGACTATACCAAAATAGACGTGCTCCAGGCAAGTACACGAGGTACCAGACCCAATGGAACACCAATCCACCAAGGATTCAACCACGTGTCCAAGAGATAAAAATATAAAGAGAGAGAGGGGGGAGAGAGAAAAGGGAATGGAGATCTTGCACAGTACACCACATTGAGCGAGGAACAAGCCCCGCCCCCTTTCAGAAATTTATTCAAGAACAATCCACAGGCATGCTGGCCAGGATCAATACAATCAATGAATACAAAACAAACAAATATACCGATGTAGGATATCCACGTCGATGTCGATGTCGATGTCGACGCACAAGATCTCTGATGTCGAGCACACCACGAGGATGACCCACAAGTATCTCTCACCGGGCTAGTACCAGATCCAATATCCAAATCCAATGGATCCCAAGTCCAATGAATCCAAATCCAAATCCAAGTCCAAGTCCAAGTCCAAAATCCAAGCTCCGTATCTAAGCTTTGTGTTTCATTTTCATGTCCAAGCTTCATGCCCAACCTATATATATATACCTAGATGAATCCAAGAACATGCCCAAATTCACCTTTTAAGAACGTGCATGTTATATACTCATGGTAGTCTGTCACCAATTGGCCGACCATTTGGTCCATCTCCAGTTTTTGCGTCTCGTTCACTTGAGGCCAGGCCGGTGTCTCATGTGAAGAGGCCAGTATTTTGCTGACATGGACGGGAGCCAGACTGGTGCCACCCGTGTGTTAGCAGGATGGTGTCATATGGATGGGAGCCAGATCAGTGCCACCCGTGTATGACCTGGACTGTGTTCGATCCATGGGACTGTCACGCCATGGAAGAGCCAGTATTCGTGCCGTGTTTTACCTATGGGACTGTCACACCTAGGGAAACTCGTGCCTGGAACTGTGTCTTACCTATGGGACTGTCACTCCATAGGAAGACCAGGTTTTTATGTTTTATGTCGTGCCAGTTCTGTGCCGACAGATATTTTGTACATGTTCCATGAACGGGAGATATGTCCATGTTACTTTTTGCACATGCACACATGATTTGCATGCTTGTAACTGTTTTCGCATGACATGTATTTGTGTGTTTGCCTGCCTGACGTGTTACTTACTGAGCGGGGACGCCTGCCAGTGAGTCGTGAAGTCTGCCCTGTATTCTGACGAGTTTCAATGCATGTGAACAGGTGGTAAGTATATGGTACACGTTGTTTTAATGTTTTAAATTCTAACCCTTTCATTTATAAGGTTAGGGGTTCACACTTATTTAAAAGTGGGCACCCCCTTTGGGCACCCACTTTGGGGCCAAGGTGGGGAGCCTCACTTTTAAGTGAGTGTGGGGGTGGGCATGGTCACCAACCCCCACTAATCCCCCACATGCATGCGTGGGTATTATCAATAGTTAACTCCACCTTAATTTATTAAAAGAAATCTCTCCCTTCAAGCGTAGAAAAAAACCATCGCTTCTCTTTGGCGTGGATTTTTTCACCAACCGGCGACTCTCCCCCTGTACGCTGGCGCATGTTCTCCCCAAGGCGGCTGCTGAATTTGCTGTGCTTAGGCGGCTACTGGTTGCAGCCGGCTGCCACCACTTGAAGGTTACTTGCCACTGTGCTCCAACAGGCTGCGCTGCTTCCTCTACGCCATCTCCTACAGGCTGTTTCCCCCAGGCGGCTGCCATATTCTCTACTGCTGCGCCTACTACCCCAGGCGACTGCTGAACCTGCATCTTCACCAGGCACTGCTGCGCCTACTTCCCCAGGCGACTGTTGAAATCTACAGAACAGGCTGCGCTTACCACTCCTTCAGGCGGCTGCTATTGCTCTCAGACGTGGGCCAGCCATCTTCACAGGGCATTGCTACGTATGTGCTGCTACAGGTGCCCTTCTTCCCACAGGCGGCTAAACCCTTTATTTGGTGGTTGTTTACCCACTGGCTGCGTTGCCTTGTCTCTTTGCAAGCAAGCGTGGGCCAACTTCTCTCCACACTACAGCCAGGCTTCTCCACCAAGCAGGTTCTCCTTCTTTCACAGCAGGTGGCTGTGATCTCTTGCGGTGACTCTTGTCTTGGTGGTTCACCACGAGGCAACTGCTTCTTCATCAAGGGTGGTTTTCATCTTCTTCATACTTCGAGTATGGGTTTTCTATCAACCATCTACAAGTAAGTGATTTTCAGATTTGAGTAAAGCATTTAATGTTTAAATCTGATAAGGGATTCATCCCTCTACGGCCACACCCGTTCAGTGCCGGGTTGTCCAAGCTCTATTGGAGAACCACGGTCCAAAGGTGCTGAGATCGGGAGAGCCAGGCGTTAGTACGAGAGCGCCTGTTTGTGCGTGGTCTCGGAACACCAGTGAGGCGCTCTCCGCGGAGTCCAGTGAAAGCACAGGACCGTAGCGATTGGGCCACATTAGTGGTCGTTCTGCTTCGAGTTTCTTCATCGAAATCCGAGCCTATTTGTTTGGTACTGTTTTCATATGTACATGGACATTATCTGGTTCTCAGAACCCATGGAGCATTGTATTCATTAAATACTCCCAATAAATATATCATATATTGAGGGGGGGGTCGGCCCGTTCCGGCCCCAGTGCTGGTGTCCATCTTTCCATTTCTGTTCATTTAAATTCAAGTTGTTTTAAAGTTGTCCATTTCAAATTTGTGGTTTTAAAGTTGTGCTATTAAGCGTGTGGGTGTCCAGCGGAGTCTTTCCCACTTGACGGGATCGGTTTCATTGGTATCAGAGCACGGTTATTTCCCTCTTCCTAGTGGGGAAACGAACCTGTGTACTGGACATCCCGCTTTTAGCAAACTTTGAACACAATGGACAGCCAAGGCAACCCTTTGGAAGTGCCAAATTCGAGGGGTCCTTCTAGTGCTTCTCGTGGGTCTGATGCCCTGCGTGGTAGGCACAAGCCCCTTGAAAAGGTTCTTGATAGTGAATCCAAGGGTCAACTGTCTCCAGGAAAGACAGTTATGCTTGAACAAGACCCTGATGCTATGAAAGCTGAAATGGAACATATGAGAAAACTTTTGCAGGCTCAAGAGCAAGAATTGAAGTTTTTGCATGAAGATCCTCATCTACAAAGTGCTATTGAAGCCAGGAAGGCTGATGCTATGGTTGATGTAACCTTTGAATCAATGGCTCGTGAAGTGGGCAAGAAACCAAGGGAGTTAGCACTTGCCTATCTCCTTCGCAAAGGTGATATCAAAGAGGGGAATGACGGGGAGCTGATTTTCAGAAATCCACCTCGTTTGAAGCATGGAGATCCCGCATCTCAGAGGCTGAAATCTTTTATGCAAAAGGAAGAGGTGACTGTCACCTCTCGACATGCATCCTCTCCCCAAGGCACTAAGCCTGACAGATATATGTATGCCAGTGCTCATGGAGGGCACGAAAGTCACATGCATGCAAGATATGTATCTCATGGTGACAGGTCTGCTTCCAGAAAAATTTTGCCTTCTGAGTTGTCTCATGGAGAGACTATGCCATATGCAGGTAAGTCACATGCATCTGAGCTTCGAGTTCGTGGAGCACATGCCACCGTGCCCCATGAAGCTTCTTTGACGGCCCATGGAGCCCATGCAGATAGGGCTACCCCGTTGGATAAGGGGAAAAGAAAACGAGAGGACCATGAGCCTCATGCCAGGAAGCTCAAGGAGTTCAAAGCAGGTGATAAATCTGTCAAATTTGATGTCTTTCATGGTGAACATGATGCTTCTAAGGTGTTAGCGTTTGTGGCACAGTTCAACATTGCTTTTAGCGATGAGGACTTTACAGAAAAGTCGAAGGTGCGCCATGCTAGCATGTTTCTGAAAGGCACTGCCGCCCATTGGTGGATCACCGAAAAGATCACCAAGGATCCCATCTCTACTTGAAAGGAATTCAAAGACAGATTTTATGCTCAGTTCTTGCCACCCAACGCGGAGCAAACCCTCACTCAAAAGTGGGACAGGCTGGAACAAAAAGATAATGAGAGTGTGCAACAGTATGTGAACAAATTTTGGAAAGTGTTGCTGGAAGTGACTCCCTTCATGCTAATATCTGAGGATGAAAGAAAGAGGAAGTTTCGTTCTGGATTGCAACCTGCATATAGATCGGGTATTGAATTGCACCCAAAACATACGTTGCAACAACTCACAGCTTCTGCCCTTGCTACAGAGCAATTGGTGCTCAAGATCAAGCAGGATCAAGGAGGTTCCAAGGCGAAGGACAAGGCTGCCCCAAATCAGCAAAAGGGCGGACAGCCATCTAAAAAGAATTTCCGGGAGCCTTACAAGGGTGGTAAAGCTGAAAATAACACTTCAAAAGAACAGGGCCCAAGAAAGAACAAATTTGGATTAACCCCGGAGCAAAGAGAGCAATATGCTAAGGATGGAAAATGCTTTTCTTGTGGTAGCAAAGACCACATGTTTCGGCAATGCCCAGATCGCAAACCAAAGCACGAGGACAAGCACACCAAAGCAAATGTTCATGCAGTTCCTGATGTGCAAGGTAATACACGTCATGATGCAAAAGAGCGTATGGTTTGCAAGGCTTGGGGGCAAATCAAGGATCAGCCCGCACTCTTCATGTTTGATGACTCTGCAACTGACAATTTCATCTCTATGCAAATGGCAGCTGCATTGGGAATTGAGGTTGAAAACATGGGACCTCAGATTGAAGCCGAAGCTGCATTTATTGGTAAAGAGGTGCAGGTTACCCCTTTGATTGGGAAGTTGCGTATTCATATACAGGGCTATCTTGATAATGAGCATTTCCTAGTTGCTCCTTTGAATGGATGTGATGTATTGTTGGGCAAGCCGTGGCACCATAGGCTTGAGCCCCGCAAAGACTACAAGTCCAATATGATTTCTTTTATGCATAAAGGCCGCATGCACTTTATTGATGCTGGCAAAGAAGGGGATTCTATCCCAGTTGTATCACACATCCAAATTAATAAAGCAATGAAAAAGAGTCTTTCAGCGTACTTGGTTTTTGTGCGTGATAGTCTTGTGCCAAATCAACAAAATGTGGATGCTATGTCTAATGATAGGCTGAATTTTCTTAATGCATTCAAAGACTGTTTTGCTGACTCATTGCCAGGTGAATTACCTCCCCAAAGGCCCGAAGATCACCGCATAGATCTTGTGCCAGGTAGTTCTCTACCTAACAAACCCGCATACCGAGTGAGTGCCGCACAACAAGAAGAAATTATGAAGCAGGTAAACGAGCTTTTAGAGAAAGGTTTGGTTCAGCCCAGTTCCTCACCTTACTGCTCTCCTGTGCTTCTAGTTCAAAAGAAGGACGGATCATTCCGTATGTGTGTGGACTATAGAGCTTTGAACAAGCTTACCATCAAGAACAGATTCCCAATTCCACGTATTGATGATATCTTGGATAAGCTTGATGGTTCGGCTTGCTTTAGCAGACTTGATTTGAAGAGTGGTTATCACCAGATACGCGTGGTGCCACAAGATGTCCATAAGACTGCATTCAGGACAGCCTTCGGATTATATGAATTCTTGGTAATGCCTTTTGGTCTCACCAATGCTCCTGCTACTTTTAATCGTATGATGGATAGGATATTCCGATCCCATCGCAAGTTTACAGGAGTCTTCTTTGATGATATCTTGGTTTTCTCCAAGAATGAGCAGGAACACAGAACTCATTTGGTCACAGTGTTCGAAGAGCTACGGAAGCATAAACTTTTCGTCAATGCCAAGAAAAGTGAGTTTTTCCTTTCAGAGATTCATTATCTGGGACATATTGTATCCAAGGATGGAGTTACAATGGATCCTGCAAAGATAGAGACTATTCGGAATTGGCCCGAATTGCAAAACGTACATCAAGTACGTAGTTTTCTGGGATTATGTTCGTACTACAGGCGTTTCATAAGGCATTTTGCTATGATTGCCACTCCTCTACATGATCTCACGAAGAAGAAAACTGCTTTCAAATGGACTTCAAAGGAACAGGATGCTTTCTTGCAGCTCAAGCAAGCGATCATATGTGGTCCAGTATTGATTGTTCCTGACTTGCACAAGTCATTCGTGGTTGAATGTGATGCTTGTGGTGATTGCATAGGAGCTGTCCTAAATCAAGAAGGGCATGCAGTTGCATACGAGAGCCGTCGTTTGCATGATGCTGAGCTTCATATGGATATCTATGAGAAAGAGCTCTTGGCTGTAATTCACGCCTTAAAGATTTGGAAACACTACCTTCTTGGGGCTGAATTCGTAGTCAAGACAGATCATCAAAGCTTGAGATACTTTCTATCTCAAACCAAGCTTTCAGAAAAGCAAATGAGAATGGCAAATTTTCTTTCCATGTTTCATTTTCAGATTGTGCATACTCCAGGAAAGAAAAATGTGGTGGCCGATGCACTATCTAGGAGGCCTTATATTGCTGCAGTCTCAGTGGCCTCTCATGGAGATCTATCTGCTATGTAATCAATGAGGGTTATCTCATGAAGGATAATTGTCTATGTGTGGTGAAGGATTTGCGTCCAAAGGTTATGGATGAATGTCACGCTCCACCTTATGCTGGTCATAGAGGTATTATGCCTACTACTCGCATGATTGAGAGGTATTTCTTTTGGCCAAGCATGCGTAAAGACATTGAGGCTTATGTGCGTGCATGTATCACTTGCCAAAAGGTGAAATTTGACAGGCAAAAGCCTCCAGGTTTGCTTCAGCCATTGCCTATTCCCTCGCAACCTTGGGAAAGTATCACGATGGATTTTATTATGGATTTGCCTAGATCCCAGCATGGGAATGATGCTGTTTGGACTATTGTGGACAGGTTTAGCAAGCAAGCTCATTTCTTGCCCGTCAAGAAAACCATTAAAGCTGATCATATGGTAAAGCTTTTTCTTGCTAATATTTTCAAGCATCATGGTATGCCTAAATCCATTGTTGGGGATAGAGATCCCAGGACTACAAGCCTATTTTGGAGGGCTTTGTTTGATAATATGGGTACTAAGCTTGAGTTTTCATCAGCTTATCATCCCCAAACGGATGGCCAAAGTGAAGCTGCAAATTCAGCCGTGTTGGATTTGTTGAAGTGTTATGTGGCAGATCAAAAGAGTGCATGGGAGAAGTATCTTCCACTTGTTGAGTTTGCCTACAACAATACAATCCATGCTTCCACAGGAAAGGCCCCGTTTGAGATTATTTATGGCAGAGTGGTCTTGCCACCCATCCTTCGTACCAAGGATGAGATTTTTGCAGCTGATGAATATGTTCATGACTTGGATGTTGCCTTTGGTCAGGTGCGGACAGCCATTGCTAGATCTCAGGATAAGCATAAAAAGGCTGCTGACAAGCATAGAAGGGACATGGAAGTCAAAGAAGGTGATTGGGTATTGCTCAAATTTGAGAAGGCTAGGCTTCGGAAGAGGCCAGGACGAGAAGGATCATATCCTAAGCTTTCTCCTCGCTATTATGGACCCTTCAAGGTGATTCACAAGATCAATGAAGTGTCCTACAGGCTTGCTCTACCTAGTCATTGGAAGATTCACAATGCTTTTCATGTGAGTCTATTTCGGAAATATGTGGGGCCAGATCCTGATGAGCCTGTCACAGAAGATCCGCCAGAAATTGAAGAGCTTGAGGAGATCCTCCAGCCAGAACAGATTGTTTTTCACAAGGAGAGAAAGCTACCTGCAGGAAAGCTTTCCAGGAGATACCTTGTGAAGTTTAAGAATTATTTGCCTATTGATGCCAAGTGGGTAAATGAGGATTATTTTGCAGATTATCCGCAATTGTTGCAGGCATATCTTGAGGCTTTTAAGTTGAGGTCAACTCTTTAGAAGCCCGGGGGGATGTCACCAATTGGCCGACCATTTGGTCCATCTCCAGTTTTTGCGTCTCGTTCACTTGAGGCCAGGCCGGTGTCTCATGTGAAGAGGCCAGTATTTTGCTGACATGGACGGGAGCCAGACTGGTGCCACCCGTGTGTTAGCAGGATGGTGTCATATGGATGGGAGCCAGATCAGTGCCACCCGTGTATGACCTGGACTGTGTTCGATCCATGGGACTGTCACGCCATGGAAGAGCCAGTATTCGTGCCGTGTTTTACCTATGGGACTGTCACACCTAGGGAAACTCGTGCCTGGAACTGTGTCTTACCTATGGGACTGTCACTCCATAGGAAGACCAGGTTTTTATGTTTTATGTCGTGCCAGTTCTGTGCCGACAGATATTTTGTACATGTTCCATGAACGGGAGATATGTCCATGTTACTTTTTGCACATGCACACATGATTTGCATGCTTGTAACTGTTTTCGCATGACATGTATTTGTGTGTTTGCCTGCCTGACGTGTTACTTACTGAGCGGGGACGCCTGCCAGTGAGTCGTGAAGTCTGCCCTGTATTCTGACGAGTTTCAATGCATGTGAACAGGTGGTAAGTATATGGTACACGTTGTTTTAATGTTTTAAATTCTAACCCTTTCATTTATAAGGTTAGGGGTTCACACTTATTTAAAAGTGGGCACCCCCTTTGGGCACCCACTTTGGGGCCAAGGTGGGGAGCCTCACTTTTAAGTGTGTGTGGGGGTGGGCATGGTCACCAACCCCCACTAATCCCCCACATGCATGCGTGGGTATTATCAATAGTTAACTCCACCTTAATTTATTAAAAGAAATCTCTCCCTTCAAGCGTAGAAAAAAACCATCGCTTCTCTTTGGCGTGGATTTTTTCACCAACCGGCGACTCTCCCCCTGTACGCTGGCGCATGTTCTCCCCAAGGCGGCTGCTGAATTTGCTGTGCTTAGGCGGCTACTGGTTGCAGCCGGCTGCCACCACTTGAAGGTTACTTGCCACTGTGCTCCAACAGGCTGCGCTGCTTCCTCTACGCCATCTCCTACAGGCTGTTTCCCCCAGGCGGCTGCCATATTCTCTACTGCTGCGCCTACTACCCCAGGCGACTGCTGAACCTGCATCTTCACCAGGCACTGCTGCGCCTACTTCCCCAGGCGACTGTTGAAATCTACAGAACAGGCTGCGCTTACCACTCCTTCAGGCGGCTGCTATTGCTCTCAGACGTGGGCCAGCCATCTTCACAGGGCATTGCTACGTATGTGCTGCTACAGGTGCCCTTCTTCCCACAGGCGGCTAAACCCTTTATTTGGTGGTTGTTTACCCACTGGCTGCGTTGCCTTGTCTCTTTGCAAGCAAGCGTGGGCCAACTTCTCTCCACACTACAGCCAGGCTTCTCCACCAAGCAGGTTCTCCTTCTTTCACAGCAGGTGGCTGTGATCTCTTGCGGTGACTCTTGTCTTGGTGGTTCACCACGAGGCAACTGCTTCTTCATCAAGGGTGGTTTTCATCTTCTTCATACTTCGAGTATGGGTTTTCTATCAACCATCTACAAGTAAGTGATTTTCAGATTTGAGTAAAGCATTTAATGTTTAAATCTGATAAGGGATTCATCCCTCTACGGCCACACCCGTTCAGTGCCGGGTTGTCCAAGCTCTATTGGAGAACCACGGTCCAAAGGTGCTGAGATCGGGAGAGCCAGGCGTTAGTACGAGAGCGCCTGTTTGTGCGTGGTCTCGGAACACCAGTGAGGCGCTCTCCGCGGAGTCCAGTGAAAGCACAGGACCGTAGCGATTGGGCCACATTAGTGGTCGTTCTGCTTCGAGTTTCTTCATCGAAATCCGAGCCTATTTGTTTGGTACTGTTTTCATATGTACATGGACATTATCTGGTTCTCAGAACCCATGGAGCATTGTATTCATTAAATACTCCCAATAAATATATCATATATTGAGGGGGGGGTCGGCCCGTTCCGGCCCCAGTGCTGGTGTCCATCTTTCCATTTCTGTTCATTTAAATTCAAGTTGTTTTAAAGTTGTCCATTTCAAATTTGTGGTTTTAAAGTTGTGCTATTAAGCGTGTGGGTGTCCAGCGGAGTCTTTCCCACTTGACGGGATCGGTTTCATTGGTATCAGAGCACGGTTATTTCCCTCTTCCTAGTGGGGAAACGAACCTGTGTACTGGACATCCCGCTTTTAGCAAACTTTGAACACAATGGACAGCCAAGGCAACCCTTTGGAAGTGCCAAATTCGAGGGGTCCTTCTAGTGCTTCTCGTGGGTCTGATGCCCTGCGTGGTAGGCACAAGCCCCTTGAAAAGGTTCTTGATAGTGAATCCAAGGGTCAACTGTCTCCAGGAAAGACAGTTATGCTTGAACAAGACCCTGATGCTATGAAAGCTGAAATGGAACATATGAGAAAACTTTTGCAGGCTCAAGAGCAAGAATTGAAGTTTTTGCATGAAGATCCTCATCTACAAAGTGCTATTGAAGCCAGGAAGGCTGATGCTATGGTTGATGTAACCTTTGAATCAATGGCTCGTGAAGTGGGCAAGAAACCAAGGGAGTTAGCACTTGCCTATCTCCTTCGCAAAGGTGATATCAAAGAGGGGGATGACGGGGAGCTGATTTTCAGAAATCCACCTCGTTTGAAGCATGGAGATCCCGCATCTCAGAGGCTGAAATCTTTTATGCAAAAGGAAGAGGTGACTGTCACCTCTCGACATGCATCCTCTCCCCAAGGCACTAAGCCTGACAGATATATGTATGCCAGTGCTCATGGAGGGCACGAAAGTCACATGCATGCAAGATATGTATCTCATGGTGACAGGTCTGCTTCCAGAAAAATTTTGCCTTCTGAGTTGTCTCATGGAGAGACTATGCCATATGCAGGTAAGTCACATGCATCTGAGCTTCGAGTTCGTGGAGCACATGCCACCGTGCCCCATGAAGCTTCTTTGACGGCCCATGGAGCCCATGCAGATAGGGCTACCCCGTTGGATAAGGGGAAAAGAAAACGAGAGGACCATGAGCCTCATGCCAGGAAGCTCAAGGAGTTCAAAGCAGGTGATAAATCTGTCAAATTTGATGTCTTTCATGGTGAACATGATGCTTCTAAGGTGTTAGCGTTTGTGGCACAGTTCAACATTGCTTTTAGCGATGAGGACTTTACAGAAAAGTCGAAGGTGCGCCATGCTAGCATGTTTCTGAAAGGCACTGCCGCCCATTGGTGGATCACCGAAAAGATCACCAAGGATCCCATCTCTACTTGAAAGGAATTCAAAGACAGATTTTATGCTCAGTTCTTGCCACCCAACGCGGAGCAAACCCTCACTCAAAAGTGGGACAGGCTGGAACAAAAAGATAATGAGAGTGTGCAACAGTATGTGAACAAATTTTGGAAAGTGTTGCTGGAAGTGACTCCCTTCATGCTAATATCTGAGGATGAAAGAAAGAGGAAGTTTCGTTCTGGATTGCAACCTGCATATAGATCGGGTATTGAATTGCACCCAAAACATACGTTGCAACAACTCACAGCTTCTGCCCTTGCTACAGAGCAATTGGTGCTCAAGATCAAGCAGGATCAAGGAGGTTCCAAGGCGAAGGACAAGGCTGCCCCAAATCAGCAAAAGGGCGGACAGCCATCTAAAAAGAATTTCCGGGAGCCTTACAAGGGTGGTAAAGCTGAAAATAACACTTCAAAAGAACAGGGCCCAAGAAAGAACAAATTTGGATTAACCCCGGAGCAAAGAGAGCAATATGCTAAGGATGGAAAATGCTTTTCTTGTGGTAGCAAAGACCACATGTTTCGGCAATGCCCAGATCGCAAACCAAAGCACGAGGACAAGCACACCAAAGCAAATGTTCATGCAGTTCCTGATGTGCAAGGTAATACACGTCATGATGCAAAAGAGCGTATGGTTTGCAAGGCTTGGGGGCAAATCAAGGATCAGCCCGCACTCTTCATGTTTGATGACTCTGCAACTGACAATTTCATCTCTATGCAAATGGCAGCTGCATTGGGAATTGAGGTTGAAAACATGGGACCTCAGATTGAAGCCGAAGCTGCATTTATTGGTAAAGAGGTGCAGGTTACCCCTTTGATTGGGAAGTTGCGTATTCATATACAGGGCTATCTTGATAATGAGCATTTCCTAGTTGCTCCTTTGAATGGATGTGATGTATTGTTGGGCAAGCCGTGGCACCATAGGCTTGAGCCCCGCAAAGACTACAAGTCCAATATGATTTCTTTTATGCATAAAGGCCGCATGCACTTTATTGATGCTGGCAAAGAAGGGGATTCTATCCCAGTTGTATCACACATCCAAATTAATAAAGCAATGAAAAAGAGTCTTTCAGCGTACTTGGTTTTTGTGCGTGATAGTCTTGTGCCAAATCAACAAAATGTGGATGCTATGTCTAATGATAGGCTGAATTTTCTTAATGCATTCAAAGACTGTTTTGCTGACTCATTGCCAGGTGAATTACCTCCCCAAAGGCCCGAAGATCACCGCATAGATCTTGTGCCAGGTAGTTCTCTACCTAACAAACCCGCATACCGAGTGAGTGCCGCACAACAAGAAGAAATTATGAAGCAGGTAAACGAGCTTTTAGAGAAAGGTTTGGTTCAGCCCAGTTCCTCACCTTACTGCTCTCCTGTGCTTCTAGTTCAAAAGAAGGACGGATCATTCCGTATGTGTGTGGACTATAGAGCTTTGAACAAGCTTACCATCAAGAACAGATTCCCAATTCCACGTATTGATGATATCTTGGATAAGCTTGATGGTTCGGCTTGCTTTAGCAGACTTGATTTGAAGAGTGGTTATCACCAGATACGCGTGGTGCCACAAGATGTCCATAAGACTGCATTCAGGACAGCCTTCGGATTATATGAATTCTTGGTAATGCCTTTTGGTCTCACCAATGCTCCTGCTACTTTTAATCGTATGATGGATAGGATATTCCGATCCCATCGCAAGTTTACAGGAGTCTTCTTTGATGATATCTTGGTTTTCTCCAAGAATGAGCAGGAACACAGAACTCATTTGGTCACAGTGTTCGAAGAGCTACGGAAGCATAAACTTTTCGTCAATGCCAAGAAAAGTGAGTTTTTCCTTTCAGAGATTCATTATCTGGGACATATTGTATCCAAGGATGGAGTTACAATGGATCCTGCAAAGATAGAGACTATTCGGAATTGGCCCGAATTGCAAAACGTACATCAAGTACGTAGTTTTCTGGGATTATGTTCGTACTACAGGCGTTTCATAAGGCATTTTGCTATGATTGCCACTCCTCTACATGATCTCACGAAGAAGAAAACTGCTTTCAAATGGACTTCAAAGGAACAGGATGCTTTCTTGCAGCTCAAGCAAGCGATCATATGTGGTCCAGTATTGATTGTTCCTGACTTGCACAAGTCATTCGTGGTTGAATGTGATGCTTGTGGTGATTGCATAGGAGCTGTCCTAAATCAAGAAGGGCATGCAGTTGCATACGAGAGCCGTCGTTTGCATGATGCTGAGCTTCATATGGATATCTATGAGAAAGAGCTCTTGGCTGTAATTCACGCCTTAAAGATTTGGAAACACTACCTTCTTGGGGCTGAATTCGTAGTCAAGACAGATCATCAAAGCTTGAGATACTTTCTATCTCAAACCAAGCTTTCAGAAAAGCAAATGAGAATGGCAAATTTTCTTTCCATGTTTCATTTTCAGATTGTGCATACTCCAGGAAAGAAAAATGTGGTGGCCGATGCACTATCTAGGAGGCCTTATATTGCTGCAGTCTCAGTGGCCTCTCATGGAGATCTATCTGCTATGTAATCAATGAGGGTTATCTCATGAAGGATAATTGTCTATGTGTGGTGAAGGATTTGCGTCCAAAGGTTATGGATGAATGTCACGCTCCACCTTATGCTGGTCATAGAGGTATTATGCCTACTACTCGCATGATTGAGAGGTATTTCTTTTGGCCAAGCATGCGTAAAGACATTGAGGCTTATGTGCGTGCATGTATCACTTGCCAAAAGGTGAAATTTGACAGGCAAAAGCCTCCAGGTTTGCTTCAGCCATTGCCTATTCCCTCGCAACCTTGGGAAAGTATCACGATGGATTTTATTATGGATTTGCCTAGATCCCAGCATGGGAATGATGCTGTTTGGACTATTGTGGACAGGTTTAGCAAGCAAGCTCATTTCTTGCCCGTCAAGAAAACCATTAAAGCTGATCATATGGTAAAGCTTTTTCTTGCTAATATTTTCAAGCATCATGGTATGCCTAAATCCATTGTTGGGGATAGAGATCCCAGGACTACAAGCCTATTTTGGAGGGCTTTGTTTGATAATATGGGTACTAAGCTTGAGTTTTCATCAGCTTATCATCCCCAAACGGATGGCCAAAGTGAAGCTGCAAATTCAGCCGTGTTGGATTTGTTGAAGTGTTATGTGGCAGATCAAAAGAGTGCATGGGAGAAGTATCTTCCACTTGTTGAGTTTGCCTACAACAATACAATCCATGCTTCCACAGGAAAGGCCCCGTTTGAGATTATTTATGGCAGAGTGGTCTTGCCACCCATCCTTCGTACCAAGGATGAGATTTTTGCAGCTGATGAATATGTTCATGACTTGGATGTTGCCTTTGGTCAGGTGCGGACAGCCATTGCTAGATCTCAGGATAAGCATAAAAAGGCTGCTGACAAGCATAGAAGGGACATGGAAGTCAAAGAAGGTGATTGGGTATTGCTCAAATTTGAGAAGGCTAGGCTTCGGAAGAGGCCAGGACGAGAAGGATCATATCCTAAGCTTTCTCCTCGCTATTATGGACCCTTCAAGGTGATTCACAAGATCAATGAAGTGTCCTACAGGCTTGCTCTACCTAGTCATTGGAAGATTCACAATGCTTTTCATGTGAGTCTATTTCGGAAATATGTGGGGCCAGATCCTGATGAGCCTGTCACAGAAGATCCGCCAGAAATTGAAGAGCTTGAGGAGATCCTCCAGCCAGAACAGATTGTTTTTCACAAGGAGAGAAAGCTACCTGCAGGAAAGCTTTCCAGGAGATACCTTGTGAAGTTTAAGAATTATTTGCCTATTGATGCCAAGTGGGTAAATGAGGATTATTTTGCAGATTATCCGCAATTGTTGCAGGCATATCTTGAGGCTTTTAAGTTGAGGTCAACTCTTTAGAAGCCCGGGGGGATGTCACCAATTGGCCGACCATTTGGTCCATCTCCAGTTTTTGCGTCTCGTTCACTTGAGGCCAGGCCGGTGTCTCATGTGAAGAGGCCAGTATTTTGCTGACATGGACGGGAGCCAGACTGGTGCCACCCGTGTGTTAGCAGGATGGTGTCATATGGATGGGAGCCAGATCAGTGCCACCCGTGTATGACCTGGACTGTGTTCGATCCATGGGACTGTCACGCCATGGAAGAGCCAGTATTCGTGCCGTGTTTTACCTATGGGACTGTCACACCTAGGGAAACTCGTGCCTGGAACTGTGTCTTACCTATGGGACTGTCACTCCATAGGAAGACCAGGTTTTTATGTTTTATGTCGTGCCAGTTCTGTGCCGACAGATATTTTGTACATGTTCCATGAACGGGAGATATGTCCATGTTACTTTTTGCACATGCACACATGATTTGCATGCTTGTAACTGTTTTCGCATGACATGTATTTGTGTGTTTGCCTGCCTGACGTGTTACTTACTGAGCGGGGACGCCTGCCAGTGAGTCGTGAAGTCTGCCCTGTATTCTGACGAGTTTCAATGCATGTGAACAGGTGGTAAGTATATGGTACACGTTGTTTTAATGTTTTAAATTCTAACCCTTTCATTTATAAGGTTAGGGGTTCACACTTATTTAAAAGTGGGCACCCCCTTTGGGCACCCACTTTGGGGCCAAGGTGGGGAGCCTCACTTTTAAGTGTGTGTGGGGGTGGGCATGGTCACCAACCCCCACTAATCCCCCACATGCATGCGTGGGTATTATCAATAGTTAACTCCACCTTAATTTATTAAAAGAAATCTCTCCCTTCAAGCGTAGAAAAAAACCATCGCTTCTCTTTGGCGTGGATTTTTTCACCAACCGGCGACTCTCCCCCTGTACGCTGGCGCATGTTCTCCCCAAGGCGGCTGCTGAATTTGCTGTGCTTAGGCGGCTACTGGTTGCAGCCGGCTGCCACCACTTGAAGGTTACTTGCCACTGTGCTCCAACAGGCTGCGCTGCTTCCTCTACGCCATCTCCTACAGGCTGTTTCCCCCAGGCGGCTGCCATATTCTCTACTGCTGCGCCTACTACCCCAGGCGACTGCTGAACCTGCATCTTCACCAGGCACTGCTGCGCCTACTTCCCCAGGCGACTGTTGAAATCTACAGAACAGGCTGCGCTTACCACTCCTTCAGGCGGCTGCTATTGCTCTCAGACGTGGGCCAGCCATCTTCACAGGGCATTGCTACGTATGTGCTGCTACAGGTGCCCTTCTTCCCACAGGCGGCTAAACCCTTTATTTGGTGGTTGTTTACCCACTGGCTGCGTTGCCTTGTCTCTTTGCAAGCAAGCGTGGGCCAACTTCTCTCCACACTACAGCCAGGCTTCTCCACCAAGCAGGTTCTCCTTCTTTCACAGCAGGTGGCTGTGATCTCTTGCGGTGACTCTTGTCTTGGTGGTTCACCACGAGGCAACTGCTTCTTCATCAAGGGTGGTTTTCATCTTCTTCATACTTCGAGTATGGGTTTTCTATCAACCATCTACAAGTAAGTGATTTTCAGATTTGAGTAAAGCATTTAATGTTTAAATCTGATAAGGGATTCATCCCTCTACGGCCACACCCGTTCGGTGCCGGGTTGTCCAAGCTCTATTGGAGAACCACGGTCCAAAGGTGCTGAGATCGGGAGAGCCAGGCGTTAGTACGAGAGCGCCTGTTTGTGCGTGGTCTCGGAACACCAGTGAGGCGCTCTCCGCGGAGTCCAGTGAAAGCACAGGACCGTAGCGATTGGGCCACATTAGTGGTCGTTCTGCTTTGTTTCTTCATCGAAATCCGAGCCTATTTGTTTGGTACTGTTTTCATATGTACATGGACATTATCTGGTTCTCAGAACCCATGGAGCATTGTATTCATTAAATACTCCCAATAAATATATCATATATTGAGGGGGGGGTCGGCCCGTTCCGGCCCCAGTGCTGGTGTCCATCTTTCCATTTCTGTTCATTTAAATTCAAGTTGTTTTAAAGTTGTCCATTTCAAATTTGTGGTTTTAAAGTTGTGCTATTAAGCGTGTGGGTGTCCAGCGGAGTCTTTCCCACTTGACGGGATCGGTTTCATAGTCAACCCACAAGACTATATAACTATCAACACCATTATGCATAGTATGGACTAGATAGTATGACATCCCCACTAACGTCATCAGTGCCCAATAGTGGGTGTAGAACTCTGTATCAAGATATACTCTCACACATGCACTCCACACACACACACACACACACACACACACACACACACACACAAGAGTATATACTTTGTTAGATTACGGTGGAAAGATATTGCTACCATTCATGATGAGAGAGAGAGAGAGAGACACGCTAACAATCTTCTTCTATTATTTGTGAAAGAAGTACATGACTTTATATAGGAGTTTGAGGTGGTTACAAGATGACATAATCGATGTTATTTTGGCAAGATATGCACCTCCTTTGATTTTTCCACGTTTCCACACTTGTAGGGAACCTTTCCACCTCATATACACATGACTTATGGCATGCCCCATACATGCTACATACCTTAGGCTTTAAACTTAGGCTTAGGGAGACAAGTTTAGAGCCCCCCCTTTGTTACAATGAGATAGAGCCCCCCCTTTTAACATTGGGTATGTGTACTCTTCTCGACAACTACAAGAGTGTGGATAGACAAGTGGGTGTACACAACAACAATGGTAGGACTCATTTTTTACAAAGTCCTCCATACAACTAGTGTTCCCACGAAGCTTGGGCCAACATAGAGTAGTAGACACTGGCAAACAACATTTATGCACTACATTGGGTAGGTCTTACCTTTTGACATTTTTGTTCCAGGGCAGTGTCTATACCCTTACAATATTTATGGCACAACATAGATTTTTATTTCACGACTTTTGAAGAGGTGGTAGTTCTTGCACATAGCATTGCCATTGACAACAACTTGCATAACTTTTTTTTTTTGGCTTGGTGGAAACAGCTTCTTAATTCTAGGAAACTAGATGCAAAGAAAACGGTTGTGGGAACAAGTGTTTGATGAGATCAAATCTGCAGTGGGAAGAGTTGCCCAACTTGGAGAAACAAAGTGGACAGATCAGTGGGAACATGCCCTTAGCCGACTAGTTTGTGAAGGGCGTCGCGCAAAGATCAAGCTTAGGACCTCATCGCCCCAAATAGAGGCTATTGAGATAAACCGTGCTGCTAATCTTAGGCTGATGTCACTGGAAGCCGTCAAACTACACATAACCTGTGTTGCAGAGCAATAATGAAGCAAAAGTGGTTCTACTAAAGTAACCAGTAGCGCACCGTCAGAAAAACAAACCCACCACCGCCTATTCTGCATAGTAGAGATTGAAGCTATGGAGCACTTCTTTGTTGATGATGATATGCCACGGCGTTTGATCCTTCTCCTACTTCTTCTGCAGATTTGGGACAACTCCACAACGCAGAAAATCAATATCTAATTAGACTAATACGATTTATTAAAGACAATAATGATAGCTTAATTAGCTTACACTAATGAAGACCCTAACGACCTAAATGGTCTAATACCACTGTTAGATTATGGTGGAAAGATATTGCTACCATTCATGATGAGAGAGAGAGAGAGAGACACGCTAACAATCTTCTTCTATTATTTGTGAAAGGAGTACATGACTTTATATAGGAGTTTGAGGCGGTTACAAGATGACATAGTCGATGATGTTTTGACAAGATATGCACCTCCTTTGATTTTTCCACGTTTCCACACTTGTAGGGAACCTTTCCACCCACATGACTTACGACATGCCCTATACATGCTACATACCTTAGGGTTTAGACTTAGGCTTAGGGAGACAAGTTTAGGCTTACATTTCTAACAATTCACACAAAGCCCTTCGTACTGAGTTTCTGTCAAACCTCCGGAGATGCAGGGCAGACTCAGCCATAATGAACATGCCCAACCTATATGTCCAAGTTCCATGTTTATGTCCAAGCTTCATGTTCACTGTCCAAGCTCTATGCCCAAGTTCTCCATGTCCAAGTTATATGTCCAAGTCCAAGAAACACTCGCTCATCCCATGAGTAATCTCCACAACTCCTATAGCCTTGTCCATGAAGAAAACCATGGAAAAGCTCTTTCTCGCAAGAAAACTGATATAAAACCTGTTTTAATGGTTTTTGGGCGATAAAAACATCCAAAAAACAGTTTTTAGGGTTTTTGGAGCAGTTTTAGGGTTTTTGAAATTTCTGACCGTATAGTTCCGTATCGCCCATGCATATGCCCACACAAGTCTAGGACTGACCGTACATCTGAAAAGCAAGTTGAAGAAGGTGTTGATGGCGAAGAAGAAACTCTTCATGATCATAATGATGTCCACACACACTCCACGATCTCCTTCAATCTTCAATGACCTTGTTTATGGTACTACAAGAGAAGTCCAATCCTTTTTTATACTTGTAAAGAGACCCTGCTGCCTTCATGCTTTTGCTTTGCCTTTTTAAGCTTTGCTTTTGTCTTTTTACTTTTATTAATAAAATATTACTCAACTTTTGGTGCTTTGCTTTTCTGGCTTTAAGGCCTTGCTTTTTGGCCTTAGAGCTGCTTTTTGAGAAAGCGCCTTTTCGCTCAGTCTCCTCTTTCCAATGGTGCCCTTGGCTCGCAGTCAACCCTGTTGACTTTTTGCATTTTCTTGCTTTTTGACCTTATGGACCTTGTCCCCATGTCTTCTTCCACTTGTCTGGTGTCTGGGCATGGATTTCATCACGTGAAATAGAGCTAGGAGGACCAAATAGTTACAGGCCAAATGGTGACACATTCGGCTGGGACTTGATGTGTTCATGCCTGGAATACCTTGTGGACTTGGCTTTCCATTGGGACTTGTGCCTATCTGTACATGCCTGGAAACACCTAGAGGAATGGCTTTCCGCTAGGACTTGTGCATGTGCATGTGCCTGTGCCTACGTGCCCACAAACACCTTGAGGATTGGCTATATATATATACCTAGATGAATCCAAAAACATGCCCCAATTCACCTTATAAGAAAGTGCAATTTATAACCTCATGGTAGTCATCCACAAGATTGGCTTTCCACTAGGTCCGGTACCTTGTGTACTTGCCTAGAAACTGTCAGAATGCACAGCGGAAATGAAGACAACTGCTGTAGAGAGCAAAACACATATGCAAGAGAGAGAAGATAGTGTAACTCTGCTATATATACACCAAGGAATCCCAGAGTGCTCAATGACAACTGTGGGGGACAAGGGGCCATTTTATATGGCCCCAGGCTGCTGGTTGGCCAGCACTAAAACAACAGACAGCAGCCCCACGACCTGATCCAGCCCAGTCGGCCAGCAAATGGGCAGTCGGCCATCAAATCAACAGTCGGCCAGGGCAGAGCAACAGGTCAGGGATGCAACCTTCAGTCGGCCAGCAAATGGAACAGCCGACAGGTAGCAAACAACCTCCCATACGTAGCAAAAAAATGGGAAAAATACAAGTAAGTGAGGAAAAATGGAAACACCAAAACTGTCAAAATACGCAGCGGAGATGATAACAAAATCTGAGATCACAAGAGCAAGTAGAGTGCAGAAAATAGACGGCACAAGAGAAGGAGAGAGATAGGCGTGTAACTCTTCTCTATACACAAGATCCCGCAATGAAAACTCAATACAACAATGTGGGGGCAATGGGGCCTATTTATATGGCCCCAAACTGCAGTCGGCCAGTGCTGAGATGCGCCACCAGCCCACACGACTGGGTACTTCCAATTGGCCAGCATAGAAATCACCCATGACGGAGCAGGTCAGCCAGCTCCATGTGCAAAAGAGTGCAGTAGGCCAGCTCCAATTGCTCCTGCCAGCATGTGGCAACCACCCACACCATGGAAAAATGGGGGAAAATGGGGAAAAAATACGGGGAGTGAGGAAAAATGAGAAAACACCTATACAGGGCAGGCACACCCACAACAGAGGCCCTGGTGTCTAATAAAGGCAGGAGATGACTTCTAACACCCCCTCTCAGCTCCTGTCTGTGAAATCAACCCCAGGGAGCTGGAGTGCCGCCTAAGCGTAGCCTGAGGTAGAGACTTCGTGAAGAGGTCCGCCGCATTGTCCTCCGTCGAACAATAAAGTGGCAAGATGTCACCAGCCAAGATCTTCTCACGGACAAAGTGATATTGTATCTCTATGTGCTTGGTCCGGGCATGGAAGACCGCGTTCCAAGCAATAGCTATACAACTCTGGTTATCGCACTGGATGACTGTGAGCTCCTTCTGTGGTAACCCAATCTCGCCTAGCAGCCTCAGAGCCACACAACCTCACAAGCAGCACCACAAGCAGCCCGGTACTCTGCCTCTGTCGAAGAGAGGGCAATAGTTGGTTGCCTCTTACTGCTCCAAGAAACTGCTCCTAAGTCGAGGGTAAAACTGTAACCTGAAGTAGATCTCCTCGTGTCTGGATCTCCTCCCCAATCTGAGTCACTCCATCCTTGGAGTCTGACTCCATCCCCTCCTGTGTAAAAGAGTCCTAGATCCTTCGTACTCTGCAGATACCGCAAGATCCGCAATCCTGCGTCCCAATGAGACTTCAATGGCGTCTGCATAAAAGAGCTCAACAGCCCCACGGAGAAGCTCAAGTCCAATCTGGTGTTCAGCAACCAGATCAATGAACCAACCAACTTCCGATACTGTGAGGCATCAACTGGCTCACAAGGATCATTAACGGTTAACTTTGTGTTTGGGTCCATCGGCGAAGTAATAGGCTTGCAGTTCTCCATCCCAAAGGCCTCAAGCAACTCATGAACATACCGCTGCTGAGAGACAAAAAACCCCCTCTGGGTCTGCCAGATCTCCAATCCCAAAAAGAAGTTGAGTAACCCTAAGTCGGTCATCTCAAACTCCTTTGACAAGGCAGCCTTCGTCAAGCCAATGTGCTCCACATGACCGCCGGTGAGAATGAGATCATCCACATAAAGGATGATAATCGTAACCATGCCACGTTCCCGAAAAGAGATACAGGTTAGGATCTGCAACCGATCTCTGAAAACCAATCCGAACAAAGAGGAATCAATCTTCTGATTCCAAGCCCTTGGAGCCTGCTTAAGACCATACAAGGCCTTACGTAACTTGTAAACTATCCCTTCTGATCCTGGAACAACAGAGCCTGGAGGCTGCTCAACATACACCTCCTCCTGCAGGTCACCATTAAGGAACGCAGATTTTACATCCATTTGATACACGGGCCACCTCTAAGAAGAAGCAAGGGCAAGAACGGTCCGAATCGTGGTCATCCGTGCTGTAGGTGCAAAGGTATCCTCGTAGTCGATGCCTGGCCGCTGAGCATAACCTTTAGCCACAAGTCTGGCTTTGTGTTTGTCCACCGACCCATCTGACGCATATTGGTCTTAAAGACCCATTTGGCACCAATGACTGGCCGTTTCAACGGCCTCGGTAGTACCAACTCCCATGTTTTGTTCTTCTCGACGGCATCAAGTTCCACCTGCATGGCTTTCCTCCAAGTATCCTGTGAAAGGGCTTCCTTCACGGAAGTGGCCTCCTTGTCCCGCATAATACGAGACATCAAAGCATAGTTTACCTGAAGAAGCTCCGCTGTATTGCTTTTGTCGCGGACTCTGTGCGATCTTCGAGGGCCGTCCTCTGTGGTCCACTCGGAGGGTAACTCCATGACACCTGACTCCCGAAGGGTGTCCAACAACCACCTGGGTACTCGAACAGATCATGGAGCCTCCTGCTGTTGCGGGGGCTCTACTCCAACTGCGGGCTCAACCTCCTGTACTGACTGAGGTGGATTAACTGGAACAATAGTCTAGGAATCATCATCAGACTCTTCTGGATCTCCAAGAAGTGGCGGCTCCTCGACAGTGGATACTAGAACATGCTCATCAAAAACCACATCCCGGCTGACAACAATCTCATATCTGGATCATACAATCTGTATCCCTTGGAAAGAGAATTATACCCCACAAATATAAGCTTGCGGGATTTGGAGTCAAGCTTCCCCCTCTGCTTCTTCGGAACATGTACATACACATCACTCCCAAAAACACGGAAGTGCGAGACATCAGGTTTCCTGCCAAAGTAAGCCTCAAACGGAGTCATATGAGGTACTGAAGCCGTTGGAGACCGGTTGAGGGTATGGACAGCCGTTGCCACAGCCTCTCCCCAAAGTGGACGAGGAAGATCACGATGCTCCATCATGGTCCTCGCCATCTCCACCACAGTCCTATTTTTGCGTTCTACAACTCCATTCTCTGAAGGCAATCCTGTATTGGCCAGTTCCCTCTTGATGCCATGATCTGCACAAAATCTGAGAAATATATTCGAGGAGAATTCACCTCCTTTGTCAGCCCTGAGAGTCTTTACCTGCAATCCAGACTCTTTTTCCACCATCACGTGCTAATCCTTGAACCGTGCAAAAGCTTGGTCCTTCTGTGAAAGAAAGTAGACCCACGTGAATCTGGTACAATCATCAACAAGCAGCATAAAATAGAGAGATCCTCCCATTGATAGTGTCTGCTGAGGTCCACACAAGTCAATGTGAATCAACTCCAATGGTTTTGAAGCCCGCCTGGAAGCCTGCTTCGGAAAGGATTCCCTGTGCTGCTTACCACGTATGCAAGAACTGCAACGTCCTTGCCTGCTACCAACATCTGGCAAGCCAACCACCATCTGGTCCCGGAAAGCTCGCCGCAGTGCATCCACATTTAAGTGGCCAAAACAAAAGTGCCACAGATCTCCGACCTGAGAACCTGTCAATGAGGAGAGTGCAGAGAGCTTGTAGATACCATTCTCCACACCGCCTTTCCAAACAACTTGGCCAATCTTACGGTCCCGTAGAGCAACTGAATGCTCCTCAAATTCCACCTGAAAGCCAGTCTTGCATACTTCATGCACTGACAGAAGATGAAAACCAAGAGCAGGGACATAAAGAACACGGGAGGCATGCTTGCCCCCCTTGCCGTCGGGAATAATCTCCATCCGGCCCTCACAGTGTATCGGAATGGTGGAGTTGTCGCCAATGAAAATGCGACCCTATTGCCGTTTCAGATCCAGAAAGAAGTCACGGGACAGATCATGTGCCTGGAAGCACCACTGTCAAGAATCCATTCTCGGGTATCCTTTGCGGTGAAGCCAACTGCCTCCTCGCTCGAAGACGATGAATCATCGGAGTCCATCATCTCTAAGTGCACAAATGCAGGAGTCTTTGCAGCTGAGGCTGAAGAATCAGCACTCTTCCCAGGACGCTTAGGACACTTCCTCCAGTAGTGGCCTTTCTCGCCACAATCCTTGCACGACCGCTCGGCCTTCAATTTCTCTCATTCTGAGTCAGGCTTCTTCTTAGAAGACTTCTCCGGTGAAGCCTTCCCTTTGCCCTTGTTGTTATTCCAACCTTTCAACCGTTGGCCAGTTAAGGCCTCCGAACCTCCGCTGTGAGGAGGGTTCGTGAAACGTTCCTCTTGGTCCAAGACCATGGGCACAAGCTCCTCCCAAGTAATGGTGCTGAGCCTGCCACTCGTAATCAAAGAGGAGTAGAAAGCGGAATACTGAGCAGGCAAGTGGGACAGCAAAGTAGTGGCCATGTCTTCTGATGATATCTCCTTTCCAGCCTGGAGGACTTCCTGCTGAAGGGCCTGCAGCTTGTTAATGTGCTCCCGCATCGTTGACGACTTTGCAGGGTTCATAACCCACATCTGCACTTCCAAGGAGATCCTCTTCATGGGTGATACCCTGTTATAAAGAGAAGCCAAGTGCTGCCATATGCCTCTGGCCAGCATCATATGCTTTACGTGATTGATTACTTGTGGTGTGCAATTGAGGAAAATAAATGACCAGACCCTGGCGTTGACACGATCCCACATCTGTGCTTGTGCCTCACGATCCTTCTTCATTGACTGTAACTCCCCTTCTTCTACTTCCGGCCGTGGAACCCCGATAACGATGAAATCAGCAAGGTCATATGACTCTAGCACAGACTGCATCATAACCTTCCAGATCCCGTAATTGTTCCCGTCCAAGTGACGGTCCATTGGGAACGTGGGGAGAGTTGGGATCTTCACATGCTTCTCAGCCATCTCTAACAAATCTGCCATCACGGGGATGTAACTGAAAAGGGTAGGTGGGTGGGAAAAAAAAAACTCTAAACCTGCAAGTGGCTGTCCAGCTACTTAGCCCGCCTTCCTCTTGCTACTTCTCTTCCCGAACAGTCCAAAACAATCCACCAATCAGCAATGCAACAATCCCCCTCTTGCTCAGAAAAACTCCCAAGATCTTTCAAGAGCCTAGGGGTCTGATACCATGTCAAAATACGCAGCGGAGATGATAACAAAATCTGAGATCACAAGAGCAAGTAGAGTGCAGAAAATAGACAGCACAAGAGAAGGAGAGAGATAGGCGTGTAACTCTTCTCTATACACAAGATCCCGCAATGAAAACTGAATACAACAATGTGGGGGCAATGGGGCCTATTTATATGGCCCCAAACTGCAGTCAGCCAATGTCGAGATGCGCCACCAGCCCACACGACTGGGTACTTCTAGTCGGCCAGCATAGAAATCACCCACGACCCCTACTGAGCAGGTTGGCCAGCTCCATGTGCAAAAGAGTGCAATCGGCCAGCTCCAGTTGCTCCTGCCAGCATGTGGCAACCACCCACACCATGGAAAAATGGGGAAAAATGGGGAAAAAATACGGGGAGTGAGGAAAAATGAGAAAACACCTATACAGGGCGGGCACACCCACAACAGAGGCCCTGGTGTCTAATAAAGACAGGAGATGACTTCTAGCAACTGGGCGGGCACACCAACAACAAAGCCCTGACATAGTGTACAGACAGGAGATGACTACTAACACCCCCTCTCAGCTCCTGGATGTGGAACTAAGCCCAGTGAGCTAGAGTGCCGCCAGTGTTAGAAGTCATCTCCTGACTATACCTATATACCAGGGCCTTTGTTGTGGGTGTGCCCGCCCTTATTAGGTGTTTTCTCATTTTTCCCCACTGTCCGTATTTTTTTCCCCATTTTTTCCTATTTTCTTGGCTTGGGTGGTTGCCCTGTGTTGGCAGGAGGGCCCATGAGCTGGCCGACTGATTCTTTAGGTCCACGACCTCTCACAGTTGCTGGCCGACTTGATACAGCTGGCTGACTGGTGCACTTTGCTCGTCGTGGAGTTTTCAGTCCCTGTTGGCTGCCTTTCTACAGGCTGACTGCTTGTTTGGGGCCATATAAAATGGCCCCATAGCCCCTTGCCATTGTATCTTGTATTGTATTCGGGATCTTCTTGTGTATATAGAGCAGAGTTACACACCTCTCTCTCTTCTTCTCTTGTGCTATCTATTTTCTGCACTATGCTTGCTCTTGTATTCTGAGATTTGGTCATCATCTCCACTGCATATTCTGACATGGTATCAGAGCCCAAGCGTGTGTGGTCCTGGGCGGCTCAGGCGTGTGTGGCCCTAGGGGCGACCCCCTCGCGCCTCGGTGGCTTGCGGAGCTCGAATCGAGGGAGGGTGTTAGAAGGTTGGCAATTTCGAGCGTGTGATCTATGGCTAGAATGTGCCTTGGATTATCCCATAAGTGGAAGCATGGGAAGTTAAAGAGCCATATGTAGGCTAGAGTGGCACCTTGTCATAATCATCTCCTCCGGCCAGTGTTTTGGGAGGCAGCTCACCGGGAGATGGGAGCCCGGTGGAGGGATGCTGCAGTGCCCGTTGGGGGTGTTCGTGGTGCTCGATGGTGATGCGTCTCCTACGTGCGTTAGTCTTCCGCTGCGCATTCTGACATGGTATCAGAGCCCTAGGCTCATGATAGTTCTTGGGATTTGTGTGAGCAAGAAGGGGACTGTTGTGTTGCTGATTAGTGGACTGTACGGGACTGTTCAGGAAGAGGAGAAGCAAGAGAACGGCGGGCTGATTTGCTGGACAGCCACTTGCAGGTGTAAGTTCTTCTTTGTTCCCACCCACCCACCCCTTTTTCATAGTACATCCCCACAATGGCAGACGGCATATGGAAGGTTATGATGGAATCTGTTCTGGAGTCTTACAACCTTGCTGATTTCATCGTTGTTGGGGTTCCACAGCTGGAAGTAGAGGAAGGGGAGTTACCGTCGATTCGTAAGGACCGGGAGGCACAGGCACAGTTGTCGGATCGTGTCAACGCCAGGGTCCGTTCGTTTATCTTCCTCAACTGCACACCGCAGGTAATCAATCATGTAAAGCATATGACGTTGGCCAAAGGTATATGGCAGCATTTGGCTTCTCTTTACAACAGGGTATCGCCCATGAAGAGGATTTCCTTGGAAGTACAGATGCGGGTTTTGAGCCCTACAAAGTCGTCGGCGATGCGGGAGCATATTAACAAGCTGCAGGCTCTTTAGCAAGAAGTTCTTCAGGCTGGGAAGGAGATATCGTTAGAGGACATTGCCATAACGTTGCTGTCGCACTTGCCCTCTCAGTTTACTCGTCTTTGATTACCGATGGCAGGCTCAGCACCATCACGTGGGAGGAGCTTGTGCCCATGGTCTTGGACCAGGAGGAACGATTCACGAACCCTCCACAGGGCGGAGGTTCAGAGGCCTTAACTGGCCAACGGTCGAAAGGCCATAACAAGGGCAAAGGGAAGGCTTCACCAGAGAAGTCTTCTGAGAAGAAGTCTGACGCTGACCACGAGAAACTAAAGGCAAAGAGAACCTGTAATGATTGTGGCGAGAAAGGCCACTATTGGAGGCAGTGTCCCAAGCGGAACACCGAGAAGGGTGAAGATTCCTCAGCAACAACCATGAAGACTCCAGCTTTTGAGCACTTGGAGGTGATGGACACCGATGTTTCATTTTCTTCAGGCAGGGAGAGGGTTGGAGGACTCTCCGCAACGGATACTCGGGAGTGGATTCTAGACAGTGGTGCTTCCAGGCACATGACTCCTTCCCGTTCAGCTTTACAGGCTCTCTGCAGGTATTCTGGTCACATTCTTGCTGGGGATACATCCACTATCCCAGTTCACAGTGAGGGCAGGTTGGAGATAGTTCCATGTTCCCACACTTGGTTTTCATCTGTTGTCAGTGCATCAAGTTTGCAAGACTGGCATACGGGTGGAGTTTGATGAGCATTTTGTTGCTCTCCGGGACAAGGCAACAGGCCAGGTAGTTTGGGAAGGTGGAGTGGAGAATGGAGTTTACAAACTTTCAGCACTCTCTCTCCCAGGTCCTCAGTTTTGTGATGGGTGGCAGTCTGGTAATGGACACTTAAGTGTGGATACGCTGCAGGTGCAGGCTTTCCCGGACCAGATGGTGGATAGCTTGCCAGATGATGGCAGCAGTTGGCAAGAACTTTCCAGTACAGATGTTGGTAGTTCTTGTGTTCGTCAACCAGAGGAAACTTCACACGTAACCTATGCTTTGATGTCTCGTAGTATTCGGGACAAATAAATTCTTGTAGTTGAGGAAGCTCTTTCCACGAGGACCTCTTGGAAAGCCAGGCAGGTGGCAAATGATTACTTGCAGAAGGAGGTGGATGTTGCACATTCTCCAGGCTTTGTGGTTCCGGATTCAAAGGGGGTGAAGGCCTCGAAGATGATGAAGCATCTGAGTCCATCATCTCTAAGTGCACAAATGCTAGAGTCTTTGCAGCTGAGGCTGAAGAATCAGCACTCTTCCCAGTCTGCTTAGGAAACTTCCGTTAATACTGGCCTTTCTCGCCACAATCATTGCAGGACCTCTTGGCCTTCAGTTTCTCTCGATCTGTGTCAAGCTTCTTCTAAAAAGACTTCTCCGGTGAAGCCTTCCCTTTGCCCTTGTTGTTATTCCGGCCTTTCGGCCGTTGGCCAGTTAAGGCCTCCGAACCTCCGCTGTGAGGAGGGTTCGTGAATCGTTCCTCCTGATCCAAGACCATGGGCACAAGCTCCTCCCATGTAATGATGTTGAGCCTGCCACTAATAATCAAAGAGGAGTAAAAAGCGGAATACTCAGAAGGCAAGTGGGACAGCAGAGTAATGGCCATATCTTCTGATGATATCTCCTTCCCAGCCTGGAGGACTTCCTGCTGAAGGGCCTGCAGCTTGTTAATGTGCTCCCGCATCGTCGACGACTTTGCAGGGTTCATAACCCGCATCTGTACTTCCAAGGAAATACTCTTCATGGGCGATACCCTGTTATAAAGAGAAGCCAAGTGCTGCCATATGCCTCGGGCCAGCGTCATATACTTTACGTGATTGATTACTTGCGGTGTGCAGTTGAGGAAGATAATTGAACGGACCCTGGCGTTGACACGATCCCACATTTGTGCCTGTGCCTCGTGGTCCTTTCTGGTTGACTGTAACTCCCCTTCCTCTGCTTCCGGCCGTGGAACCCCGACAACGATGAAATCAGCAAGGTCATATGACTCCAGCACAGACTCCATCATAACCTTCCATATGCCGTAATTGTTCCCGTCCAACTGATGGTCCACCGGGAACGTGGGGAGTGTTGGGATCTTCACATGCTTCTCACCCATCTCTAACAAATCTGCCATCGCGGGGATGTAACTGAAAAGGGTGGGTGGGTGGGAAAAAAAACTTACACCTGCAAGGGGCTGTCCAGCAACTCAGCCCGCCGTCCTCTTGCTTCTTCTCTTCCCGAACAGTCCCAAACAATCCACCAATCAGCAACGCAACAGTCCCCCTCCTGCTCAGAAAACTCCCAAGATCTATCAAGAGCCTAGGGCTCTGATACCATGTCAAAATACACAGCGGAGATGATAACCAAATCTGAGACCACAAGAGCAAGTAGATTGCAGAAAATAGACATCACAAGAGAAGGAGAGAGATGCGTGTAACTCTGCTCTATATACACAAGATCCCGAAGTGATACAAGATACAATGGCAAGGGGCTATGGGGCCAACAAGCAGTTAGCCTGTAGAAAGGCAGCCGACAGGGACTAAAAACTCCACGACCAGCAGCAAAGTGCACCAATCGGCCAGCTGTATCAAGTCGACCAGCAACTGTGAGAGGTCATGGACCTGAAGAATTAGTCGGCCAGCTCATGGGCCCTCCTACCAACACAGGGCAACCACCCAAGCCAAGAAAATAGGAAAAAATGGGAAAAAAATACGGGGAGTGAGGAAAAATGAGAAAACACCTACAAAGGGCGGGCACACCCACAACAGAGGCCTTAGTGTCTGGTAAAGACAGGAGGACTTCTACAGTATGATGCCTCTTTGGCTCGGAAGCAGAATGGTTCATTGATTTGGTTGATGGATACCAGATTGGACGGGAGCTTCCTGATGAGGCTGTTGAGCTCATGTTTGCAAATGACTCTTTGGGAGGCAGGATTGCGTATCTTGCATTGACAACAGATGAAAACCAAGTGCAGGGACATAAAGAACAAGAGAGGAATGCTTCCCCCCTCTGCCCTCGGGAATGATCTCCATCCGACCCTCACTGTGTATCGGTATGGTGGAATTGTCGCCAATGAAAATGCGACCTAACTGCCGTTTCAGATCCTGAAAGAAGTCACGGGAAGGAGTCGTGTGCCTGGAAGCACCACTATCAAGGATCCATTCCCGAGTATCCTTTACGGTGAAGCCAACTGCCTCCTCACTCGAAGAAGATGAAGCGTCAGTGTCCAAAATCTCCAAGTGCACAAAGGCTGGAGTCTTTGCAGCTGAAGCTGAAGAATCAACACTCTTCCCAGTCCGCTTGGGACACTTTCTCCAATAGTGGCCTTTCTCGCCACAATCATTACAGGTCCTCTCGGCCTTCAGTTTCTCTCGATCTGAATCCGGCTTCTTCTCAGAAGACTTCTCTCTTGATGAAGCCTTCCCTTTGCCCTTGTTGTTATTACGGCTTTTCGACCATTGGCCAGTTACGGCCTCAGAATCTCTACCCTATGGAGGGTTCGTGAATCGCTTTTCCTGGTCCAAGACCATGGGCACAAGCTCCTCCCATGTGATGGTGCTGAGCCTGCCACTGGTGATCAACAAGAGGGCAAATGTGACAACAATATTATGCCCATATCCTCTAATGATATTTCTTTCCCTGCTTGGAGAACTTCCCTGCAGAAGAGCCTGCAACTTGTTGATGTGCTCCCGCATCGTCGACGACTTTGCACGATTCATCACCCGCATCTGAACTTCCAAAGAGATTCTCTTCATGGGTGATACCATGTTGTAGAGAGAAGCCAAATGCTGCCAAATACCTCTGGCCAACGTCATATGCTTTACATGATTGATCACCTGTGGTGTGCAATCGAGGAAGATGAAAGAACAGACTCTGGCATTAACATGATCCCATAACTGTGCCTGTACCTCCCGTTCCTTCCGAATAGAAGGTAACTCCCCTTCCTCTAACTCCGACCCTGGAACCCCAACAACAATGAAATCAGCCAAGTCATAGGACTCCAAAACAAATTCCATCATTACCTTCCATATACCGTAGTTGTTTCCGTCCAACTGGCGGTCCACCAGGAACGTGGGGAGTGTCGGGATCTTCACGTGCTTCTCAGCCATCTCAAGCAAATCTGTCATCTCAAGGGTTCACAAGGTCTTGTGAAGGGAGGGTGGGTGGGAAAAAAGAAGAAGAGGCTACAAATAGAATGCAAGGTGGTTGTCCAACGGTGATGGCCGCCTTCTACCCGATCTCCAAGTCTCGTACAACCCAAAACAGTCTCCAATCAGCACCTAAATCAGCAAACCCTCCACGTCCCACTGTCTCCAAGCTTCAAGCCACCTGGGGCTCTGATACCATGTCAGAACGCACAGTGGAAATGAAGACAACGGCTGTAGAGAGCAATACACAGATGCAAGAGAGAGAAGACAGTGTAACTCTGCTATATATACACCAAGAAATACCGGAGTGCTCAATGACAAGTGTGGGGGGCAAGGGGCCATTTTATATGGCCCCAAGCTGCTGGTCGGCCAGCACTAAAACAGCCAACAGCAGCCCCACGACCTGATCCAGCCCAGTCGGCCATCAAATCAGCAGTCGGCCAGGGCAAAGCAACAGGTCGAGGATGCAACCTTCTGTCGGCCAGCAAATGGAACAGCCAACAGGTAGCAGACAACCTCCCACAAGTAGCAAAAAAATGGAAAAAATATAGGGAAGTGAGGAAAAATGGGGAAACACCAAAGCTGGGCGGGGACACCCACAACAGAGGCCCTGACATAATGTACAGACGAGATGACTGCTAACAGAAATGTCGACGCCTGGAGAATTGGCTTTCCACTGGGTCCGGTACCTTGTGTACTTGCCTAGAAATGTCAACGCCTGGAGAATCGGCTTTCCACTGGGTCTAGTACTTCGTGTACTTGCTTGGAAACATCCTTTGGTAAGCTTCATGAACGGGACTTGGTTGGTTAAGTACATGCGTGTATTCCTGTAAGGCCAATTGGCAAGGGATACCATGTCACCTAGCCCATGATATGTGCTAGAGGAAGGGTTTGGATATGGAGTTTCCTTGTGGATATCCTTTGGTTATGGTCATCCATTGGTTATGGAGCTTCTTTATGAACAAATCAACTTCCTTATGGAAGTATGGTATAAAGGTCTACAGGTTTATCATATGCAGATCTATGGATTCCTAGAGTTCTTTTCTAGGGATTTGGATCCATCCTCAGGTTTATGGATTATTCTTTTTGGCTCCCTTTATTTGGTACGCATTGGACTTATGGAACTCATGGTTATCTCATGGATCGAGGATTTCTCTCTCGATTTCTAATGGTGGCTGAAATGCCTATAACTATGTGTAGCGGAAATGTTTATGGAGCACCTAGATAACTATGCTTGTAAGTGATTCTAATCTAATGTTTCACACTTAAGTCCACATCTCATCCAAGGTGTGTGGTCAGGGTACCAACACAGAGTGCAAGTGGTAGAGTGGACATGACGCTGCCTCAGCAAGGGGGGGTGTGGGGGTGTGCTGTGGCTGAGGCCTCTCCAAAAATCCAAAACGAGTGTTGGCTGTTTCCATTTCCAAAACAACACATCTTCCCAACAACACTCGCTATTTCCCCTACAAAACCACCCCAATTTCAGGCCAATAATAGCTTCTCTTTTGTTCTCTCTTCTCACCAATCTCCTTTTCCCTAGTCTCCAACGATATGCTCTCCTAACTTCCCCGCTCCCCATTATTTGCATCCCCCTAGTTAACATGGCATTTCCCATTTGAATCTCCTGAAAATTGTCGTTTCCATTTCCATATCTGTTTCTGCATCCCACAGCCATGTTGGACAAATTCAAATCACATGTTTTTCAGAAGTTCTGTACAACCTTGCACTACACTCGTCGCCTCCATCCATCTTATCAACAAAGGTTGCCATGGCCTCTAGTATTCCACAGTACGTGAGTATAAACTACCCTTGCAAACCATGGATAACGTGAGCACACGCATTTGGCAGTACATGAGTATAGAACCACCCCCGCACACCACGGATAACAAAAGCACATGGATTGCAAACCTCAACTCACAGCAAATTGAGGACTTTGATTATGAGCAGGTGGTTTGCCTATAATGTTTTTAAAGTACCACCTATGTTTGGAGTGCCTCACCTTCAGGGGGATCCCTGCACAAATACCTTAGGTTTGTTTTGTCAGATACAAGGCTCATACATTAATCAAGAATAAGAAATTACTTAATAACGCAAGCATGATTCATATAATGCTCAGCCTTTGTGAAAGAGCTTATCTTTCTTTGGTGGGCCAGGCCTGCTCATGGTTGACAGTGATGAATGCCTGTTGCAAAACAAAGGAATGTTCCGCATTCTACATAGCAAATTTTGCTGCTTTGCAACCATGTAGCAGTCCTCTTCTGCAGCACTAGCACACCTTGAGGCAGCCCATCATGCTGGTCCACAAATGCCTTTTTACATGCTTTTAACTGCTCCGCTTATGATTTATGCTGCACTGCTTCTTTGTCGCCCCATCTTTGTTCATTGCTGATCTAAGTCTGCTGTGAACATTGATTTCTCCTCCCTACGATGGCAGCCTTTTCTTCCATGGATAGCATTACAACGTTGTCCATAGGCAAAACAATCAGTCCCCATCAAATGCACCAAGTGTTGCAATATTGCCACATGATCCATGAATGGCATGCCATCAACCATTATTGATGGCCCCAAAGCCTGCCGAAACTGCTAGCTCCAAAGAGTTTATTCTACTCCTGTAAGACTTTCGTCTGCTCAAAGGAGCATCAAACAGTGTATGGAAGGTTCCACTTATGCACTCAATATGGGGCATAGAGGAATGATCATGCTCGATGATTCCACGCAAAACACGTTAAACATCACTGAAGACCAGAAGCACCAGGATGACTCTTGTCGAAATCACAATTGACACAGTCTTAACCATGTTGACATCACAACTAATGTTTATACACTCATAACAAAGGGCCAGTTTGAGGGTAGGTAAAGAAAGTAGAAAAGCAAAATGTGTGGGGATTGTAGGGGCATCACCTTCTTCCAGCGGAGGCGCCGGATTTCTTCGATGTCGGAGGTGGGAAGCCGTGGGCTGCTGCGCTTGCGGGGGTCCTCAAGTTCTGTTGCCGATGCCGGAGGATCTTCCACCGCAGCAGAGGCGTTGTCGACGGCGCAGCAGAGAGGTCGCTTGTTGTGGAAGCCAAATCGTCGGGAGGCGAGGCGAGGCACCTGGACTAAACCCCTGCTGGCTACGGCATGGGTGAGACATAAAGCGCTACCCAAGTGCAGCGGATGATGGTACATGTTCCTGCAGGTGTTCGCGCAACACAACGCCTGCCACATTTCTTAGGCTAGCCTAAAAACATGCTAGAGCGATTGATACACTCCCATGCTGGGTTGTAGCGATAGCAAAAGCAGAATAGTCGTTGCTATCCAAGTGTGGATTCACAAGCACAGGTGCATTGCAAAAGAGGTCCTCTCAAGGTAAGACCTGTCTCTCTAAGTTGAGGACAAGATAAGGCCTGTATCGCACGACAACGTTAGGCTTGTTTTTCTTAGTTGATAGAAGAGTCTTGTAGTTTCTTTTTCTTTGTTCTTTTTGGGATATATATACATATATTACACATACATATATGTGTACATGTATGTATATATATACATATATTACAAATATACACATACACATATATGTGTGTACATGTATATGTATATATATATACATAATGTATGCATACATACATACATACATACATACATACATACATACATACATACATACATACATATATATATATATATATATATATATATATATACACCTATACTCATAAATATGTATATATATGGACAAGATACATCATCGGTCACCTCCTAGTAGAGAGAGTTACAAATTAATCCAAACAACCATGGCGAGATTTATCAGTCTTCTCCCCATCTATAGTTAAAACCTAGATGTGCACATACTGTATGAAGGGAAGAGAAGGCTACTCTCCTCTCCTGCAGTAGAGGAACCCAAACCTATTTGTTAGGTAGCTGTACCCAATATCCCATCTCAATGAAACCATCAAAAAAGGGTACTCCTATACCCTAGCTTTTTACGATGTGCTAAAAGGCCCCTACATGACCCCCATCCAACACTGAAGCCCCTACAATGTGCTGGAAGGCCTCCTCCTACAAGCCACCATATCTTGATCATCACTGATGGATTGTTCTCCTATACTGTGCACTTCTTGTTTCACATATATGTAAAGAAACCATGATAATAGCATCAGTTGTGAGGTACATGCATCCTTGCTCAAGACAAAGTGAGAAGCAACAAGTTGGGATCACCCAAATTGTTCATCTAAATTAGCAATCGACAATTTATCTTACTTTTTGCTTTAACATGTATAATGTCTATACATTAACCACCCTATCACCCTATCCTATATACAACAACTCATTCCTAAAATATTCCATCAAATAGTAAATATAATCATTCCCAAAATAAGAATATGATCTTTGCATGCCCAATAACTTTGCCAAATAACTAGTAAGACCATGTGACTCTAGCTCCCAAAATCTACATAGCCCACCCTACCTAGACTAGTCCACATGGCCCTAAGTGTAGGGAAGCTCCAAAACAAGTGCCAAGAGTTGTCCTTGGTAGATTTCCTAAAGGCATTCTTCTCTATAACAACCCACCTGTTACACCAAGTCTCAAGAGTCCACCTTAGGTTCCATTCCTTGTTAATGTGATTTACATTTAAGTTAGTTATTATCAACACCACATATAAGATTTTTTTTTGAAGGCATTCTTCTCTATAACAACCCACCTGTTACACCAAGTCTCAAGAGTCCACCTTAGGTTCCATTCCTTGTTAATGTGATTTACATTTAAGTTAGTTATTATCAACACCACATATAAGATTTTTTTTTGGTCTAAGTAAAGGGGCTTTGCCCATCCAAGACTAGTCCTTGGGCCATGATAACATATTTATAAAAGTGGAAACCTGGATTTGATCCAGCTTACCTTCCTGAATTCTCTTGTATTCCTAATAATTAGGCCAAATATGGAAACTACTTGGTATTTATCCTTCCACCAAAGGAGCTGGTTGTTTATCCTACCACCTTCCTGAATTCTCTTATATTCTTGGTTAGGCCAAATATGGAAACTAGTTGGTATTTATCCTTCCACCAAAGGAGCTAGTTGTTTATCCTACCATCCCATAGGTCAATGAGGCAAACAATCCCTTTGTTGTTAAACCTCTCATAGTTTTTGGGGCCTAGGTAATCAAGGGGAGGTATGAATATATGGGAATAGCAGATGTGGTTAGATAGCAGAGAGTTATCATATACCTTTGTAATCTATTCTAAGTTAAGGTACCCGATAAAGTCTTGTAACTATTGATAAAAAAGGAGACAAAAGGGGCATCTTTACATTTAACTTGGGTGAGGGAGCTAGTTGTTTATCCTACCATCCCATAGGTCAATGAGGCAAACAATCCCTTTGTTGTTAAACCTCTCATAGTTTTTGGGGCCTAGGTAAGCAAGGGGAGGTATGAATATATGGGAATAGTAGATGTGGTTAGATAGCAGAGAGTTATCATATACCTTTGTAATCTATTCTAAGTTAAGGTACCCAATAAAGTCTTGTAACTATTGATCAAAAAGGAGACAAAAGGGGCATCTTTACATTTAACTTGGGTGAGGGAGAAGAGCTTGTCTACTTAAGGAAGCCCATTCCACTTGCCATGAAGCATCACAACAATTTCTTTGATGACATCCACCAACATTAGGGACCGTAATTGCTCTTGGTGTATACACTTAGCAAGTAGGTGACCCATCTTGCCTTAGCATGAATCTAAATGTGAATAATCCCGAGGCCTCCAACTTTCTTAGGAAGATAGATCTTGTCCCAGGCCAACCGCTTTTGGGTTGACAATATTCCTTTATGGGAGATAAGACCTTGAGCCAATGACATTTTTAAAGTCTAATATAGGGAGAAGAAGTGCAAGTAAGCTAGAAAGATAGAGTTGATGACTTATAATATTATAGCATGAAAGGGGAGCAGAATAGTATCCCATCACCTAATTTTGAGCTCACTTTCAATAAGACCTACTACATCAATTTCTTTTTGGACACCCCCACACCTATGGGGTGTTGGATAAATGTAATCCCAACTCCTTAGTCCAATTTATTATGTGGTTGTTAGGCTAGTGGTCAGTGGGTTGGTGTGTAAAGCCTACAAATGGTTGGTGCATGTTGTTGTTCATGCAACTCATGCAACTAAAAATAGGGTAGAGGAGTCTCTAAATAAGGTACAAGTCGTGATCAAGTGATTATGTAAGTTTGGTTCATGTCTAATCACAATTAGTGTCTTCTTGTGTTAATCTCATATCAATTTTCTGCACATACCAATTTTTGTCCCTCATATTCATGATGTCTTGTACAATCTTTGATCCACCTTGAGTATGTTTTGATCAATCTTCTTAGTTGAATTATCATATCCAAGGTATCAGAGCTTGACCCAATTAGGTTTAGTTTATTAGCAAAAATCCTAATCAATTTCTTAATCACCATAGCCAGTTTTCTCTGTTTGAACCACATACTGTCGTTTGCTTCCGTGCTTGCACCTGAGGTGATGATACCTTGAAATTATGATATAGCCTTCTTGCCTTAGTCCCACGCATACCCTAATTCGAAGCTCAACGGCCAATTTCAACGCAGCTCAGCGAATTCGTCATCGCCATCAGCGCAGGTCGTTTTCTGTTCATCGCAACAATTCGCCGTGGTCTCTTCAAATTGGGCCAATTCCTCTGAGGTGAATCAAGTCCATCAAGTGAGGATTCAGCATATAAAATCTTGGAGCATATGGTCCATTGTAGCTGCTGTACGGAGCTGATTTCCAGTCTCCTATTTTCTGCCTTTTCTGCTCCAACAACATGGTGATACCTATTTTGATTTATTGATGATATTTTTATTATTTGGGCTTAAATCATCTATACAAGCAAGATTTCAACATAAAGTATCATATTTCATCATCATGAGTTCCAAATTTTTCGACAAATTCAACAAAACTGGGTTTCATACCTGGCAAATCAAGGTGAAGGGCTACCTCATGAAGAAAAATTTGTGGAGTACGGTCAAGCCACTTTCTGATGATGAAGAAGGTATTTTTGCTGCAATTACAAGAGCTACAACAGCTGCACTTCAAGCAAAAGATGAGCAAGCACTTGGTATTATCATTACTGCTTTAGAAGATGATTTTATTCATTATACTGATGATGTTGAGTCAGCTATGGAAGCTTGGGAATTACTAGAACGTACTTTTGGTGCAAAGGCAAAGCATTCCAAGATTAGTTTGAAGATGCAACTCTTTGATCTAACCATGGAGAGTAATGAAAATTTGGCAGCTTTTATTAACAGGTTGAAGAGCTTAATGACACAATTGGTTTATGTTAAATCTCCTGTTCCTGAAGAAGATGCTATTGCTATCCTACTTAAAAGCTTACCTTCAAGCTTTAGACAAATTGTGACGGTACTTAAAGAGAAGGAGCCAGTCCCTTCTTTTTGGAAAGTATCATAAATTCTTTGCAGGAAGAAGACAAGAAGATTACAAAGGATGTGATAGATCCTTATGCATATACTGTTACTACGACATTGGCAAAGAAGAAGTGTACTATTTGTGGTCGTACAAATCATCTTACTAAGGATTGTTTCTCCAAACATCCTTGTGAGTATTGTGGAAAGACAAATCATCAAAAGCTAGCAAAGGCACATATGGTTGAAGAAGTCAACCAACATGAAGAAACAAATCTTTATTCTAGTCTTAGTATAAAAGATGTAGATGATGAGTATGTTTTTTAGATTATGTCATGTATGTGGTTGAGTCAAGACTTATGTTGTTCCAACTTGACGAGTTGTAGAGGAGAGTACACTACCCTATGTTGTTGTTAAGGGGGGACTCTTACTCATTGTGTCAAGGAGGTTTGTTAGACTTGATTCATGTTTTGTAAGAAGTTGGTCTTAAGGGGGGATTGTTGGATAAATGTAATCCCAACTCCTTAGTCTAATTTATTATGTGGTTGTTAGGCTAGTGGTCGAAAAGGCATTCCCAAAATCATGTCAATATCGAGCCTACAAATGGTTGGTGCATGTTGTTCATGCAACTCATGTAACTAAAAATAGGGTAGAGGAGTCTCTAAATAAGGTACAAGTCGTGATCAAGTGATTATGTAAGTTTGGTTCATGTCTAATCACAATTAGTGTCTTCTTGTGTTAATCTCATATCAATTTTCTGCATATACCAATTTTTGTCCCTCATATTCATGATGTCTTGTACAATCTTTGATCCACCTTGAGTATGTTTTGATCAATCTTCTTAGTTGAATTATCATATCCAACATGGGGCAGCCAAGATGTTTGAAGATATTACCTTTGTTAAAATCATTCACATATACAAGAAGCAAAGTAATATGATCTACTTGATGAAGTGTATATAAATTGGATCATGTTTACTTCGGCTGAAGTGACTTTGCTATAAAAAGTCATCAATCCGAGAGTACCAAGCTCTTGGAGCTTGCTTGATGTTGGAATTAGGGTTGCAGGAAAGCATACAAAGCTTGGAGAAGAAGAAGCAAGAATGCACACAACACAAAGTGTATTAGATTGTGTCAATGTACAAAAGATAAGTTAGCCCTAGAATGATGGGCGTATATACAAGCCGGGGGAAAAAACCTCCTAAAGATAATGAAGCAAGAATGCACACAACACAAAGTGTATTAGATTGTGTCAATGTACAAAAGATAAGTTAGCCCTAGAATGATGGGCGTATATACAAGCCGAGCGAAAAAACCTCCTAAAGAGAGAAAAAGTGCCCCGGCGGTCCTAAGTGTGTTCACACACATCACTGCCTATATATATGGCAACAAATCCCCCCTGGGAGTGATGGTGTGAACGAGAGCTGGCACTCATGTATAGGGGAGTGCCATGCCCGAAGTAGATCAATCCACAAAGGGGAGCAAGCCCAAAGCTTTGCGGAAAGCTTCAAACTTCTCACGAGGAAGCGCCTTTGTGAAAGGATCGACGAGGTTGTCCTGTGTTGGCACATAGGCCAAGCTGATCTCGCAACTGCCAATGCGCTCTGACTGTCAGTGAAGATAGAGGTAGCAGACTCCTGTCCAACACCCAAGTCAGCCATAAGCCGTCTGAGCCACACACACTCAACCGTAGCTGTGAAAGCTGCCCTCTGTACTCAGCTTCACAACTCGAAGTGGCCACAGTAGGTTGCTTCTTGCTCAACCAAGATATGCATGAGCTACCGAGCATGAAACAAAAACCACTTGTGGACACTCTTGTGTCATAGCAACCAGCCGAATCTGAGTCCGAAAAAGCATGCAAATCTGGCGGCAACGATCTCCCCTTGGGATAAAACAACCCAAGATGTGTGGTGCCACTCAAGTAGCGAAAGATGTGTTTAACTGCCTTCCAATGCTGAGACCCTGGGCTATGCATAAACCTGCTCACCTGTGAGACTGCAAATTGAATGTCCGGCCTCGTAATGCATACATAAATGAGGCAACCAACAGCTGTCTGATAGAGTGTGACATCAAAGTGATCTCCAGCATCATGTAGACTCAACTTCAAACCTGTCTCCATTGGAGTGGCAATAGGCTTGCAGTCTTCAAGGCCAAATCTCCGCAACAATGTCTCAATATACTTTGTCTAACACAAAGCAATACCTCCATCACACTGCTTAAACTGTATCCCCAAATAATGATGCAAATGCCCCAAATCTGACATCTCAAAAGAGGCATTCAAATCAGCCTTAAAATCAGCAATATGACTCTCATTTGGTCCTGTGAGCAGCATGTCATCGACATAGAGAGCAATGATTAGATGTACATCATCCACACGTTTAGCATACAAAGTGCTTTCTGTTGGACTATTCTGAAAACTGTCCTAAATTTTCTGAGGAAAAATAACACTCTTCTTTTCTTCAAAAATGACATCACGGCTGATAATAACCTTCTTATCAATTGGATCATACAACTAGTATGCCTTCTCATTTGAAGAATACCCAATAAAGATGCATTTATTTGACTTTACATCAGTCTTTCTCCTCCTCTCATGATCCAGTACATGAACATATGCACCACAACCAAAAACTTTCAAAATATCTTATATATAATAGGAAGCTTCTGGAGGACCTTCCAAAGCCCTTGTTCCCTTTTCTTGGTTATCCTCATCCTCAAACCAAGAGGATGTGTTGCTGTCCTAAATTTTCTGAGGAAAAATAACACTCTTCTTTTCTTCAAAAATGACATCACGGCTGATAATAACCTTCTTATCAATTGGATCATACAATTAGTATGCCTTCTCATTTGAAGAATACCCAATAAAGATGCATTTATTTGACTTTACATCAGTCTTTCTCCTCCTCTCATGATCCAATACATGAACATATGCACCACAACCAAAAACTTTCAAAATATCTTATATATAATAGGAAGCTTCTGGAGGACCTTCCAAAGCCCTTGTTGATGATCTATTTTGCAAGTATACAACTATTTGGATAGCTTTGGCCAAAAATCCATCCCTTAATGTACTTGCCTTCAACATGCTTCTCGCACACTCAAGTAGAGTACGATTCTTTCTCTCCGCTACTCCATTTTGTTGAGGAGGATAAGCTATTATAAGTTGATGCTCTTTGCAAAAATCATTAAATGCTTTTGAGTTGTATTCTTCACCTCGATTGGTTCTCAATGCCTTGAGTTAGTGATGTATCCCATGCTATTTGCAAAACTTTGCTTGTTGCTTGATTTGGAATTCTCTCTCGATATACCCATCTTTGTCACAATAATAGCATGGGCCTTTGCTTTAATTTGCACTATTATTGGATGACTTGAAGTTTTCTCTACCTCTTAAAGCTGAAATTTTATTTAAACCTCTAATTTTGTGGCTATCTAAATGAGGTATTCTCACCTTAACTTTGCATGGGACGGTTGGAAGCAAATCTAAAATTGCTTCCTCCACGACCTCGTCCACCACCTTTTCCTCTTTGGAAGGTTGATCCCATGTTATATGCCTCTTCACTCCCCCTTGAACTCTTTGGGGTCTTGCCTTTCTTAGTCATCTCCTCTTGACGTAAGATGCCGAAAAGCTCTTCAAATAATGGAGTAGTTTCCCAAACCATAAAAGCTATATGCAAAAAAACTTTGATATCTTGAGGAAGAGCCTTGAACATGTCCTTATCATACCCACATCATCCACATGATCACCAATTCCACACAGCTTGTCACACACCTCTTTGAGGCTTATCAAGAAGGATGCCATTGACTCGTGCTCCTTAAACTGCAAGTCATGAAGCTTTTGCTTCAAGTAAGGCAATCTAGTTGTGTTTGTTGCTTCGTCCATATTGCAGAGGGTCTCCCACGCCTCTAACAGGGAACTCGAAGTAATTATTAGAGAATGCATAGGCGGAAACATAAACAAAACTAGAGAGCATAGAGAGATCTTGTGGACAAGTTCACCTTTTATAAAAGCTTGAAGCTTTACAACGGCGATAGCCAATAAGAGAATGTTGAACTTGTACAAAGAATGGATGAAATACAAGTGAATATAAGAGACCCTTATATAGTGAGGATAGAAGAAACATTTTAATTTTTGGTCATCATTGGCACCTATTGAGGTCTTTAAGAGAATACATTTAGATGGTGAAAATAATAGCTTAGGGGAGGTGTATATTGGAACCTTTTAGTATGTAGATTTTTAATAGGAGATATACATGTACTTGAGAGTGTGTTCATGTTTGTGTGGATATGCTTACCCATGTGTGTTTGTTACAATACGCATACAATTAGGTGAATGTTTATGGATACAAGTTTGTATATGCTTGTAGGTGCATGTAAAAGCAATATAGCACACATATATTAGTTGCATATAATGCATTACCGTATGAATGCACGCATGTGCACACATAAATACAAAAATTAATAAAGGACTAATAAAATATTTTTTTAAAGAATTTATAGATTAATATTTAATATATAGTTTTTTTAATGTATTTATAGATTAATATTTAGTGTAGATGAATATTAATATTAATAGTATACGTAAATATTTAGTGTATAAATAGTTTAATTTCAATTACTAATACATATTACTAAATATATTAGTATACGTATATTTGTTTGTAAATATTTGGGTGGTTGTACAATAAGGGTCCTCAGTTTGGGACCGTGTTGTGTGGATGGGACACCATTGATATAGCTTGATCTAGATGTTTGGGAGATTACTCGACGAGTTATGTGATGGTGGTGGACATCCACAAAGGAAGCACCCTTATGTTGTAGTTTTATATTTTTTCATATGTATTATTCTCTTATATTATACATCATCCCATTTTAGTTCCGTAGAAGTGTATTGCTTTGGCGTATTGCTTGTTAGCTGCTTGATCAATTAGCAAGTCTAGCCTATTCGCTTTACCAATTCCAGCCGGCTCGGCTTTGATACCATGTTGAGAAACATGGATCAAGACTAGGCTTAAGCTAAGGTGGATTAAAGCAAATGCTAAATATGATTAACATAACATGAGCAAGAGTAAATAATAATTAAAAAAAGATGAATAAGATATGCAACCAAATGGACTTACTTGATATTTCTTGAGATGAGTTGGTTGTGTTTACATTGCTTGGAGGTGCCCCTTTTATATGAGGTGGCTACTAAGTTGCTTGAGAGCTCATGTGGGATAAATTATCCTTGATGATGTGATAACTTGCTAGATGGCCTTGTACCTTACTCACTCCCAACCTTTTCTTTGTGCACAACGGGACCACATTTCTTTGCACTCTCTTAAAGCTCAATTAAATAAAGAACGAGCAAAGAGGATAGAATTGGAAGAGCTACTTTCTAACTAGAAAAGGTCAAGAAGTGTTGACTCTAATTTTGACATTAGATGCACCATCAAAAAACTTTTCATAAACAAGAGAAGCAAAAAGGAAAGAAAATTAGTCGTAAAGCTTTTACATTTCAACATTTTGATGGTAAAAAGGATGCAAAAATGATGGTCACAGATAAGTCAACTTGATAATTATTTTTTTGGGGAAGAATTTTATGAGAAAGATAAAGTCAAGTGTGCTACAAATCATTTGGTTGAAACGGCATCATTATGGTGGAATGCAATCAAGCAAGGACATAAAAGACCTAGGACTTGGAAAGAATTTCAAACGCATATCAAAAAGAATTTCTTACCACCTCAATATAAAGCAAGAGCACATCAACAATGGGATATGCTTTGTCAACTTGACAAAGAAACTGTACAACTTTATATGGATAAATTTTTGGGGGAAGTTCTCATTTAACTCCAAGCCATTTAATTTAGAAAGTTTGTTCCTTTTTGTAAGTTTGATAGGTACACTAATAATACCAAGGGTGTTGCTTCAAAAAATAATAACAAATGTGGTGTTAACAACAATAACAAGAAGAATGATGATGCAAAGAAGAAACAAGTGGTTACATGTTACAATTGTTGACAAAAAGGACACATTGCACCCAATTGCATGGAGGAGAAGAAGCAGTCAACCACACAAGTCAACATGATTGATGGTGAAGAAGATGTAGAAGACGACGACGACTTCTCTCTTGAGCAAGAGGGTGATTCCAAAAACAAAGATGTAGAAGACGACGACGATGACTTCTCTCCCAAGAAAGAGGGTGATTCCGAAAATGAAGATCTCTTAGATGATCCAGGAATGCCTAAACCTATTGAAAAGCAAGTTTCGCCTCTTATACTTTTAAAAACAAAAGGACAAGGAAGTAAATATATTGCATGATTATGGTAGTACACATGATTTTATTTTTGAAAAGCTTGTGCATGCTCTTAAGTTGAATGCTACTCCTTCAAAGTATAAAACCAAAATTTCTTTTTAAGGAACAAAGTATGATTTCACAAAGGAAGTGAAAGATATTGTTTTATCCATAGCACCATATTCTCAACCTTATTTTTTTCTAGTTGCACCTTTGCATTCATATGATGTTATTCTTGGAATGCCATGGAGACATGAGCATAACCCTCCCATTGATTATGGTTCACATGTCATATATTTTGTATTCAATAGATGAGAATGTATATCTAAAAGGATTACGGAAATCTAGTGAATGTGCACTCCTTATCTATACCCAAGCTAAGTGAGCCATGAAAAAAAAGAAAAAGACTTATCTAGTCATGGTTAATGAGGTTTCTGCCTCTAAACCAATTTCCAAGGACACCTCATATACCAAACATTCATTTCATAATTTTTAGATTGTTTTATGAATGAGTTACCTCGTGGATTACCTAATTCTAGACTAGAAGACCATAGGATAGACATTATCCCTGGTAGTATTCCTCCTTGTAGGGCTCCTTATAGAGTAAATTTTCTAGAGAAAAAAGAGGTCCAATATCAAATTGATAATCTACTTAATAGGAAACTTATTAGGCCTAGTAGTTCACCATATGGAGCACTTAATAGGAAACTTATTAGGCCTAGTAGTTCACCATATGGAGCACTTGTTCTTCTCATCAAAAAGAATATTGAAATCTTTCGCATATGTATTGACTATCGAGATTTAAATAAGAATATTCTCAAGCATAGATATCTTATTCCATGTGTGGATGATCTCTTAGATAAGTTAAGAGGAGCTAAAGTATTTTCAAGGATTAACCTTAAGTTAGGGTATCATGCACCGGCTACATTTAGTCGCATGATGAATTGTATATTCTTGAAGCACCAAAATTTTGTAGTTGTTTTCTTTGATGACATCTTAGTTTTTAGCAAAGACAAAGATGAGCATTAGAAAAATCTAGAGATAGTATTCAATATTTTGAAAGAAAATAAACTCTATGCTAATCTAGACAAGACTAAATTCTCTCAAAAAGAAATTGAATACCTTGGACATATTGTGTTTGCCGAAGGAATTCATGTCCATCCCAAAAAGACAGAGACTGTTAGATCATGGCCTAGACCAAAGGATATTCATGAGTTGAGCTTTCCATTGCCAAGGTGGTGTTCTATTTTGAATGCAAATAAATGTGGTACTCCATTCATGAGTGTAACCCTTTCTTGCAAGGAGCCTCACTCCCTCTCTCTTTTGGAGGATGGAATTGCACAGTTGCTCAAGCTTCCATATGATACATATCAAAGGAGTAAATGTTTGCTTGTACCCACATATGGAAGCAATTTCCTAGACTAACTAAGTGTGGAGGAGAGAAGCACATGAAATTGCATCTAGAGGGGAGGGTGGAGGTTTTGAATTGCTTAAGCTGAACTCAAATAGTACGAGAGGCACATTGGTGTTATAAGCTGGACGTGAAGAAGCTTGGAGAATGTAAGGTAACAACCTTATTAATAAGGTTATAAGGTGGACATGGAGACACTTGGAGAACGCAAGGTAATAACCTTATTAATAAAAGGTTGTAACCTTAGGTAATTTATCTTCGAGCTAGTGCGAATTAATTAATTGTTCATATGTAGCATTTGAGTGAATAGTGTATACTTTATTAAAATGTTCAAATTATTAGTTTTTAATTCATTATAATTTTTTTCTCAATTGATTAAATAACAACCTAATTTAGGAAAAGGTTTCTTACTGTTATATAATGTTATCATCAACTTAGTGTGAAAGCTAGCCATTTGTACATAAGTCATTGTGTGACATTAAGCAACAGACATGCATTTATTTGTAATAGAATACTTGTGAGCTCTCCCTCTTCTCCCTACCCTCTTACTTGTGTTCCACTGAATCATCCTTGCTTGATGTATGCTTGCTTAGAAAGATCTCTTATGTGATTGATCCATAGTGCAGGCAACCTTCTTCTTACCTCCATCAAGGTGATTAAAGATTTACCTCCACACTCCATGGCTATGGAAGCATTTGTGTGTGACAATGGAGTGAGGATACAATGAACAGGCTAATACACCCACATTCAGAAGTTGCATTTCTAGCTTTACGAAAAAGTATCAAACGATACTTTTTTCGGGATATGTTGAGGTAAGCTCTTGTCTTGTACTTAGTACCATCGACGACGGGGAAATGCCAAGGGCTTAGCTTCAAATTCTATTCGTTTGTGCCTATTGGGTCTATCCAATATTGCTTGTTGTTGTTGATTAATCATACCCAAAAAGATAATTGATTTTGGAGTCATTGCTTGCTACTTTAAATTTTGGAGTTAATGTATGTTTCAGGGTCACACCCCAAAAGCCAAAGGTTTTCAAATTCCATTCGTTTATGGCTATTGGGTCTAACCAATATTGCTTGTTATTAATTAGGGGGAACACCTCGAAAGACAATCAATTTTGGAGTCATTGAATGCTTTTGAGGTCACACCCCAAAAGATAATCAATTATGGAGTCATTGTATTTTGTTGTTTTGAGCTTACTTTGAAATCCATCTATTGCTATGAGGTGTTCCCAATATCTCTTGTTATCGATTAAGGGTACCCAATATCACTTGTTAGGGGGGCACACCCCGAAGGGTAATCAATTTTGGAGTCATTGTATAACTTGTTTTGTTTTTAGATTAATATTCTATTTGTAAAATTGGAAGGGGAAACCCCACTTCTATTTGTGATTTGCACTAGATTTGAGTCTAAGATGCTTAGATTGATTGTTAAAATTGGCAGCATAGACATCTCAAATCAATAAAAATCAACCCAAAAATACTTAATTACTTGCATAATTGACCATAAGTAGGATTAGGAACCTTAAGACTGTTATGGAAATGTGAATTATGGAATTATTTGATATTTTATGTGGTATTTATGGTATGCTCATTTGTCGCATGGTCGTGACTGGCTACGCGTGAGTGCGTGGAGCAGTGGTCGCATTGTGATGGGCGGATAAGAAAGATTTAACGTGCCTTGTATTTTTGGTGAGTAGATTAGTGCATGGAGTAGCGTGGGTGCGATGGATTTTGGCCTGTGTGCAGTCGTTGGGTTTTGGTGTGCACCGATGGTCACCCGCCCATAGTTTCATTTAATTAAATTGCTACAATTTGAATGTAAATAGCCAAGCTTGGAGACCAAGTTACTTTTTGATATTTGTAGCCCAAAGTGGAATGTATCAAGCTATTCTTGAGCACTTGCTTTTTGCTAATACAAAAATACATGCATGAGGAAGGGTGCTCACTCATGCATGGGGGGAGATTGAATCCACTCTTTTGTCGTGCATATCTTGCATTTTATTTTGCCAAGTTTATACTATGGCTATGGAGGTTAATTAATAGCAGCGGTATCATAGCTTTGGATTAATTCAAGCTTCTTGAAGCCAGTCACAAAGACTTGTAGACAAAGAGGTGAAAGAGACAAAGGTAAAGGTGATTTTTGGTAATTTTAATTTGAACAAGAATAGGTTTATGCTTATGTATGGTTGAAAGAAGGCCTGTTGTTAACCATTGGACATCAAATACCCATCAATCTTTTGGAAGTGTCTGATTTCTATAATGGAGGGATCTGAGAGCCTCCCAATGTCAATATATAATGTCAATATATGGTTTAAAAACCAAATACCTTTTCCTCTCACAGTAATTGAAGAATTAAATTAACTAAATTCCCTTCCCTGCCCACCAAAGCGGGCAGCAAGAATTTCCCCTCTCTCTCTTTTCTTCTTCTCCCTGGCGGCGATGGGCGACTGCAGAAGACCGTGGGCGATTATCAAAGCTTTATATTAAAGCTTTAACCAGCTTTTATTTTTTATTTTTATGTTTTTTTTAAAAAAAGAGAGGAGATTAAAGTCATAGATATATATTTTCCTCCTCCAATTTTTCTCTCCTCTTCCTATAAATTCGACCGGAAGCACTGCTTCTTTTCATTTTTCTTTATGAAGCATGCAACGCTGTGGGGAGACTTTTTTTAAAGCTTAATACTATACTATACATACATATATATATATACATACATACATACATATATATATATATATATATCCTACACTATTGACCTTCTTAGATCCTACACTATTGACCGACCTTCTTAATTGGGATCTTCTTAGATCCTACACTATTGACCGACCTTTTAATTGGGATCTTCTTAGATCCTACACTATTGACCGACCTTTTAATTGGGATCAATATCTACCTCTACTTTAATTTTCTTACAACAATACCCCCCATTCGGCTACTAGTCAAGCTCCCTTTGAAATTGTCTATGGCAAGAAACTTCCCTTTCCTGTCTCTACCATAACTAGTGATGTTCCAGCTGTTGACACTTTAGCTCATGACCATGCTACTATTCTAGCTGAAGTCACTGAATCTAAGCACACAATTTAAATACACTGCTCAAGCCAACAAGAAACGACAACCAATGAAATTCAAAGAAAATGATCTAGTTTGGCTTTGCAGAGAGAAAAGATGCTTAAAGAATATTGCCAAGCATCCTAAGATCAAGTTGGCTCCTAGATTTTATGGACCATTCACAATTATCCAACAAATCAATGAAAATGCATTCCGCTTGGACATTCCCACTCACTGGAAGATACATAACTCATTTCACATTAGTTTATTTAAGACTCTTTAAAGGCCCCACTCCAATCAACCCTGTTATTGATGACCCTCATGTCCTCAAGGATGACTTGGTAGTTCTAGTACCTGAAAGTATTATTGACCCCATGACCAAACAACCACCCATATTGGCACTGTGTATCATCGTTACTTTTGGGGGTGAAGTATAAGAATCATTCTATTGAGGAATCACAATGGATTCCTAAAACATCACTTACCTCGCATTACCGACACTTGATTCTAGCATACTACTCACATTCACACTGATTCTTTTATGGACACTAATTCACTGACTAAAGTAGCACTATAGAATGAGGTTGGCCACCCTTGCTTTTGTTTATTTCACACAACTAAGGACAATTGCTTTTTTAACCCCATGGTATATTATGGAAATGTGAATTGTGGAATTAATTATGGATTTATTTGATATTTTATGTGGTATTTTTGGTGCACTCATTTGTCGCATGGTCGTGCTTGGCTACGTGCGAGAGCGTGGAGCAATGGTCGCACGTGATGGGCCGATAAGCGAGATGCGATGGATTTTGGCCGGTGCATGGCCGTCGGGTTTTGGTGTGCGTCGATGGTCGCCTACCCATAGTTTCATTTAATTAAATTGCTACAATTTGAATGTAAATAGCCAAGCTTGGAGACCAAGTTACTTTTTGATATTAATAGCCCAAAGTGGAATGTATCAAGCTATTCTTGAGCACTCGCGTTTTGCTAATACAAAAATACATGCATGAGGAAGCATGCTCACTCATGCATGGGGGGAGATTGAACCCACTCTTTTGTCATGCATATCTTGCTTTTATGCTCTTCTTGTTTATTTTGCCAAGTTTATACTATGGTTGTGGAGGTTAATTCATAGTAAAAACACCATGTACAAGTCCAAGGAACTTTGAAAAAACTCAAAAACCATGCAAAAACCCCTCTCGGGTAAGGGGAATGAGTCCACAATCATGTGCAAAGAGTAAGTGTCTGGAGTTATAGCAAACAACATAAGCTATCTTTAATATATTATTAGGGAGGTGTGGCAACTCCCTTGCTTGGCCATGTGGAAGCTCCCCATAAAGCATGAAGCGTATAGCAAGCCCACCAATGTGTAAAAAGATAAGAGAGCGTGAGACCTAGATGAGACTGTCAAGAAAGAATGCCAAACCAGATTGCCAACTCGAGACAAAACATCACTAGTATGATCACAAAATTGAGAAAACAAGCTCGATGCAAAACATCACTAGTGTGTGCACACCAGCAAGTTCATTAACACGAGGTTAGGAGAGAGAGAGAGAGAGAGAGAGAGAGAGAGAGAGAGAGAGAGAGAGAGAGATTAAACGGCCAAAGAGAGAGGGAATATTGAATGTGTGTTTGGTTGTTAAGGTATTGCAAGCTTGGACTTAGTGTTGAGGAGGTACCAAAATTGTGTGTGATAGTAGTGCTACTAGTATACTTTCCATGTGCATATATAACATAAAATAGTTGCTTACATTCTTTTAATTTTTATGTGTGTTTGTTTTACGTTTTATGTGTGTATTAGAATATTTCCTTTTTTATGAAACATATTTTTTTTTTTTGTAATAAACACAAACATTCACATACACACATACACAAACTTATCCAAACAACTCTTTTTCTTTCACTAATGTTTTGTCTCTTTTAGTAGCTATTTGTTTGGTGGCACTTTGGCCTACACATTGCAACTAAATGTGATCTGATTGTGACTAAACTTTGCAAGAGTGAGGATGGGGTCCACATATACACACTTGCAAAGTTTGGTCACCACCATCAAAGCACATTTGGTTACAATGTGCATGCCTGATGCCTTGTTTTCAATGTGTTTGTGGCCTTAGAGAGCCCCCTCAAAATTGGGCCTTTGGCTCGCACATTGCAACCAAATGTGTTCCAATGGTGACTAAAATTTGTAAGAGTGAGGGTGTCCACATATAAGTTTGGTCACCGTCGAAGTACATTTTGTTGCAATGTGTCAGATGCTTAGTTCTTAATGTGTTGTAGCCTTAGGGAGCCCCCTCGAAATTGGGTCTTTGGTAGTACATTGCCACAAAATGTGCTTCGATGGTGACCAAACTTTGCAAGAGTGAGGGTGGGGTCCACATACGCTTACAAAGTTTGGTCACCCCCATCAAAGGGGGGGTTTTTTTGGTGGCATTTTTGAGCAAGCACTTTTTTGGAATCGAGTGAGTGGACTCCCAAAAAGATGCCCCCTCCCCCAAGACAGAGAGGGCTGAAGTAAGTTGGAGAGAGCAACATGACATAATTATTTGACACATCCTACAATTGAGGTTATTGGTTTGAACTGAGAATAAAACCAAGTTTTTTCACGTACATCTTCTAATTATAGAAATTCAAAGCCCCCTCCATGAAGAGAGAGGGGTGAAGCAAGTTGGAGAGAGCAACATGACATAATTACTTCGGTAGGAGTGAACACATAAACACATGTCAACATCACATCCTCTACATTGGGGTTATTCGTTCAAACTGAAAACAAAACCAAGTTCATTCATGTTCACCTTCCAAATACAGAAATGTGAAAACCATCATCTGTACTACGCTGGGCCTCGCTTGCTCTCTAGGGTGTAGGCACAAAGTAAGCGAATGATGTTCGTACCCTTCCACACTTCCTCTAGCAAGACACGCTTAGACGATTCATCTATAAAACCATGGACTCGCCAAATTGCAATTAGGCCCACCACTTTGTCCTTAACTTGAGTAGTAGCGTCATCATTTCTAGGAAGTGGAAAGGATGTGAGACCTTTCCATGCTTGTGCACCATCTATGGTCTTTTGCAATCTCCACATTGGTGGCCTCCCTTTGGATACGCACAGCAACAACTTCAATGCTAACATTTGATGAGTCCATCACAAACAAAAAGAAGGAGGGTGTAGGTTGTTTTACTCTACTAACAAGGCTTGGTGTGGCAATGGTGTATAATAAATTGCTTTGGAGCTTGCCTTTATATTTATAGTAGTGGGAGAGGTTCAACACTCAAAATAAAAATCATCCATGGTTTTTATTTTGCTTGATCTCCACATTGGTGGCCTCCCTCTGGATATGTGCAGCAACAACTTCACTGCTAACATTTGATGAGGCCATCACAAACAAAAAGGAGGAGGGTGTAGGTTGTTTTACTCTACTAACAAGGCTTGGTGGGGCAATGGTGTATAGCAAATTGCTTTGGAGCTTGCCTCTATATTTATACTAGTGGGAGAGGTTCAACACTCAGAATAAAAAACAATATTTATCTTTTTCAATGTTATTAATAAAGGTAGCTTTCCTCAAATTTCGGAACTACAATAAAAAATGCATCTTTTGAACTTTTTTGGGAAAGAGCGAGTATGTATTTGAAGGAGATAGACATTGCACAATAGAACCCTCTACAATGAGGTGACATCCACAAAGGTTATCCCAAAAAATCGAAGGTCAACTGATTATCCTTGCATTCAAATGTCTAAATTAGGGTATGTTCTCCTACGAGACAAGGCATTGTAAAGCTCAAGGTCAGATAGGATAGGTTGGTGGATGAACATATTCTCGCTCTGGCTTAAGCCTAGCACACGTAAATAAATGAAGTAGAAGTGCTTGCATGTAAGGTACGGCTTCTTCTTGGCGTCTCTATCTACAAAATCTGGACATGTATAAGACAATTTGTCTTTCATATGCATATCATATTTTCCCATGTGTGCATCATCTCCGTGCGATTCGATCTTGAAAACTTCATACTTGTGCTCCACTCTCTGCACTTCTTCTACCACCATAGCTTTCATTTTCAAAGCAGCCTTTATTTTCTTGGCTGCTTCCTCTAATATTGACGTGCGGTACTTGACTCTTATGCCATTTTGCATGCTTGACCCACCAGCCTCTATGTTAGTAGTGGACCCACATGGCGGATCTTTTGATGTTGCAGTTGTAAAGAACCTTGAAGCTCTACTGCTACGCGATGGGGTGGGCACAACAGCTTATGCATTCTTGCTCTCCACTTGGTATCCACCTTCCCACAATGAATATACCTCCTTGTTTGTGAGGTTCGTTCCTATAGAAACTGGCCATATCTTGGGTGGTGGGCTGAGCTTTGGGTCTATGTTGTTGTCCATAATATAGCAATGAAGCACGTGGTCAGGGCATAACCACATCCATTGTCTAATGAGACCATTAGGGTGCTTGCGATAGCCTTCAAAGGAAGGCTATCGCACACCCTTAGCAAATCCGACTATGTGTTGCCCACACCTTTTACCCCCACGCGGCATTCTGCTGCATGTGACCCAACTGCCAATGCATGTCCTTTACATTGCCCACACAGCGGCTTCATTTACCTTGCGCTCAATGACATTGCGTTCTATGACTTCTGTAGTTCTTTTTGGAGTTCTGCTTGTATCATGTTCCAAGAAATTGATCTTTCGTGGCCTCCCAAATTACTTGCAATCTCCTACATGTGTGTTGTACTCTGGTTAATGCATGGCTTCATCATCAATATCAATTACCACCCTTGATGGTCTCTTTGACGTGCACTTTCTTTGTCACCAGTGAGAGGGGTAGGCGCCCTGTGTACATGGGTGTTCCTTCAGTTGCATGATTAACTGTTTAGACCACTTGGGCAGGGCTTATAGAGCACCGGTCTCTGTGCTTGTTTGGGCCTCTCCCTATGTGCTTGTGTAAGAGACTGCCTTTGTGCTTTACAAAATTGCATTCACCATATCAATAGTACATGCATCATAAAGAGAAATCTTGCGTATATATCCTTCCCCTGCCAGTCAACTTCCATGCTTGCTTTCTGCTAGGCTTATTCTTGGGGTATTTGGACCATCATTACTCCTCTCTATCGTTGTCATTATTGAATCCCAATGTGCTATGCACACTTCCCACCAGCTCAACCAAGAGTCCATTGCTGACATATTCTTGTCCATCACATGACCACTGCGCCACCATTGACATATCAATCGAGCCTCCACTGATGCAGCTTCATTCTGGTAGGAGCCATGCACCACTTCTCACACATTGCTCTGTGCTCTCCTTGAGACGTAACACACACATACTTTGTTGTGTGGGCAACCATGCTTTGCTCCCTATGAAATAGGCAAGACCTCTCCCTATCTGTCAAGACGTTTTTCCCACCACCATTGAACACATGTCAAACTGCATTCTAGTTTGTCTTCCATGACACCATAGAAATTTGTCGTCTCACAACCATGGTTGGCCATCACTTCATTAATGCATTCCCAGAACAGACATTAGGCCTCCATATCCTCCTCTTTCATTTCACATGTCGCAATGGTGAGAAGATCCTGCATGCTGCGTGAAAAGGATAGTCATTTAAGACGATGTACAATTAGCTTGTTCTAACCAACTAAATACTCTACATTGGTAGTTTTCTACCTTGGATCATATACATGATAAGCCATGGCCACCGAATCTGATGTTCATTGAGTGTGGTCGAACTGTATCCATGCATGTCATAGGTCGCGAGAGTCAGTGGTCCGTCGCATTCGATTCACTAAATCCAACCTTGAAGTGGGTCCAATGGTGGAAATCTTGAAAACATAGCACTTCTCACCTAAGGACCCTTGACCTGGGAACCTGCTTCTTCCTGGAAGAAGTTATAAGTGCACTCTTGCTTCAGTTGTAGAAGTACATCCAAGACAAAACTCTCCTTTGAATGCCCTTGCCGGGTTGCAGTGACTAGCCTTCGAAACCTAAAAAATAAATTGTTCTAGATTTTAATAACTATTTTACATAAACCTATTTTCCCAACCAGATTAGCCTACTAGTTGTCTTCCACTAGTGGTGCCATGTCCTTTGTAATGTTGATGAACTCTTGAAATGTGAGGAACCACCTTCTTGCACTAGTGCTGCCATGATGATTTCTTTTGCCACACACATTTGAACCTTTGTTTTCTCAGCATTGCGATCCACCCCTAGCACCTTGGACACCATTTGCCTGGTCCTATCAGTTAGTGTCTTTGATGTGCCTACATGTACATTATGTTGATGGGTGCCAATGTGTATCATTAATCTGCTCATCGTTGCGTCAAAGGGCATCACATTATAGATGTAGAAATTGCATGTAGCAATGCACATCACTGGAACTGAGCAGTAATGGCAAAGGAGCTTCCTAAATGCATTGCTACACTTCTGTCCAATGGTTGGTGCCTTTAGCATTCTTCTAGGAAAATGTGATGTATTTGACACCTGTGGTTCTTTAAATGCAGGCAAAGTTCATTAACACACTTAAAACTACCTAGACAATAGCTTCGCTGACATACTCCAGGAAAGGCAATGTTAGAGGTTTATGGCTTTGACCACTAGTGGGGATCATATTTATGCTCCATGCAATCCATTCCTGAGCATGTTCTCATGCTCTGTGGGAACTTAAATGCAATATCACCATTGTATTGTCTAGGAATCTTCACGGCCTTGATAAAGTCTTTGACATTTAATAAAATCTTTGTTAATGTGTTTCCCTTCTTCATGCTGAAAAGGTATTCTAAAATGCTCTTACCTTGTCCTCTTGCAACACTGGATGAGCTTGATGCATTGGTATCCTTGTTATCAAAAGGGACTGCATAAATCTATTACATTCTTCAGAGTTGGAAGACCTCTGGGGGGGCTGTCTAAGATGGCTATTGGTTTTGGGTTTGACTTCAATGAAGAATCAACTATTGCCGAGTGATAGAGTCCTCAAGTATGTAGAACTCCCCCTCACGATTAGAGGTTGCCTTGAGAGGGATGTGCAACTCTTTGGTCCCAATACTTACTATGGCTTGCAATCCACAAAATGAGTGGGGAGCTACTCTTTGGTCCCAATACTTACTATGGCTTGCAATCCACAAAATGAGTGGGGAGCTACTTGCTCATGTAAAAACTTTGCACTCACCACAACCCGTCCATTGTTGAAACTCAGCTCTTTCTTGTAAGATGGGAATGTGTTTGTGCAACTTATTGTAAAGAGGAGCAAAAATGAAGCACACAAGAATAAAAAAGAATAGTACAATAGGTAGGAAGTACAAAAGTACTGAATGATGATTAACACCCTTAAAAACGTTGGCCATTTTTAATTCGATTGTTATAATTTAATTATATTTTTTATTATTTAAAAAAATCTAAAAAATAAATCTAAAAATAAATAAATATTAAATATTTTTATTATTTTCAAAATTAGCATCCGACATCTCTCTCTCTCATCTCTCTTCTATTTCTCTCCTCTCTCTCCTTGACCATAGTTTTCAAGATGAACATCAAAAAATATAACCATTTAAAAAGCTGGACAAATACATTTAAAAAGCTGGACAAATACATTAAAGAAGTTGGCACTATGAAGTAGTGTCAACATTATTACTACATCAAAGAAGTCAGCATTATAAAGTAGTGCCAACATTATTTCTACATCAAAGAAGTTGCATTATGAAGTAATGACAACATTATTACAAACCTCAATACTTAAGGAAACACACTCACATAAGGTTATATGATGTGCAACCATTAATTGAGCTGTATTCCTAATTAATTGCTCATTCTATGACTCTATATGTCCTCCAATAAGCAATTGCACTTGATATTCTGAGCTCAAACATATCTATCGTTGCCAGGTTGTTCTCCTTTCCTTTGATTATTTAATTCATTTCCAATAATAAACTCCCTAAAATCTCTCTAGCTTGGTACAAGTCTGGATTGATTGAGTCATTCTTGTACATCTCATCAGCGCGCGTGCCATGTATCCTTGCAAGATGATACACTCCATGGTAAGCTTCTCTAACGATGGCATGGCCATGACGTGTAAAAAAACACAGAAGTGGGTGTCTGCACACACTGATGGAGAATAAAGAGAAATTCCGTGTTGATTACTTGCACACCGATAGGAGAGGGGATGCTTTGATGGAGAAAATAGGGAAATTCGACCTAAAATATTTGTAGTGATAGGAGAGGGGGAGCTTGTAGAGGACGATAGGAGGAGGGTGCGTCTACACGTTTGGGAGAGAATGCTTGGGAGAGAGGGCGCTTGGGAGGAGGTGGAGGGGGCCCTTGGGAAGGGGCGCTTGGGAGGAGCTGAGGAGGTGCTTGAGGAGGTGCTTGGGAGGTGCTTGAGGAGGTGCTTGAGGAAGGCGTGGGAGGAGGAGGAGCTTGAGGAAGAGCTTGAGGAGGAAGTGCTTGAGGAGGAGGCATGAGGTGGAGTGGGCCGGTGGCATGCGCGCATGCATAGACATGCATGGCGTGACCGCGTGCCACGTGTGATTCCCACAGTGGGCCGGTGGCATGCACGCATGCATAGACATGCATGGTGTGACCGCGTGTGCCACGTGGCCATGCCACGTGTGATTCCCACAATGGGCATCACACGTGGTTGCCACGTGTAATGCCCAAGTGCGGGCATTACACGTGGCCACCACCTGAAGTGCGTAGTGCATGTGGCGCCAGGTGCACTGCGCACTACTACACATGGTGCCTATGTGGACTATATAGTGGTGCAGTCCATGTGTGTAGCATGTGAAGCACACATGGTGCCAAATAGATAGTTCCACGTGTGTTTTAAGGCCACGTGGTACGCCATAGCGTGCCATGTGGTCTAGCTAGTCCACGTGGCGAGCTAATAGTTGGCCACATGGACTAGCATTTCCATGTGGGTATGCCACGTGGACTATTTAGTCCATGTGGCATGGCCACCTGTAATGCACGAGGTCGGGCATTATACATGACACTGCCACATGGACTAAACATTCCACGTGAACTGTTTAGTCCACGTGGCATAGCCACGTAGACTATATAGTTTACGTGGTGATCCACGTGGCCACACCACGTGGACTAAATTATCCATGTGGCGTGTTTAGTCCACATGGCATAGCCAAGTGGACTAAACAGTCCACGTGGCCTTGCCACGTGTAATGCCCGAGTTTCGACATTACACATGGCAAGTCCACGTGGCCATGCCGCGTGTAATGCCAACGCATGGGCATTACACGCGGCGTGTCCACCTACGCCGCATGGCCTTTGCCACATGCATGGCACGTGGTGAAGGCCACAGGCCACGTGGCCATGCAACGTGGTCACGTTGTTGGCTCTGCAATAGCTATTAAGCTATTGCACAATTGCTATTGATGAGGGCTCACAAAAGAGCCCTCAACAGTCGCCCGCCCTCTCTCTCTCTCAACAGTCGCCCTCTCTCTCTCTCTCTCTCTCTCTCTCTCAACCCCTCAATAGCCACCCTCTCGTAAAATCCTAGCTTCTCTCTCTCTCTCTATCCATGTGGCGTGTTCAGTCCACATGGCACAGCCAAGTGGACTAAACAGTCCACGTGGCCTTGCCACGTGTAATACTCGAGTTTCGACATTACACATGGCAAGTCCACGTGGCCATGCCGCGTGTAATGCCAACGCATGGGCATTACACGCAGCGTGTCCACCTACGCCGCATGGCCTTTGCCACATGCATGGCACGTGGCGAAGGCCACAGGCCACGTGGCCACGCAACGTGGTCACGTTGTTGGCTCTGCAATAGCTATTAAGCTATTACACAATTGCTATTGATGAGGGCTCACAAAAGAGCCCTCAACATTCGCCTGCCCTCTCTCTCTCTCAATCCCTCAACAGTCGCCCTCTCTCTCTCTCTCTCTCTCTCTCTCTCTCTCAACCCCTCAATAGCTGCCCTCTCGTAAAATCCTAGCTTCTCTCTCTCTCTCTCTCTCTCTCTCTCTCTCTCTCTCTCTCTCTCTCTCTCTCTCTCTCTCTCTCTCTCTCTCTCTCTCTCTCTCTCTCTCTCGCGCGCGCTCAAAAGCCCGCCCTCAACAGTCGCACTCGCTCTCTTTCTCTCTTTCTCTCTCGCTCAACCACTCAACTGACGCCCTCCCTCTCTCAACCCCTCAACAGCCCCCCCCCCCTCTCTCTCTCTCTCTCTCTCTCTCTCTCAACCCCTCCCACAAAGAGTCGAACTCTCTCTCCCACAAAGAGTCGTCATTTCTCTCCGCGCCTCAACGATTGGAACGCCCTCAAGCGATAGCAATCCTCACTTGCCCTCAATGCCGAAAAGAGTCGAACTCTCTCTCCCACAAAGAGTCATCATTTCTCTCTCAAACAAGCGCACCTCAACGGTTGGAACACCCTCAAGCGATAGCGATCCTCACTTGCCCTCAATGCCGAAAAGGAAGAGTTCTCAATCATCCAACTTCTCTAGGTCAACTTCATATGGATAGCATAACAATTTCTAAAATTTTAAAGAGAGTGCATCACATGTAACTAGAATAAAACATTAATGAAATTTAAATACTAATTTAAGATAATTGCATCACATCTTAATGACAAAAGACTAATTTAAAAACTATTCATGGTAATATGGATGCATATTCAAGACAAAATTCCTCCACGCACTCGTTCACTAGATCACAAGATGAGATCATTCTGTCACAAGATGTGGCCATATCACAAGTGGCCACATCAAGAGAGGTGACAAACACCTCACAATTGGAGTTGACTATGGAAGTTGGTTCTTCAACGGCCACCTTTGGCCAAGTGGTTGATCGACACATATCTACGAATTGGGTGGAGGACCACGGTCGACAACCAAAACCGCCTTCTTAGAGTGCTGCTTTGTTTCCTCGCAAACCCAATAATTTGCATGAACGAGGATTCTATCAAGGGGATGATCAAAAGCAACAAGGAGAGCAAATACCAATTGACAATGGCGACATTCATTGTCTGAGAGGGATTCCCAAGCAACAAAGCCCCCATTCCTTTTGACCGTCGGAGCCGGCCATGATTTATCATTGTCAGGTGAATTTGACACGATATTAGAGAAGACGAAAGAAACACATGGTTGGGAAGATGTATGTTTTGATTTTGAATTATATTTCTTAATGTTTTCATTTTGAAGTATGTTTCTTAAATAAATATAAACGCATTGCAGTCAGACTTCGATGCCACATTCTAGGCCCAAGGTCACTGGCTTGTGCCTGAGTGAGGGAGCAGAGAATACATGATGATGGATGCAGAAATGTTCAACAAGAACTATAGGGATGCGCTAAAGGAGATGGAGGCACTTTTCACTAAAAAGGGACATAAGCTAGCATAAATTGCCAACCCTGATTGTGGGAAAGAGTTCTTTAAAAAAGTGATCTCGTACCAAGGGTGGGGTGAAAAGGCTAGCAAATTCACTACGCCAAAGCTAGCCGAGATTGCTCGAGCACATGTTTCAAATGAAGAGTAAGATCTCCAGCTCTCTTGATGCATTACTTTTTAAAAAAAAGTAATTAGAAACCTAATGCTTGTTTACAATGCTGGAAATCTAGGCTGCTTGACATATTGGTTGGTGGGCGAGTTTGCTATGAGGGATGTGCAGATTCCACCATCCGATAGAGCCTTATTTATGTGGATCCATCATCATGTGTATTGGTTCCAATTCACTGAGTATACCCAGAGCAGCCATACAATTGGTTCCATTGTCATGTGTATTGGTTCCAATTAACTGAGTATACCCATAGCAGCCATACATGGAAGTACGCCAAAGATGCATCTTATAGGTTTTAGGCCAGACATTGGACACCTCAAAGTGTTTGGTTGCATAGCTTATGTGCATGTGCCAGACGAGAGAAGGAAAAAGTTGGATCCTAAGGCAAAAAAGTGCATTTTTGTTGGGTATGCACAGGATTGCAAGGTATATAAATGTTACAATCCACAAATTAGGCAAGTGTTTATCTCACGAGATATGGTGTTTGATGAACTTGCTAGTTGGTACAAGGCAAAGGATGAGGGTGTCATTGATTCCGTATGCTGATGTGCATGTGAACTTGCCACAAGCAAGTTCTATTTCTATGTCTGGGCCAACAGAGTCTAAGAGTAGCACTATACATCCATGGTCAGGATGCTTGAGACATAAGAGTGTGAGCACTGGGAGTAGTACTGTGGATAAAGGAAAAAAGAAGGTTGAAGGAATTGGCATTACCGGTTATGAGTCGTTCAGAAAGTTTGGATGAGGAACTTGGCATACCAGTTTTACGCACACCAGGTGCAAAGGCAGGATAGATATGTGCCTCCACACGCTAGAGTGACAGGTGTTCAGAGTGATCCGCATGCATTGCGGAGATCCCAAAGGGTCAGGTATCCAGTACGCATATATGACCTCTTTGGTGAAACATGTGGAACCTACATGCTATACACAAGCTATTGGAAAGCATGTATGGGAGAAGGCAATGGATGTTGAGATGGACGCATTGGTTCAAAATGAAACTTGGGATTTGGTTGCCTTACCCCACAAGACAAAAATGTCATTGGTTGCAAATGGGTTTATAAGGTGAAATGCAAATCAAATGGTTCCATTGAGCGCAATAAGGCACAATTGGTAGCTAAGGGTTATGCACCAACCCAAGGCTTGGACTATGATGAAACATTTAGTCCAGTTGCAAAGATGGAAACAGTAAGAGCAGTCATTGCTATGGCTGCAAATGGTTGGGAAATGTATCAAATGGATGTGAAAAATGCATTTCTAAATGGTGATTTACAAGAGGAAGTTTATATGGCATAGCTAGAAGGATATGTACACCCAAGGCACCCCACTCATGTATGCAAATTAAGGAAAGCATTATATATTTGAAGTAAGCACCTCGTGCTTGGAGTGATAAGATAAGCCGATATCTTATCTCCCTTGGATTTCAGGTTTCTTCAGCAGATTCTTCACTCTATGTGAAGAAAACAGATCATGGGATTGTCTTACTTGTCATCTGTATGGATGACTTGATTGTCACATGAGATCATGCTACAGATGTTATGCATGTCAAGAAGGCATTGAGTGGGAAGTTTGACATGAAAGACTTGGGTGAATTGAGATATTTTCTTGGGATTGAAGTGATCAAAGACCATGCAGGGACATGGTTAGTGCAATGCCAATATGCATTGGATATGTTGGCAAAATATGGGATGACAGGGTGTAAGCCAATGAGTACACCTTTGGAGCAGAATGTGAAGCTGCGGGCTGGTTTTGGTGAAGAGTTGGATGATCCATCTATGTATAGAAAGATGGTTGGCAGTCTTATTTACATGACTATCACATGCCTGGACCTTAGTTACGCTATGGGGCTAGTAAGCCAATTTATGCAAAGCTCCAGAAAACCTCATTTGGATGCAATGAGACACATTATGCACTATGTAAAGACCACTGCACATTATGGTCTTCTTTATGAGCATGGTAAAGGCTTGGATGTACACAGCTACACAGACGCAGATTGGGCAAGTAGCTCGTGACAGGAGGTCTACTAGTGGTTATGCCTTTACATTTGGAAGTGCAGTGGTGAGTTGGAGCAGCAAGAAGCAACCTACTGTTGCTTTATCTAGTACAAAGGCTAAATACAGGGGTGCAGCCATTGCTGAATGTGAAGGAGTATGGTTAAAGAGTCTCTTGGCTGATTTGGGTGAGCCTATTGATGGCAAGATTGTCATTCATTGTGACAACATGAGCAGCATACAGTTTGCCAAGAATCTAGTTTTTCATGTGCGGACCAAATACATAGAGGTCCACTATCATTTTGTCAGAGAGAAAGTGTTGGATGGTACAGTGGATTTGCAGTATGTGAAGACTAAAGAGCAGGTGGCCGACATCTTTACAAAGCCACTTAGTAGGGAGAAGTTTGAGTACTTCCGTACTATGTTGGGAGTACATGGGATGAGCTTGAGGGGGAGTGTTGAGAGCTTTGATAGCCCAAGCTCATCTACATCATCTATGGCAGTACATCATGAGCTTGAGAGGGGCTGTTGAGATTCAAGCTCGATGTCAGCTTGTGCTAGTTGCACTATGTGCTGGCATGTTAGGTAGTAACATGTGTGAGACATAAATGACCACGTCCAGCTGGTCATAGTGTGTGGACATTAGCTAGGGTTAGCTGTGTGTGGACACAACACAAGTAGTGTGTTGAAGATTATGGATTATGGCTTTATGCATGGTGTGAGTAGGGAGATGGCTTCCCTCTATGGTTAGGGTTTGATAATACATTAGGGTTTGCTCCTGTGTGTGTGTCTCCTCTCCCTCTACCTGTTTTTCATCACACTGATGTACTGAGCTAACTAGGAGTTGAAACACTCAGATGAAACCCAGCATCACATAGTGGTATGGCATTAATAGTGCTTCTCTGGTTAAGGACTTCTACGTATTAACGTAGCTAATGAGGGAAGCTCGAGGATCATCAAGAGCTATGGAGAGAAGGAGCTCTGTGGTGTTGATTGTAACAAGGTTTGAATGAAGAGGAGATTCAAAATAAGCTGCAAATTTTGAAGGTTTCATTTGACATCTTGTCATTGGACGAGGAGAGGAGATTGTATGATTACACATAGTCCAAGTGGTGTTTATAGATGGCCATATGAGGCTTGCATTACTCAAAGTACTTGTGCACCACGGCCTCTAAAGGAAGCTGAAGATGAAGATCGAACCTGAGGCTTACATCACTCATAGGCCGACTGAAGAATGCGATGAAGGTTGACCTAAGGGGTTGCAATCAACATGTAGATACTCCAACCCTTCAGCTCCATCTAGAGAAATCTTTAATATTTCTTTCCATATGAGGGTTAGAAGCAAGAAGGCACTGACTGTGATACACTCAACCTACCCTCTATGTGCCCCTAGCCTAGAGCTTAAAAGCTCAAGGATGGCTAGGCACCTGCTTGCATCCACCAATGAATGATGTATCTCATTGTGTTGTTGAAAATGAAATAAGAGATAGACATTAAGATCTAGATCTTTGACACCTTCAAAAATCTTTAGCTCACTGTTGAATGTTGTTGTTTCTTGTATTTGTTAAGGGTTGAAAATAAGACTATGGCTAACATATATAGCATTGTTTATGTTTCCCCATAAACCTTACCACAACTTGTAAGTCATACCCATAGGGTTTCACCAAACCTTGGATCAAGATCTGATTGTGGCGTCATAGATTCTAGCCTTGAGAAGGCATTGCTACAAAACGTTATCTCAACTGTGTGTTTGTTGAGCTAGCTCCTCGCATAGTGTCTAGGAGACACTGTGGTGTATGGAGCACACTGGCTTACACTAGTGGACTAGGTTCAATTCCCAACATGACTCGCACTGAAATTCATTGCTAAAATGTTCAATTCCTTACACGGCTCAACGAAAAGTTGTTGCTAAAACTTAGAAAGTGTTTGTATCCTTCTTTTTGCAAATGTGTGTCTCTGTTCTGTGTTTCTTGACAAGAGATCAAACTTCATCCAAATTGACTGGTCACATTGATTAGCAGAGATCAATGATGTAAACTCTTTCTTGGTTAAGAAATTATCATGATCACTTCATAATCTTGCATTACTTCTAACAAGATTCAATAATCTTGTTTACTTGCATCAAATTAAGCAAGAACACCACACTTATGTTTATTTTGCATCAAACTTAGTAACATTTCTTGATTTCTTTGCGGTTTCGCCAATTTGCTCTTAAATAAACACACTTCTTGCAAAGAAATGATTACGATTAGGAAAGTTTCAATAAAAAATCACTCATTATTGATTCAAGATTTGATTTTTGCATTATCTTTACATTTCTTTATAAATCTGCACCAAGAAACTTGTAAATAATACTCTCAAAGAGGAGCTGCTTCTACACAACTATGAATTGCACTTCACCATTTGTGCACAATATATTCTGTAACAAAGTTGTACTCTACACTTTAATCTATTTAATATACATCAAAATTGTAAACTGCACTAAAATCTATATAAAATCTTCAACCTGCTCTAATTTTTTATAAGAACTGTACCAAAATCTGCACAACCTTCAATAGCCTCTAAAACTGCCAAACAAGACAAAGATAGAAGGAAACTAAGATTTATGAATAGATTTGATGAAAAGAAGCACTAATCAAGGAGATTTATCAAGAAAAGTCCAAGAAAAGCACTGTGAAAATGGTTGAAAATCTTAAATTGAAAATCAAGATTCTCAAATCTATGCAGGAATTAGGGTTTCTAACATTTGTGAGCATATGTCCAAAAATGATTACCATTAATCCCATTACTAATCCACTCAAAAGAAAATCTAAAAGCTGTGTAAAAGTGCTAATCTAAAAAATGGATTAAGTACTAATCACTACCTAATCAAAGCATTAAGATCTAAGCCAAGAGCTCTGATACTAATGCAATGAAAGAGAATCCATGAGTCTGATACCAATGCAATGAAAGAGAATCCATGGCTCTGATACCAATGTAATGAAGGGAATCCATGGCTCTAATACCAATGCAAGAAAGGAAGCATGACTAAGCTAAGATATTGGGATGGATCTACTCAAGGCATGGAGTAGGCATGGGTGTAGGTCACCACCATCCTAAGGCAATAGCCAAGAATGTTATGGAAGCTTAGGCCATGAAAGCTCCAAGAAAGGTGCATCATGTGATAAAATGGTAAAGTGATAAAAAGGTATAATAGCCTAGACTAAGGTCAGTTATATAGTGCCTGGCCATTTTGCATTGTCTAATCAATATGCCCACAATGTGCATGCCATTTGCCCAGTTCTCAAGGTGTCATGGCCTTAGAGATCCTCCTCAAAATTAGGCCTTTGGTCCCCCCACACATTGCATTCAGATATGCCCAAATGATCACCAAACTTTGCAAGATTAAGGATGGGGTCCACATATACACACTTGTAAAGTTTGGTCACCATCAGATGTTGGAATTATTCACATTATTTGAAATTTATGGATTTATTTGATGGATATTTATTTTATGTGCAAGCGAGACTAATCACCTCTAACTTGTCACATATATTGAGCTTATATTGTGAATATTAGTGTAGATCAATGTGGCAGGGTTAGTGTGTGGGATGTGCATGGATCCATTGGGCTTGCTTTGACGGAAATCTATTAACACATGGCACGTGGCAATTATTTATTCGACAATGGCAATGACATTTTTTTTGTCTACATGTATTTTTGGCTCTTGCTTTTTGTATAAGGAAATATATTTAAATACACCATGAAGAGGACGTGAGCCACTCTCATGGTGGGGGAGATTTAACCCATTCTTGTGTCGCGTGCATAGCTTCCTTCTATTTTTTAAGCTTGTGTATTTCTTTCAAGTTAATTTTTAATAGAGGGCCAACCGTGAGCTTCCAATATCAGAGCACATTTGGTCACAATGTGCATTCTTGCCTGGCTTTCAATGTGTCATGACCTTACAGAGCCCCCTAAAAATTGGGCCTTTGGCATGCAACTTGCAACCAAATATGCTTGGATGGTACCCAAAATTTGGAAGAGTGAGTGTGGGTCTACATATACACACTTTTAAAGTTCGGAGCACATTTGGTTGCAATATGTGTGAACAATTTGCCCGATTTTTAATGTGTTCTGGCCTTAGAGAGCCCTCTCAAAATTGAAACTTTGCTCGCACTTTACAACTAAATGTGCTCCGTTGGTGATCAAACTTTGCAAGAGTGAGGATGGCATTTGCACATACACACTTGCAAAGTTTGGTTGTCTCAGAGAACATTTGGTTGTAAAGTCCATGCCATTTGCCTGATTTTCAATGTGTCATAGCCTTAGAGAGTCCTCGTCGAAATTGGGCCTTTGGCCCGTATATTGCATTCAAAAGTGCTCTGATGGTAGCCAAACTTTACAACCATGAGGGTGGGGTTCACATATACACACTTGCAAAGTTTGGTCACCATGAGAGCACATTTGGTTGCAATGTGTGTACCATTTTCCTAGCTTCCAATGCATCGTGACCTTAGAGAGCCCCCTCAAAATTGGGACTTTGGGATCCACTTTGCATTTTAATGTATCCAATGGCAACCAAACTTTGGAAGATTGAGAGTGGGATCTACATGTACACACTTGCAAAGTTTGGCCGAAGCATATTTGATTGCACCATCGGAGCATATTAATTACAATGTTTATTTTATTTGCTTGGTTTCCAATGTGTCATGACCTTAGAGAGTCCCCTCAAAATTGGGCCTTAGGCCCACACTTTGCATCTTAATGTACTCCGATTCTGATCAAACTTTTCAAGTGTCAGGTTGCGATCCACATTTACACACTTGCAAAGTTTGGTTAACCATCGAAGCGGATGAGCGGATTCCAAAAAGATAACCCTCCCCCTCTCCATCAAGAGAGAGAGAGGGGCGAAGAGAGCTGGAAAGAGATTCATGACATAATTATTTGAGAGGGAGAGGGAAAGAGAGAGCCAGAGGGAGTGAAAATAGAAAAACATGACAAGATCATATCCTCTACATCGAGATTATTGCTTCAAAATTAAAATAGAACCAAATTCATTCACGTACAAATTACAAATACAAAAATGTGAAAACCATCATCTTTACTACTATGGGCCTTGCTTGACCCCTCCGGGGTGAAGGCACAAAGTAAGCAAACGACGTTTGTACCCTTCTGCACTTCCTCTAGCAAGACACGCTCAGAAGATTCATCAATAAAACCATGGGCTCTCCATATCACAATTAAGCCCACAGTTTGGCCTTCACTTGTGAAATAGCATCATCATTACCAGGAAGTGGAAAGGATGTGAGACCTTTCCATGTTTGTGCACCATCTATGGTCTTCTGCTTGACCTCCACATTGGTAGCCTCCCTCTGGATACGCGCAGCAAACAACTTCAATGCTAATATTTGATGAGGCCAGCATAAACAATATATGAAGGAGGGTTTAGGGGTGGTGTACTCTACTAACAAGGCTTGGTGGCAATGGTGATTAACAAAGTGCTTTGGAGCTTACCTTTATCTTTATAGTAGTGGGAGAGGTGTACTCTACTTTTGTAACAAACAAAATAAAAAACATATTTTGTCTTTTTTAATGTCAATACTAAAGGCATCATTTCTACACCACAATAATAAGGGCATCTTTTGTACTTTTTTGGGGAAGAGCGAGTATGTACTGTATTTTTTTAATGCAATTTCAGGTAAGGGGTTGAGTGTTTTGTGGAGCACCTTGCCTCTCTCTTCTCTATCTAGCTCACCATTCCCCTCTCATTTCCACAAGTTTTTGAACCATTTAATGCTTGTAATAACATGAATACCATTCATCACAATAGATTACCACATTCTACAATACCATACTTTCTTGAACATGCACAACCCATAGCGAGAGGAGGAAGAGGGAGGGAGGGGGGACGGAGAAAGGTATTGCATAATAATCAAACCCTCTACTATGAGGTTTCTTCCACATTAGGGTAGGTACTCCCACAAGACAAGGCATTGTAAAGCTTAAGGTGTGATAGGATAGGTTGGCAAATGAACATATTCTCATTCTGGCTCAAGCCTAGCACACACAAATAAACGAAGTACAAGTGCTTGCATGCAAGATACATCTTCTTCTTAGATTCTCTATCTGCAAAATCTAGACACATACAACACGTACAAATCTAGATGAACATATTCTCATTCTGGCTCAAGCCTAGCACACACAAATAAACGAAGTACAAGTGCTTGCATGCAAGATACATCTTCTTCTTAGATTCTCTATCTGCAAAATCTAGACATGTACAACACAATTGTCTTTCACATGCACATCATATTTTCCCACGTGTGCACCATCCTCGTGTGATTTGATCTTGAAAACTTCATACTTGTGTTCCAATCTCTGCACTTCTTCTACCACCATAGATGTCATTTTCAAAGGGTCCTTTATTTTTTTTGCCGCTTCCTCTGATATCGATGTGCAGTACTTGACTCTTATGCCATTTGGCATGCCTGAGCGGGCCTGCCTCTATGTTAGTAGTGGACCCATATGGTGGTTCTTTGGAAGTTGTAGTTGTAAAGAACCTTGTAGCCCCATTGCTACTTGGTGGGATGGGCATAACACTTTCTACATTACTGATCTCCACTTGGTATCCACCTTCCCATAATGAATATATCTCCTTGTCTTTGAGGTTACTTCCTATAGCAACTGGCCATATCTTGGGTGGTGGATTGGGCTTTGGGTCAATGTTGGTGTCCACAATATAGCAATGAAGCACATGGTCAGAGAAAAACCACATCCATTGTTTTACCATTAGGGTGCTTGCGATAGCCTTTAAAAGATGGTGCAGCCACACCCTTTGTAGATCCAACTATGTGTTGCCCACACCTCTTACCCCCACGAGGCATTCCGCTACATGTGACTTGGCTACCAAGGCATGTCCTTTGAATTGCCCACATTGCTTCATTCACCTTACACTCAATGACACCTTCTACTATTCTTTTTGGAGCACTGCTTGTATCATGCTCCTTAAAAATAATCTTCCGTGGCCTCCCAACATACTTGCGATCTTGTACTATATGTGCGTTATAATCTGGTCAATCGTGGCCTCATCATCAATATCAATAACCATAGTGGCTAGTCTCTTGTGACGTGTGTTGAATTATACAAGTGAATAGGGTGTGTGCGGGAACAAGCCCTTAGCAAGAGGCTGTAAAAGAGAATCTGTAAATGAGAGAGAAGCTGTGAAAAGGTGAGAAGTATCTACTTGGAGAGAATAAAGGGTAGCATGAGAAGATTTAGGATGTGTGGAGATATTCTGGGAAGAGGTGGAGAGAATCAAGCAAAAGAGGTGGAGTGAATCAAGGAGAGATAAGTGGGATTAGATGCTTAGATATAAACTCTATAAATTGAGGCATTAGCCTAATGAGAATTTACTGGTTTTTGATTATCCATGCCTACATTAAGCTATCAATTAATTGCTCACTAATCTCATCTTAATCATCATCTAATCTCTTTGTTATTAATGATGTGGATTCTAGCATTTGATCCACCATAGCTCATCACATTACTGCAAATTTAACAATGTGCACTTTCTTTGTCACCTGTGAGAGGAGTAGGCGCCTTATACATGGGTGTTCTTTGTCACCTGTGAGAGGAGTAGGCGCCTAATACATGGGTGTTCTTTCACTTGCCTGATTAACTATTCGGACCACTTGGGCTAGGCTTGTAGACAACTGTTATTTTAGTTTCTCCAAGCTTGGTCCTCTCCCTATGTGCTTGCCTTGAGAGTAAGAGACTACCTTAGTGCTTTGCAAAATTGCATTTGCCATATTGGTAGTACATGCATCGTAAAGAAAAATCTTGTGTCTATATCCTTCCCCCTGCAAGCTAGCTTCCATGCTTGCTTTTTTTCTTGTAAGATTCCTCCCCCAACCCCCTTTTTGATGTCTAGTATCTTCCCCTGTAATCAATCCCTCTTCAGAAATATAAAGACCTTGTTTCTAACTGTTTTAACCTAGAGAGAGAAAATATTCTAGAGAGAGAATATTCAGATTATGAATTTTCAAAAATCTTTAGACTATGGTCCAATTAAGGTTCCTATGGGCCAATAGCATCAATCCATGTGTAGGGAGGAGATAAATCCAAATTGTAAAAAGAAGATACCCAAAAATGAGTAAATGCTCACATAAGATGAAGAGTTGAAAATGTACAAGGTTTATTAGTAAAAAACTATGAGCAATATTAAAAATATGAGATATTTTGGGAATAATGATTTTATTATGACACATATGTAAGGAAGGGGAGTCCCTTAAATGCTCACATAAGATGAAGAGTTGAAAATGTACAAGGTTTATTAGTAAAAAACTATGAGCAATATTAAAAATATGAGATATTTTGGGAATAATGATTTTATTATGACACATATGTAAGGAAGGGGAGTCCCTTAAATGCTCACATAAGATGAAGAGTTGAAAATGTACAAGATTTATTAGTAAAAAACTATGAGCAATATTAAAATGATTCCATTATGACACATATGTAAGGAAGGGGAGTTCTTTAAAGGAGGTGCATATTTCACATAAGATGAAGAGTTGAAAATGTACAAGGTTTATTAATAAAAAACTATGAGCAATATTAAAATGATTCCATTAAGACACATATGTAAGGAAGGGGAGTTCTTTAAAGGAGGTGCATATTTCACATGCTTGAATGAGTTTTAAACTCATAAAAATTGAGATATTTCATCTCTCCTCATTCAAGTCTAGTTCTAAAAAGTTAGCTTAACTGACCTAAAAATGGTCAAAAAGTGACCAAACTGACTTGGAAAATTCTAGAATCAGTTTGTTTGGTTAGGAGCTCAAATTTTCCTATAAATAGAAGCCTCCCCTTGTTGAAAAAAATATAGTGTCTTATGCTTTGTTACTCTACTCCACCTAAGCCAAAACATATAGTGTCTTATGCTTTGTTACTCTACTCCACCTAAGCCAAAATATATAGTGTCTTATGCTTGTTACTCTACTCCACCTAAGCCAAAATATATAGTGTCTTATGCATTGTTACTCTACTCCACCCAAGCCAAGAACTATGAATTCTTTAATAATTCACTAGTTTTTGACACTTCTCTCTTTCTTAAATCCCCATTGGTGGCTCCATCAACATACTAAACCAATTGATTGGTTGGGGGCCTCTACCGTGAATAAAGAATCAAGCAAATTATAAGGTAAGTATATTGAATTTTGATCTTTTCTATAATTTCTCAATGATTCTCTCTTCTCAACCCCTCTCAAGCTTGAGAAGCTTAATTGGTATGGTTTTTTAAATGCTATTGAAGTTAATTGGTGAATAGTAGTGAAGAGTTACATAATTTAATAAATGCTATTGAAGTTAATTTTCATTTATGTTTAAATTCTAATGGTTTTTATGTAATTTCTCTCTCTCACTTAAGAAATGGTCATACTCATGACCCTTTTCAATCCAAATGAAGCTTTTCATAAGGCTTTTCCTTAATCCAAGATTAAGCTATGCTTGAGGCCAAATTAATGGCTTTTTTCTATACTTTTAATTTATGCACATTGATGATTCAATCCATTATGGATTGATGATCCAATTAGAGACCATTCTAATTATTTCCTTAATGATAAACCTTATCCCTTAGAAAAAATTGAGACTTATCAGTCATAGTAGCGGAGCTATGGCAAAATTTTTATAGAAATTACGCAGAAAATAATTTCATTCAAAGCATAAAAAGAGGACTTCCTACCATATTCTAGGAACTATCATCCTAGATTAATTAAAAGAATATTATTATGCATGGAGATATGGATGTTTGCATGTAGATGTAGAGGTATGGATGTGAGTGTGAATGTGGAGGTGGATGTATGCATGGAGATGTGGATGTATGCATGGAGAAATAGATGTGTAGATGAGATGTGAATGGAGATGTGGATGGATGTATGTAGATATAGATGTATAGATGTAGATGTGAATGGAGATGTGGATGTATACATGTAGATGTAGATGTATAGATGTAGATGTGGATGTGGAGGTGGATGGATGCATGTAGATGTAGATGTATAGATGTAGATTGGAATGGAGATATGGATGTATGCATGTAGATGTAGATGTATAGATGTAGATGTGAATGGAGATGTGGATGTATACATGTAGATGTAGATGTATAGATGTAAATGTGAATGGAGATGTGGATGTATGCATGTAGATGTAGGTGTATAGATGTAGATGTGGATGTAGAGGTGGATGTATGCATGTAGATGTAGATGTATAGATGTGGATGTGAATGTGGAGGTAGATGTATGCATATAGATGTAGATGTATGGAGGTGAATGTGAATGTGGATGTGGATGTATGCATAGAGATGTAGATGTATGCATGTAGATGTGAATGTATGCATATAGATGTGGATGTATGGATGTGAATATACGATATGTGATGTGAGGGAATCTGAAGTGATGAGATGGAAATGATGTGATGGGATGAGTATACATATAAATGGAATATGGAATAAGTAATGTAGATTGATGAGGGATAATGTGGAAAAATGAAAGTTAAAATAGAAATTGTATTGTAAATTGTTTGTAAATGTTGTTTGTAAATGATTGTTTTATGTCAAGAATGCTGGGGGGAGCATTTTGACCGTCTTGTGATTAAAGTCGTGATGGTAAAGTTGCAACTGCTGACGGGGAGTCAATGAAGGACGTCTCGCGTAGCAAGGTCGGCCGAGGTCTTGACCAGCCTCGGTGCGATTAAAATGGTGAGCTTCCGGTACGGTGGATGAGGGGCCAAGGAAGCGGCCTATGCGTGAAGCGCTAGGTCACCTGCGAAGGATCCTAGAGGGTGCTGACCATACGGTGCTCGGGCTCTGGGTCACCTAGGATACCCATGCGTGCGTCGAGGAAGATATTGGAACAGAGTTGGAGTTGTTTTCTGAAATCGGGCATGGATCTGGTTGATTGACCTTGCTGGTCTTCAATGGATGAGTCCATGGCTCTTTATATGGATCTGTTGGTTGATCTTGCTGATCTTCAACGAGAGTCCATCTTGATAAGTGATTATATTACCGAGTATTAAGGGCTAGGAACTATCGAAACGGCCCCTGAACGTTCTAGTTGCCAATGATGTCATAGATACTCTAATGAAGGAATGATGGGAATCAATTGGATAAATTGGAAGGTTGTGATCAGTGATACTATGGTTTTATTAAAGGATTGTTTTAAACTGGTTGAATCTGTGAAAAAGGCAATTTCATATTGGGTGTGTGAGTGGTGTGACTAGTTTTATTTTGCATGAACATCCGGCTAGGGGGCCTTGGAACTCTTTTCCTTGGTACCCGGGACAAAACCTAACCAAATTCTTAATTGGATCCCATCACTACAGTGGTTGGGCGGTTGGCTAACCCATGGGATTGGATGGGGTTAGGCTGGACTGATGGATCCGTAAATTGAGACTCAAACTTTTGTTTTTACGATAGATAAAATAAATCCCGGACAGTAACTGTTCTATGGATAGGAATCAATGGCTGTGCCTCTTGAATGGGAAAAAAAGCGTTGATCCCAATGATCCAAGTGCAAGTTTCTTCCTTAATGTGACCATGTATCTTATAGATGCAATTGGATCAGCTCGATCAGAAATGTTCTTGACTACGTTAGAGTAAAAAGTTATCCAGGTGGAATCGCCCGTGCTTTCCGGTAAAGGAAGTTTTTCCGGGTTCGGCTTTGGAACAACCGACGGATTAGTCTCTTATCCGGATATCCGTGGGTGAGGCCCCGAATGTGGGACCCCTGTCCCGCGCGAGAAGTGCTACTTCCGCTGCCAGTATCCCGAATCCGTTACTCGGTGGGAACAGGGATCTTACAGTTGGTATCAGAGCCTTTGGTTAAGAAAGATCAATTGAGAAGACAATTATATCAAAAATTTATCAAGAAACACAAAAAGGTTATAATTGTGTGAGATAATTCATACAATTTGATATTCAAACTGAAACTCGTAATTTGGTAATTGGGTCTTCAGATGGAAGTACCGCAATTATATAGAATCCCTGACTTGCTTGAGGCCTAGACATGATAGTATTTACCTTATAATTCCAAGGGCCGTGACTACCCGTATATACCGAGAGTATACTGCAGCTCTTTACTGACAGTATATACGAGCAAATCTAAGACTTGAAATTATAAGCGTTAATGCTCTCTAGATGATGATTTTGAATGTGATTGATATGATTTTAATTCTGTTTGAGAATTGATGAATTGATTTGGATTCTGATTGAAAATGCTGACTGAAAAATGTTGATTTTTAAAAATTAGTTGAAATATAATGAAACCACAATGAGGGAGAATGGGACGAGTCCCTGTGATGATATTCATAACTAGAATGATGATAATGAATTCAGCAAATCACTATGAGATTAGTGGGTTGTGCTGTCAGATTGCTACTGTTAATACTTGACCGGTAGATCAAGTTAAGGGATGTCAAATTGAGGACTAGCTTAACTGAAATTCCCGTGAAGGAATGTTCAGAAGGAAATTTTTCAGTCTAATGGACCATTATCATGTTAAAGATATGAATGATAAGATCTGAATGAATTGTTATTTAATTATGAGTTCTATATAAGGGATATTTATCCCAGTATTCTGTTGGGTTGACCAGAATATAAGGAACCCCAGAATAAAATTGGATTTTAAGAAAAAGAGTTGTCCTCTACCTTGCGAGATGAGGACATCTCGCACTTTTTAAGTGGGGTAGAATGTAAGATTCCTCCCCAGCCTTCGAGGTATACAGGAGTAAGAATCTCCCTTTCTGATCTTATAATTATTCCCTCTCTAAAATAAAAGAAAGTTTCTGTTTAAAAAGGAAGACCCTTTTCCTAGAATACTTCTCAGGAGTCACGCTTATTTTAAGGATTCAGAACAATGAGTTCAGAAGTGAAAATCGGTGTTTTGGATACCAAGGTTTTGGTTTTCATTCGAGTACGGCCCAAAAGAAGTTCTTTATCTCTTGGGGAGTATAAGAAGTTATCCCCCAGATATTGTGATCCTTATATCTGAATTCAATGAAAGTAGGTGACTTAGCCTACAAGTTTCTTTTATCTCCTCATCTCAAAATTCTTAATGCCTTCTATAGAAAAATGTGTCAAACTCAAATCATGGAAAGACGGTAAAACTTCAGTGGCAAGTTACCGTTGGCTTCTAGGTTACGCTAGCTCCTTCCTTTATATAAGTTGTAACTTTTACTTGTCGCTCACAGTAATCTTACTCCCATCAATCTCCTTCATGGCTTGGCAACAAGAACTAGTTTTATCCATGATGATTTCTCACCTTCAAGACGCAAGAGAGTCTGTGAAGAAAGACTTTATAGAACAGTATGAGCGCTCACTTTTTCCTCACCTAGGAACTTCTGTAGCTCAGACCAAATGGCGGACCTATCAAAACATAACTAGGGTAACACCCTGGGGACAGCAGCACTTTCGTAACAATGTCCGCTTGGCCATGGTTATTGAAGCTTTGGGTTTGGGTCCCCGATACTACTGCGTCATGAGATCAAGGCATCTTGGGTTTTCTGAGCAGGTCTTCTTACTGGCGTGTTTTCTTCCTCATGAGAAGATATGCCTTTACCCCGTTTTTGGCTTGCCTCTCAGAGGTCCTTTTGTTAGATCACCTCATACCACTGAGATAGGTGCGGCAATAACAAGCAGAATCATTCCCATAGATGAGTTACCCTATACTTGTGCAGCTTGTGAGGACTGCTTTTGTGACCATATGATGGACGGGCTTATGGAAGTGTAAAGAGTTCTTCTATCTTTACTGTATAAGTTCCGAGAATGAATAAAGTTTAAATCTTGTTCTTATTTTGAATCTTGCTCTCTTTAAGACTTTTCTTGGTGGTTAATCTTGATTAAAATTTTTCCCTAAGTCTCATATTCGTGAATCTTGCGAAATTATCCCAAGTTGTGAGATGAGGACATCTCGCGTTTTTTAAGTGGGGTAGAATGTAAGATTCCTCCCCCAACCCCCTTTTTGATGTCTAGTATCTTCCCCTGTAATCAATCCCTCTTCAGAAATATAAAGACCTTGTTTCTAACTGTTTTAACCTAGAGAGAGAAAATATTCTAGAGAGAGAATATTCAGATTATGAATTTTCAGAAATCTTTAGACTATGGTCCAATTAAGGTTCCTATGGGCCAATAGCATCAATCCATGTGTAGGGAGGAGATAAATCCAAATTGTAAAAAGAAGATACCAAAAAATGAGTAAATGCTCACATAAGATGAAGAGTTGAAAATGTACAAGGTTTATTAGTAAAAAACTATGAGCAATATTAAAAATATGAGATATTTTGGGAATAATGATTTTATTATGACACATATGTAAGGAAGGGGAGTCCCTTAAATACTCACATAAGATGAAGAGTTGAAAATGTACAAGGTTTATTAGTAAAAAACTATGAGCAATATTAAAAATATGAGATATTTTGGGAATAATGATTTTATTATGACACATATGTAAGGAAGGGGAGTCCCTTAAATGCTCACATAAGATGAAGAGTTGAAAATGTACAAGATTTATTAGTAAAAAACTATGAGCAATATTAAAATGATTCCATTATGACACATATGTAAGGAAGGGGAGTTCTTTAAAGGAGGTGCATATTTCACATAAGATGAAGAGTTGAAAATGTACAAGGTTTATTAATAAAAAACTATGAGCAATATTAAAATGATTCCATTAAGACACATATGTAAGGAAGGGGAGTTCTTTAAAGGAGGTGCATATTTCACATGCTTGAATGAGTTTTAAACTCATAAAAATTGAGATATTTCATCTCTCCTCATTCAAGTCTAGTTCTAAAAAGTTAGCTTAACTGACCTAAAAATGGTCAAAAAGTGACCAAACTGACTTGGAAAATTCTAGAATCAGTTTGTTTGGTTAGGAGCTCAAATTTTCCTATAAATAGAAGCCTCCCCTTGTTGAAAAAAATATAGTGTCTTATGCTTTGTTACTCTACTCCACCTAAGCCAAAACATATAGTGTCTTATGCTTTGTTACTCTACTCCACCTAAGCCAAAACATATAGTGTCTTATGCTTTGTTACTCTACTCCACCTAAGCCAAAATATATAGTGTCTTATGCTTGTTACTCTACTCCACCTAAGCCAAAATATATAGTGTCTTATGCATTGTTACTCTACTCCACCCAAGCCAAGAACTATGAATTCTTTAATAATTCACTAGTTTTTGACACTCCTCTCTTTCTTAAATCCCCATTGGTGGCTCCATCAACATACTAAACCAATTGATTGGTTGGGGGCCTCTACCGTGAATAAAGAATCAAGCAAATTATAAGGTAAGTATATTGAATTTTGATCTTTTCTATAATTTCTCAATGATTCTCTCTTCTCAACCCCTCTCAAGCTTGAGAAGCTTAATTGGTATGGTTTTTTAAATGCTATTGAAGTTAATTGGTGAATAGTAGTGAAGAGTTACATAATTTAATAAATGCTATTGAAGTTAATTTTCATTTATGTTTAAATTCTAATGGTTTTTATGTAATTTCTCTCTCTCACTTAAGAAATGGTCATACTCATGACCCTTTTCAATCCAAATGAAGCTTTTCATAAGGCTTTTCCTTAATCCAAGATTAAGCTATGCTTGAGGCCAAATTAATTGCTTTTTTCTATACTTTTAATTTATGCACATTGATGATTCAATCCATTATGGATTGATGATCCAATTAGAGACCATTCTAATTATTTCCTTAATGATAAACCTTATCCCTTAGAAAAAATTGAGACTTATCAGTCATAGTAGCGGAGCTATGGTAAAATTTTTATAGAAATTACGCATAAAATAATTTCATTCAAAGCATAAAAAGAGGACTTCCTACCATATTCTAGGAACTATCATCCTAGATTAATTAAAAGAATATTATTATGCATGGAGATATGGATGTTTGCATGTAGATGTAGAGGTATGGATGTGAGTGTGAATGTGGAGGTGGATGTATGCATGGAGATGTGGATGTATGCATGGAGAAATAGATGTGTAGATGAGATGTGAATGGAGATGTGGATGGATGTATGTAGATATAGATGTATAGATGTAGATGTGAATGGAGATGTTGATGTATACATGTAGATGTAGATGTATAGATGTAGATGTGGATGTGGAGGTGGATGGATGCATGTAGATGTAGATGTATAGATGTAGATTGGAATGGAGATATGGATGTATGCATGTAGATGTAGATGTATAGATGTAGATGTGAATGGAGATGTGGATGTATACATGTAGATGTAGATGTATAGATGTAGATGTGAATGGAGATGTGGATGTATGCATGTAGATGTAGGTGTATAGATGTAGATGTGGATGTAGAGGTGGATGTATGCATGTAGATGTAGATGTATAGATGTGGATGTGCATGTGGAGGTGGATGTATGCATATAGATGTAGATGTATGGAGGTGAATGTGAATGTGGATGTGGATGTATGCATAGAGATGTAGATGTATGCATGTAGATGTGAATGTATGCATATAGATGTGGATGTATGGATGTGAATATACGATATGTGATGTGAGGGAATCTGAAGTGATGAGATGGAAATGATGTGATGGGATGAGTATACATATAAATGGAATATGGAATAAGTAATGTAGATTGATGAGGGATAATGTGAAAAAATGAAAGTTAAAATAGAAATTGTATTGTAAATTGTTTGTAAATGCTGTTTGTAAATGATTGTTTTATGTCAAGAATGCTGGGGGGAGCATTTTGACCGTCTTGTGATTAAAGTCGTGATGGTAAAGTTGCAACTGCTGATGGGGAGTCAATGAAGGACGTCTCGCGTAGCAAGGTCGGCCGAGGTCTTGACCAGCCTCGGTGCGATTAAAATGGTGAGCTTCCGGTACGGTGGATGAGGGGCCAAGGAAGCGGCCTATGCGTGAAGCGCTAGGTCACCTGCGAAGGATCCTAGAGGGTGCTGACCATACGGTGCTCGGGCTCTGGGTCACCTAGGATACCCACGCGTGCGTCGAGGAAGATATTGGAACAGAGTTGGAGTTGTTTTCTGAAATCGGGCATGGATCTGGTTGATTGACCTTGCTGGTCTTCAATGGATGAGTCCATGGCTCTTTATATGGATCTGTTGGTTGATCTTGCTGATCTTCAACGAGAGTCCATCTTGATAAGTGATTATATTACCGAGTATTAAGGGCTAGGAACTATCGAAACGGCCCCTGAGTGTTCTAGTTGCCAATGATGCCATAGATACTCTAATGAAGGAATGATGGGAATCAATTGGATAAATTGGAAGGTTGTGATCAGTGATACTATGGTTTTATTAAAGGATTGTTTTAAACTGGTTGAATCTGTGAAAAAGGCAATTTCATATTGGGTGTGTGAGTGGTGTGACTAGTTTTATTTTGCATGAACATCTGGCTAGGGGGCCTTGGAACTCTTTTCCTTGGTACCCGGGACAAAACCTAACCAAATTCTTAATTGGATCCCATCACTACAGTGGTTGGGCGGTTGGCTAACCCATGGGATTGGATGGGGTTAGGCTGGACTGATGGATCCGTAAATTGAGACTCAAACTTTTGTTTTTACGATAGATAAAATAAATCCCGGACAGTAACTGTTCTATGGATAGGAATCAACGGCTGTGCCTCTTGAATGGGGAAAAAAGCGTTGATCCCAATGATCCAAGTGCAAGTTTCTTCCTTAATCTGACCATGTATCTTATAGATGCAATTGGATCAGCTCGATCAGAAATGTTCTTGACTACGTTAGAGTAAAAAGTTATCCAGGTGGAATCGCTCGTGCTTTCCGGTAAAGGAAGTTTTTCCGGGTTCGGCTTTGGAACAACCGACGGATTAGTCTCTTATCCGAATATCCGTGGGTGAGGCCCCGAATGTGGGACCCCTGTCCCGCGCGAGAAGTGCTACTTCCGCTGCCAGTATCCCGAATCCGTTACTCGGTGGGAACAGGGATCTTACATTTCTAGGTTTGTTCTTGGGGTATTTGGACCATCGTTACTTATCTCTATTTTTGTCCATGACTGATCCCCAATGTGCTATGCACACCTCCCACCGGCTCAACCAAGAGTCCATTGTTGACATATTCCTATCCATTATATAACCATTGTGCCACCATTGACGTATCAATTGAGCCTCCCATTGATGTACCTTCATTTTGCTAAGAGCCATGCGCCACTTCTCACACATTGCTTTGTGTTCTCCTTGAGATGTAATGCACATATACTTTGTTGTTTGGGCAACCATGCTCTACTCCTAATAATGAAATAGGCAAGACCTCTCCCTATTTGTATCATCAGGTCCTTTATTTTCCCACCATTGAACAGATGTCCAACTGCATTCCAGTTAGCCTAAGCCTCCTCTGCTACCATGAAACCAAAGAAACCTACCCTTTCACAACCATTATTTAGCACATCACTTCATTAATGTATTCCCAAAATAGACATTGGTCCTCCATACCCTCCATTTTCATTACACATGTCGCTATTGTTTAGAAGATTCTACATCCTATGTGAAAACTCTAGTCATTTATGATGTAACACACTTGACCAGCTCTGACTACTTTTATACTCTACATTTGTAATATGCTACTTTGGAGCATACACAATGACAAGCCATGGTCATCCAATTTGATTTTTGTCATGTCGAGTGTGGTTAAATTGTATCTATGCATGTTACAAGTTGCCAGAGCTGATCCATCACATTAGATTCATTAAATCCAACCCTGAATCATGTCCAATGGTGGACATCTTGAAAACAAAGCACTTCTCACCTGAGGACCCTTGTCTCTGGAACCTACGTCCATGAAAAGAGTCATAAGTACACTCTCATTTCAACTTTAGAAGTGCATCCAAGCCAAAGCTCTCCTTTGAAGGCCCATGCCGAGCTGCAATGTGACTGACCTCCGAAATCTAAAAATCAAATTGTTCAAATTTCACACTTTACTTATCTAGATTTTAATAACTCTTTTACAAAAACATAATTGCCCACCCAAATTAGCCTACCAGCTGCCTTCCGCCAGTGGTCCCATCTCCTCTACAATGGTTATGAACTCTTGTTCCCCAATGAAATGTGAGGAATCACCTTCTTGCACTAGCACTGCCATTATGATTTCTTTGGCCACACACATTTGTACCTTTCTTGCCTTGGGATTGCAATCTACTCCTAGCACCCTCGACACCATTTGCTTTGTCCTATTAGTTAGTGACTCTGATGTGCCTACCCGTACATTATGTTGATGGAAATCGATGTGTATCATTAATCAACTCATCATCTCATTGGAGGGCATCACATAATATATGTAGCAATGCACATTGCCAACACTGAGCAGTAATGGCAAAGGAGCTTTCCAGATGCATTTCTACACTCCTCTTTAGTGGTTAATGCCTCTAGCATGCTTCTAGTAAAATGTGATATATTTGACACCTTGTGGTTCTTTAAACATAGGCAAAGTTCATTCACACACTTCAAACTACCTAGGCAATGGCTTCTCTAACACACTCCAAGGAAGGCAATGTTAGAGGTTTGTGGATTTGACCACCAATGGGGATCATACTTATGCTCCATCGAGTCCATTCCTGAACATGTTCCCATGGTTGGTGGGAACTCAAATGCAATATCACCATTATATTGCCTAGGAATCTCCATGGTTTTGATAACCTCTTTAACATTCAACAAAATCTTTGTTAATGTGTTTCCTTTCTCTTCATGCTCCAAAGGTATTCCAAAATTCTCTTACCATCTCCTCTAGCAATAGTGGATGAGGATGATGCATCGGTTTTATTTGTTATCTTGTAAAGGGGCTACATAAATCTATCACATTAGACTGAGTTGGAAGTCCTCTAGGTGGGCTATCTAAGATGGCTATTGGTTGTGGGTTTGAGTTACGAAGCATCAACTAACTGCGGAGTAGTTGGTTAACAGAGAGTCCTCAAGTATATATAACTCCTCCCCCTCATAATTAGAGGTTGCCTCTAGAGGGACATGCAAGTCTCGGGACCCTATATTTACTGTTACTTGCAATCCATAGAATGAGTGGGGAGGTACTTGTTCTCACGAGAACTCGACCACCATCGCTAAAACATAGATTCTTCTTAGAAGATGGGAAGGTGATTGTACAACTCATTATAAAGAGGAACAAAAAAGAAGAAGTTGGCCGTTTTTTATTTGACTGTTTTAAAGTAATTGATATTTTTGAAAAAATATTAATTTTAAAAAAATAAATTTTGTGTTATATATATATATATATTTAAAAATTAGCATCTCCTAGTGTTTGACCAAATACATTCCATCTTTTACAATAATACTATACAATTAGAGTGTTGAAGTAAATATAATGCCCCTTCGCTACTCTCTCTCTCTCTCTCTCTCTCAAGTTTCACACAACTCTCTCTAAAGGCGACCTTCTCTTCTCACACTTGTGAAATGACATGCATCCTTTTCTTCTTTACACAAGATGCTTTTTTGAGCAAAAGTGCTTTAAGACACATTGGTGTATGCCAATCTTTTTACATATTTGCAAAAAAGTAATGTGTTCTTTGTCGTTCCCCCCATAAAAGTAAAATTAATACTCTATCTTTAAAAAAGCTACGGCGTGTAAGAGGGAGATAATGGTGAACCTACTTTAAGGTTGCTCAAACATTGGCCCATCATGTCTAGAGATCTTGGGATTGCAACTAGTAACATCATAGAGCATCTTGGGAGGATCATAGAGCGTCTTAGAGCATTCTGGGAGGATCTCTCTCTCTCTCTCTCTCTCTCTCTCTCTCTCTCTCTCTCTCTCCACTACCTCTGTGGACATCATAGTCCACATGGCAGAATGCCACATGTAATGCCCGTGGGTGGTTGGGTATTACACGTGGCAACATATAATCACCGCCACCATGTGTAATGCCTAACCATGGGCATTACACATATAATCACCGCCACCATGTGTAATGCCTAACCATGGGCATTACACATGGCTGCCCAACATGTAATGCCTAAGCTCGAGCATTGCAGGTGGCTCGTGGTGGTGGTTGGGCATTACACATGGCACCAATGATTTGGTTCCATGTGTAATGCTCAAGCGCGAGAATTACATGTGGGAGCACTACGTGGCATGTGCATGCCATGCAACGCTCACTATCATTGGCTACTAACGGCTTTTTAAGCCATTAGACAATGATGGAAGGAATCACGATAGCCCTCCCTCTCAACCCCCCCTTTCAAATGAGTGCTCGCCGCCCCCTTGAAACGAGCACTTGCCCTCAACGTGCCCCCCCTCCTCAATGAGCGCTCACCCTCAATGCGACCCCCTCAATGAGCGCTCACCCTCAATGCGACCCCCTCTCAATGAGCGCTCACCCTCAACATGCCCCCCTGAAACGAGCACTTTCCCTCAACGTGCCCCCCCCCCTCAATGAGCGCTCACCCTCAACATGCTGCCCCTCACAAGCACCCTCCTCCTCCACGCGTCCTTTCCTTCAATGCAGCCTCTCCTTCAGTGTAAAATACCTCCCTGGACATGATTGTAGTCAAAGGGCTTCACCAAAAATCAAGACAAGATCGTAGTATCGCAGGAAGTGGGCATGTCACAAGTTGCCACATCAAGCGAGGTAACCAACACCTCTCAATTGCAGTTTGTTGTGTGAGGGCTGCTCCTGCAACACCGTTGCCAACAATAGTGCCCATGATTGCCAAAGAAGAGGAGTCCATAAAGGAGAGTTTTAGCCAAGTGGTTGATCGACACATTTCCACGAATTGGGTGGAGGACCACTTAGTTGATAATCATAACAGCCTTCCTAGAGTGCCTCTTTGTCACCTCCTTGTAAACCCGACAACCAGTATGAATGAGGATTCCATCGAAGGGTTAATTAAAATCATGGAAGAGAGCACATACTAGTCTCGACGATGAGACGGTGTTCATTGTCTTTGAGGGATTACCTAGCTAAGAGTCCTTTCCATCATTCGACCATCGAAGTGCAATCAATCACAACCTATCATTGTCTCAGTAGAGTTTGACATGATACTAGAGCAGACAAAAAGATGGAAAAACATGGTTGGGAGATATTTGGTCTTCTGGGATGGCAACCATCGACTCAAAGTGTGGCAAGAATGGGCAAAAACCACTCGAGTTGAAAGAGAGAAGGTTCCCAAGGTGATTTGTAGAGTGGTCCGATTCCTTGAGGAGGAAGAGGCAAAGTTCTTGTTGGTGTTGTGCCTCATGACAAACAAGTGGATTGTATCTTGTTTTTTTGTGATTCAAATGAACAAACATCTTATATGTCATCATTTACCTTATTTATTATGCATGCAAAATTGCCAGGGTCACTACTATTCATGTGCCAAACACAATGGCACATGATATATTTATAATGGAATGTGTGGGCCTCTCCAATCCACAATTGTTCTTGTCAAAGTTCAATGATGTGGGTTGTGCATGGGCTGAGAAAGCTATTACTCATCGGGGACCTAACAAATCAAAGTGGCTGAAGCTTTCCATGGCACTCCTCTCACAATTGGTTTTCAAGGTATGTGCACGCCTTATTCGAAGACCACAATAAAGCCATGTTTTGATTTCAAAATATGTTTCTTAGACATAAATGCATCGGAGTCAGAGCTCAATGCCACATACCAAGCCAAGGTCAGTGGCTTGCCTGAGCAAGGGAGTAGAGAATACTTTTCAAATGTAGAAATATATGACAAGAATAACAAAGATGCCCTGAAGGAGACAGAGGAGCTATTTACAAAGAGGGGATATGAGCAGGCACAAATTGCCAAATCCAGTGATGAGTTTTTCAAGAAAGTGATCTACCACCAAGGGTGGGGTGAAAAGGCTAGAAAATTCACTACTCCCAAGCTTGTAGTAGAGATATCTTGGGAACATATTCTAAATGGAGAGTAAGATCTCTAACTCTCTCGGCATATTAAAATATTTTTGATCCACAAGTAGAAACATAACGCTAGTTCACAATGCAAGAAATGTAGACTCCTTGACATGGAGGGTGGCAAGTCTTCTATGTGGGACACCCAGATTCTACCATCTGACAGAGTGTTCTTTGTGTGGATACATCATCACGTGTACTAGTTCCCAATTAACTGAGTACACGCTACAAAACTGTATGTAAAGTTGGAGATAAGCTCACCCACCGTTTTCGGCATGCACGAGAGAGCCATAGTGGACTCTGGGGTAGGTACCACGGATGCCCTCAAAGCTTTCAAGAAGATTCACTTTGAGAAGTTGTTCATAATGTGGAAAGGGAAAATGTGTGCTACCTTGGATCCTGGCCAGCAACCACACTTGCCATGCACAGCACGACGCCTCTTGTACATGTATGTAATAGCATGCCACATTACTATCATTGTTATTTTATCACATTAGGTGGTGGAGAAGTAGTGTGTATAATCGGGTATATATTCCCCGAGCACCCTTTAGACGTATGGGTACAGTCCGAGACAGAGGAGATGTGGTTGTACCCCGAGGAGTGGATCGATGAGCTATGGGGAAAGGACACTTAGATAGTAGAGGGGGAGTTTCCTCCAGAGGAGGCTGAGCAGTTTCAGAGTACGTTTCATTGTGTAGGGTAGCACATTTATATCAACTATGAAGTTTTTTTTGGGAGTTTAAAGTTCTTATGTTGGTTGAATGCAGGAGCGAAGCAGGGCAAGAACCCTAGCACTAAGCAACAATAGGCCCTCGAGAAGAAGAAGGGCAAGAAATCAACAAACGAGGAGCCTCCATCATCCACCACGACCGTGATCACAACACCCAAAAAGAGGTCACAAAGGGGATGACATTGATGAGGATGCTGAGGATAGCCACTCTAAGGATGATGAGTATGAGTCCCACGCATGTGGCAAATGAGCATGAGTTCCATGCTCGGGGTGTTGATGAGCAAGTGAGCCCTCATGGGGTGAGAGCAAATATCAAGAGTCAAAGAGTTCAAAAGAAGACAACGTAGCCCTATTGGGATTTAGTAAGTGAACTTAGCATTCATTAGTTCATTTATTGAAAACAATAATAACATGTATTTGGCCTTGTCTAAGTAAAGACTATCGTACACATGTGGTGGATCCTTTGCACTTAATTCTCAGCTCCAACATTGATCACCTCCGTCTCGCAGTTCTGGGAAAGAAAAAACACAGGATCTCTAACCCGTGCTAGTGACTCTCTCCATTCGTCTTCATTATATATTTTGTAGTCCACTTATATGCTTTATTATTCCAAGAATCTTACAGTATTGCAATTCATGGGATCTCTGACGAGACGAGGTGGGGAAGCATGGATGCCTTCGATACCTTGGAGGCCTGTTCTTGGTGTAGGCTGATTGTCCACAAATCTAGTGCTCTACAAGGACAAGTTGTGGTTCCTTGATGGAATGTTTTTAGGGAGGTACTTGTGGATTCAGCTTTTGTACTTGCTGCAGAGTTCTTATAGGCCGATGACACTATGGTGTATACTCTACGTGCAGAGCACTTGGGGATTGCTGTGCGAGAGTGTTAAAACCCTAATATCTCTCTAGATAATTGTTATGCATAAACATGCATAAATCAGGCATAAACTCATCCACCTGACCACCCCCAAGCCCAAGGGATGCACATATGAAATATAATGAAATACATCATACCTTTACCTTGATGTCCCATACCATCAAGAGGTATAACTCCAATCCAATAGCATGTAGCTACAGTGTGAAATGGTAGGTGAGTAGTTATAATCCTCTACACAAGAGAGCATAACATAACCTAGTCTCCAAGCCCTTGAGTGTGCCCCATGCCCCTATTATATAGGAGGGCCCTCAAATGACTCTTGACTCTCCATTTCCCATGTGTGACCCTTAGATGCCTGACCCTAACCTTAACCCTTAAGATTAGTCTCCTAACCCATGCTCCACTAGAGCTTGTTCCCATGCTCCCATGCTCACAAGCCTAATGTGGGTTAGCCTCCTAGTATATGCACACATAATGTGCATATAACACACTTCCCCTCTCTCAAAACATTGCACTCTTGTAATGAAAAGAAGGAGAACTGCACTGAACAATATCAACCGACTCCCAAGTCGAATCCTCTGTTTCCCTATCTTTTCACCTAATTTTAACCTCAGGCATTAGTCAACTTCAAAGTTTCCTTTCCCTGAATTCAAGTATCTTATCAGGTTCATGTGGAACATAGGATAATTCTTCGACTTCAACAAGTTCTTAAGGAGTAACTATGTTATCCTCACCTCCCAGTTTTCCTTTCAATCTATTGATATGAAAAACTGGATGAACTCTAACATGTGGAGGTAGTTTAAGTTCATACGCAACCATGCCAATCCGATGTATAAATTGAAAATGAACCACAATATCTAGGAGATAAATTCGAGCATTTTCCTTTTGACAAAGTCTAAAAATCTTTAGGAACTTTTAAATAAACCAACGCTCCTGGTTCAAAAGACCAAATTGTGCATCCTCTATCAGCATAGAACCGTGCCCTATCCTGAGCACTCCTGATAGAATCCCGAGCTTCGGTCAGCATTTCCTGCATATCACACAAGAAATCCATGCATCGAGCTCGATGTCCTTATTAAGACCGACATCAATAGGTGCCCTGGGTTAATACCCATACATAAGCATGAACGGACTAAAACTAATACCCGTATGTTTAAAACTGCTATAGGCAAATTCCATCATTGGAAGATATTTTTCCCAATATGATGATTTTCCAGAGACATATGCACAAAGCATATCCTCTATAATCTGATTCATATGCTCTATTTGCCCATCGGACTACGGATGATCAGAGCAATTCATACTCAAAGTAGTTTCCTCGTTGTAAACCATTCGAAATAAAGTAGGAAAACATGGCATTATAACAGCAGGAACCAGGGATTCATCGGTGCCCCGACGTAACCACATATGCACATGGAATAATCGATGTCCCGAGTTACCCATATCAATATAGAGAGTCATCAGCGTCTCGATGAGTCACATATGTCCTTTCGTTAACCATCAGGTTGACTCTATAAATCACCTACAGTACACAGAACTAGAAAAAGAAATGCCAACAAAGGAAAAATTCAAATTTCCTTAATCTGAACACAACAAGATAAACTTGTTGAACTCTAAAGAACTCCCTAGTATGTCGTCTAGGAAAATATGAATAAAATCCTGTATAAAAGGAATAAGATGGCCTTATCCCAGACTTTCACATACTAAAATCTATCTCTATATACCTGAAACTACATCAAGGAATAACTCTTTTTGAGTGCATCATTAGAAAAGAAATTGAATTATTGGCGCCTTTCTAATGATAACTACCTAATAAACAATAAAGTTAGGGTAGAAAAATAACTCACCTAGATACATAAGCAACTAGGTATCCGAGTTGGAATATGTACAAGAGTACAAGGAACATAGTCCAAAATTACATGCAAAAAACGAAGGCAAATGCTACCTTCAAAGCACATGAAATTATCCAAAAGGTCAAAAGATCCTATAAAACCATGGATAAAAGCATAAAGCTTCTTAAATTCATAAAAACCATAGTTGATCATAAAAATCAATGCATGTCATCTAATGGACATTAATCATGCCATCTAATGGGACATTAATCATGCCATGGATAAAAGCATAAAGCTTCTTAAATCCATAAAAACCATAGTTGATCATAAAAATCAATGCATGCCATCTAATGGGACATTAATCATGCCAAAAGAAGCATTAAAATTGGTGGCCAACTGTAACACTCATTAAAAAACCCCTAGACACAAGTGATCCAGGTAAAACCTGATGAGTCCATATAAAACTTGGAAAACATCTAATAAAATCCACCAAAACAAACCAATCAACTAACCCATGATAGAATTTGTCTTAGGCTTAAGAAATTAAGCACAAACCACACTTAAACAAGTGTAAAATAAATTATCATGAAAAAGTGTCAAAGGTGAGATACACTTTGAACGCAGATTCTAGCCATCAAAAGTATGGAACATCTCCAAAAAGAATGGCTAAACAATGGCAAAAAATCATGAAAATATTGTTTAAAATAAATCCAAACAGAAATATCTACTAATACGAGGTATAATCATATTAATAATATGCGAATAGCATCTATCTAATGTCAGCACATGAAAATGTACTTCAACATTAAATAACCCTAAAAATAATTAAATTCTCAAGAAAAAGAATTATCATGATTTTTTTCATAATTTTTTCTAATTTTATAGGGCCTTAAAATATGATAATTTTGAATTCCACCAAACCTATCTTATGGTATTCCAAACCTATATTTTTCCAAAAAAAATTTAGCAATTTAATTTACAAAAATACCATTGATATTTTATAAATACCAAATTTTTTAGGATTTATAAAAATAATTTCTAGAAAATTCCTAATTTTTCCTAAGAATCCCATCGTTCACGAAATTTCCAATTCTGTCCGACAATTCTCAAATCCAATGAAAATTTATAATTTTAATGGATTTTTTAAATTTGTGGGTCAAAAAATATATTTTTAAAGGAATTTGAATGGTCACGGGCACCCGAATGGACACACCACATGACAAACACCAACCCCATATTTTCCAGAAATTTAAAATAACCTTTGTCTAATTTTTCACTAATTTTTAGGAATTTTTTGAAATTTTTAATTTACCCCAAACGCATTTAGAATACAAACGTTCAAAAAATTTCAGAATCCCAACGGTTTTCTTGGAATACGGAAAGCCAACAGTTTTGGAAAAATGAAAAGACAAAAAAAATCGAAATGTGAAAGGTCAAAAGTTTCCGGAATCCGAAAGGTCAAAAGATTTTCTGGAATGCGGAAAGCCAAAAGGTTTCCCGAAAGATGAAAAGCCAAAAGGTTTCGGGAAAGTGGAAAGCCAAAAAAAACTCCAAGAGAAATTTTCAGAGAAAAATAAAATTTCAGAGAGAAATGAAAATTTTCAAATCTCTTTCCTCTCTTTTTTTCCTTTTTTTAAAGCTTTTTTGAAAAGCTTAGAAAAGTTTTTTAATTTAAAAAAGTCACTTTTTTAATTAAAAAAAGTTTAATAAAAACACAATTAAGCTTTGTTAAAAGCTTTTTTAAAAAATTTTCAAGGGGGGGGATTTTTCGTCCAGCGGGCTGCTGCGCAGCCCCCCCCAGGCGTGTGCACAAAAGTATGGGAGAGAGAGAGAGGAGGTCTCCCTCTCCACTCTCCTCTCTCCTTCTTCTCCAAATAATCTCCACTCTCCTCTCTCCTTCTTCTCCAAATAATCTCCACTCTCTCCACCCCATCTCTTCTCTCTCTGTTAATCAGAGAGGTTAATTTTTAATTAATCTTGTTAATCATAATTATGATTAACATTAATAAAAAATATTCTTTTTTAAGAGGTGTTTATACACGCGAGAGGAAAATAGAAGAAAATTTGGAATTGAGAGACAAAGAGGGTCCCACCACGCACACAAGAGAGCATTCAATGTATCAACATGCTGCCCGCTATTGCATTTCAGCACAAAATCGACAGAAATTTGATCGTATACCCGCGAAAAAACCCGCAAAAATGTATAAAAAATACATTTTTAACCATAAAAATTCTCTAAAAAGTTAGGAAAAATTTCCTAAATTTTTTTAGAAATTTAGGGAATCCATTCTACCAGAAATATCTACAGTAAAATATGTGGTATTTTTGTAAAGATTTCTATTAATGCTTATTTTAAACCACAAAAAATAGAAAAAAATAGCATTAAACTCACAAAATTCCCCTGCAACGTTGATTCGTCCATTGAATAATAGTAACACACATTCCAATCACCATATCGACGATCCACGTGCAAATCATCAACACAAATCAATAAAATAATATTTTTTATTAAATATTAAAATTTACCTTAAAAAATACCAAAAATACAATAAGAAAAAAAATCAACAACAATTAACTAGAGATTGCTCTGATACCACTATTAAAACCCTAAGATCTCTCTAGATAATTGTTATGCATAAACATGCATAAATCAGGCATAAACATGCATAAATCAGGCATAAACTCATCCACTGGGCCACCCCCAAGCCCAAGGGATGTACACATGAAATACATCATACCTTTACCTTGATGTCCCATACCATCAAGAGGTATAACTCTAATCCAATAGCATGTAGCTATAGTGTGAAATGGTAGGTGAGTAGTTATAATCCTCTACACAAGAGAGCATAAGCATAACATAATCTAGCCTCCAAGCCCCTAAGCCTCCCTTGAGTCCCCTATTATATAGGAGGGCCCTCAAGTGACTCTTGACTCTCCATTTCTCATGTGTGACCCTTGGATGCCTGACCCTAACCTTAACCCTTAAGGTTAGTCCTAACCTATGCTCCACTAGAGCTTGTTCCCATGCTCCTATGCTCACAAGCCTAATGACATAATGTGCATATAACATAGAGGCAGGGACTTAGAACTTCACATTGTGAAGGACTTTGTTCTTGCGCTTCCTGCGATACTTGTATGTCATGTTAGAAGATGGCCAAGAAGAGGTGAGTGAAGGAGTGATTTTTATTAAAGTGAAGCTCAATGATTTCCCTAGCATACTTACAAGTGTGTGCAGGTAGGTCACTGTCTTGGTCATCGCTCGCCATCTTTACGCACCCTAGTGAGAGTACGTCTAGTCATCCAAAGTATGATAAGCGGGGAGGTGAGGTAGCTACATATTGTTCAGGTTTCAAGGTGGACGATGATATCTTCCTAGAGCTAAAACCGCAAGAAGAGGGAACCTCACCATACCGATTGGATGTAGACGGGAATCCCATCCGAGATGCTATTTAACATAGCAAGCCTTTCTCAAGGTAATTACAGCAGTTACCTCATTATAATTCGTTTCGAGTAGTGTAATCGTTATATAGTCATTGTCTTTTATATTGTCGTCCATTTATATATGCCAATTGGTAGGTGGTTACTTGGGATGTTCATTGGATCAAGGGGATCAATCCTAGATTGCTTTGCTAGTACTTTGGATCCTTGCTAGAGCATGCAAGATACTGCATCGACATTGCATCAGCATGGAGAGCGACGAGGTGTACCATAGTTCGTGTCTATGACCACTTTTGTATGTTCTCGATGATTTGAGTCAACATTTTTTTCAAGGGTGACATTAGTGTGAGTATGCTCAACGGGAGCAGCAGAGGGACGTGGGGCATCGTCTCCACACATTCCTTACCCATATCCTCCACACATTCCTTACCCATATCCTCCACCTGCCCTTGTACTTACCCATGAGCCCAACATAGTCAAGTTCCTCGTCATGGGGCCACTTGGTGTTCCAAGGGAGTCCAATATCGACATGTCATGCCATAGATGTCCCCCGTGGGTTCTTTTACAATGCCCTCATCATGGGCACCACAGCTCAAACTTGCAAGGCCGCTATACCCACCCGCACCTACACCATTTGGTAGAGCTTGATACATGTAGCCACCTTTCTTCTTCCATCAGCACCCACGACATCCTTATTGATGTATTTCACTTGCTTGTAATGAAAGAAATATATTGTTTTAGATATTATTGTGATGCCCTCTTGTACACTCAAATTATGTCAATGGCATTGTTTTTAGCTTCTGCTATGACCGTTTAGGTAATTAAATTGACAATTGAGAGAGATGGAGCAAGATGGATAGAGATCTCAAGGCCACAAGAGAGACTGTGAGTAAAAGAGAAATAAAGTTTGAGTGAGACCTCAAAATAATATTTGAGTGCTTAAAATAGTTATTTTTATGCTAAAATAGATATTTTTATTTCTGAGAACTTATAAATATAGTAGATATTGCCATGTTCCAGTACTCTTGTTATAGGCACACATCCCACCCCACCCTTCCCTTATATCTTTATATTGCAATAGGCTGGGCATAAACTCAATTATCATGGGTTCATCCAATAGTCCCTATAATACTACTATGTTTGTGTTAACCAAATCAACATGCTACCTTGCACAAGAGAGGGAGAAAAGAAGATAAAGATGCCATGCAAGGGTTGATTCAGAGACTAGCGCTTAGCTAACCCTAATGAGGGTTAACTCCCCAATGTGAGGCCGCTAGGGGCTCACTCCACCTCCACTTGTGTCACTCAAATGGAGCTTCCACAAGCTAGGTAGAGAGAAAAGAGGAAGGGAGCTATGGAAAGTTATACCTCTACTCCATGCCTTTGTGTATGTAAGAGGAATCTTGAGCAAGAGACAAGAAGAAGGGGGAGAGAAGACAAGGCAAGAATCATCTCCTACATGCACACACCACAATCAAGCAAGCATACATTAACCAATACAAGCCTACCGCCATAGCCACAAGAGAGAGAGAGAGAGAGAGAGAGAGAGAGAGAGAGAGAGAGAGAGAGAAGGCAAGACTCAATTGTGATAATGAGATTGTCCCTTTTCATATTTCATAAATCACTTATATACATGAGCTCTCTTTTTACAATGGCCGGCCACCCATTTACAATTGGGGGAAGAAAACTAACTTCCTAGCTCTATCTACATCTAGGCTCATTCCTCTGACCGGCATTACACAAGTTGTAAGCTCGGTCATCCCATATATCTTTTTCATTAAGTGCTTAGCGTGGTTACATAACAATGGATTACAAGAAGCATAACCACACTTGAAAAATGATGTTAATAACCAGTGTGGTTAACATACTACCCCTCCCTAATTCAGATCCGTCTTTGGAGCTGGCAAGAGTACTTTTAGCGACAGTAGTAGATAGGGCATGTGCAGATGAAGTCGAGCCGTGACTTGGGATGTGCTTGGGATGGGAGGGGGTTTCGATGGAAGACCTTGTAGCTTGTCCAAAAAGTGGTCTCCATCATGTCTTCAAAGTTCTGCAAGTGCTAGACAGGAACCATTGGATGCGCTCATAGTTGAAAGATCCCTACCCCCTTTGCGCAACAAATTCGGGGGTGCTAGCAGCAGAAGTAGCACTTCTTATGCAGGGCCAGAGCCTCTCACTCGAGGCCTCGCCCCACGGATATCCGGACAAGAGACTAATCCCTCGGTTCTTCCAAAACCAAACCCAGAAAAACTTCCCTCGCCCAACAGACATAGGCGATTCCTCCAGGATATTTTATTCTAACGTAGTCAAGGTCATCACTAGCCAAACTAATCCAACCGAACCCGTAAGTCTCATGGTCAGATCAAGGAAGAGACTTGCACTTGGATCATAGAGTCCAACGCATTTTTCCTCATCAAGAGGCACAACCGTTGATTCTTTTCCATAGAACAAGGGTTATCCAGGATTTACTTCAACTATCGTAACTTAACAGAATTGAGTCTCATTTTAGGGATCCATCAGTCTAGCCTAATCCCATGGGTTAGCCAACCGCCCAACCACTGTAGTGATAGGATCCATTTAGAAATTTGGTTATGTTTTGCCCCGGGTACCAGGGAAAAGAGTTCCTAGGCCCCCTAGGCGGCGCTTCAAGAAAACCTCAAGATAGTCACACCACTTATACACCCAATATGAAATTGCCTGTTTCACAGATTTAGTTGTCTTTAAAACAATCTTCTAATGAAACCATAGTATCACTTATCATAATCCTCCAAAATATCTAGCTTAAATTCCAATTTACAATCATTTCTTCATCGGTGTACCTATGGCATCATTGGTAACCAGAACGCTCACCACCTGTTCACTCAAGGGCCTTTTCATAGTTCCTAGCTCATAGTACCCGAAAATATCTAGCTTGAATTCCAATTTACAATCATTCCTTCATCGGTGTACCTATGGCAACCAGAACGCTCACCACCTGTTCACTCAGGGGCCTTTTCAATAGTTCCTAGCTCGTAGTACCCGAAAATATAACCACATAAGAAAAATCTAGATAGACTCTCCGTTGAAGATATCAGCAAGATCAACCAACAAATCCATATAAAAGAGCCATGGACTCATCCGTCGAGGACTAGCAAGGCCAATCAACCAAATCCATGCCTGAGTTCCAAAAACAACTCTAACTCCTTGTTCCATTTAATGAAACCATAGTATCATTGATCATAATCCTCCAAAATATCCAGGTTGAATTCTAATTTCCAATCATTCTTTCATCGGTGTACCTATGGCATCATTGGCAACCAGAACGCTCACCACCTGTTCACTCAGGGGCCTTTTCAAAAGTTCCTAGCTCATAGTAACCGGAAATATATTCACTTATAAAAATCCAGATAGACTCTCCGTTGAAGATCAGCAAGATCAACCAATAGATCCATATAAAAGAGCCATGGACTCATCCGTTGAGGACCAACAAGGACAATCAACCAAATCCATGCCCGAGTTCAGAAAACAACTCAAACTCCTTGTTCCATTTTCTTCCTGGACGCACGTGTGGGTATCTTCGACGACCGAGAGCCCGAGCACCGTATGGTCAGCACCCTCTAGGCTCCTTCGCAGGTCACCTAGTGCTTCACTCTCATAGGCCGCTTCCTTGGTCCCTTATCCACCGTACTGGAAGCTCACTATTTAAATCGAACTGAGGCTGGTCAAGATCTCGTCGGCTGACCTTGGTACGCGAGACGTCCTCCATTGACTCTCCATCAGTTGTTGCAACTTTATCACTTAGGTCTCCACGATCTCATTCACAAGATGGTCAAAATGCTTCCCCAGCATTCTTGACATAAAACAGTCATTTAAAAACAGGTCATAAATACAGTTTCTAATGAACTCTCATCTTTCCACATTGTTCCACATCATTTCTCGTTATTCCACATTAGTCTACATTAATTCACATTGCTTATTCCACATCCAATCATATGTATTCCCATCGTTCTTCATCCATTCTCATCCAATCACATCATATTACATCTCATCGCATCTATCCACATCTATCCTCATCACATCACATCACAACATATCCAGATCACATCTCATCCATTCATATCACATCACATTCATCTACATTCATTCAGATCCGCATCACATCCACATATTATCACATTACGTTCACATCTATTTACATCACTTGACATCCATTCACATCTACCTAAGTTTACATCACATGTGTCCACATCATATCTCATCCATTCATATCTAACTAGATCCGCATTACATCCCATCTCATCTATCCACATCATATCTCATCCATTCATATCTAACCAGATCCACATCACATCACATCACATCCATTCACATCATATCTCATCCATTCATATCTAACCAGATCCACATCACATCTTATTACATCACATTCACATCTCACCACATCCACTCACATCTCATCACATCCATTCATATCCATCACACCCATTCACATCCCACATTCATTCACAGCTCGTCACATCCATCCTCATCTTATCACATCTCGTCCATTCACATCTACCTCGATCTACATCACATCACATCACATCCATTCACATCTCATTACATCACATTCACATCTACCTAGATCCACATCACATCTATTCCATTCACATCACATCTCATCCATTCACATCTACCCCAATCCACATCACATCTCCTCACATCACATTCACATCTTATCACATCGCATTCACATCTCCTCTTATCACATTCACTTTTAGTACCATTTTCTACTTTCGATACCGATGGGACTTTTCTAAGTTTCTACTAATTGCTTAGCCTAGTTAAAGGTACTTTTTCTCAATGGTTGGATATTTTCATATTCTTTCTTAAATTTCTTAAGTGAAATATATTCAATATTCTTCTTTTTGAGTAAAAGATTTATGGGATTTACAAAAATCAATTCTACCCATATTTCCTAATAAAATTAATAATACTCAAAATTCCACTTTTGATAAATACTCATATTTGAATTATGTCCAAAATTCCTCTCTTACCATTTAATTACTTGGATCTCAAATATCATGGAAATTTCTCTTTTTGCATAAAAATAAATTTACCAAAATTTTCTCTTTTACCATTTAATTATTTGGATCTCAAATATCATGGGAATTCCTCTTTTTGCATAAAAATAAATTTACCAAAATTTTCTCTTTTACCATTTAATTATTTGGATCTCAAATATCATGGAAATTCCTCTTTTTGCATAAAAATAAATTTACTGAAATTTCCTCTTTTACCATTTAATTATTTAGATCTCAAATATCATGGGAATTCCTCTTTTTGCATAAAAATAAATTTAATAAAATTTTATCTTTTCTCATAATCAATTAATTATGCATAATTACAAAAAAATTATTTCTCATGAATATAATGAAAATCATTCTTTTTGCATAGGATGTCCAATCCTAGAATATGGTAGGAAGTCCTCTTTTAGCATTATGCATAAAAATAAGATATGTATTATTTTCTAAAAATTTTACCATAGCTTCGCTGCGATTATTGATAATTCTCAATTTTTTTTCTAAAGAATTGTAATGAAAATATGATAGTATTTCCTCTTTTATGCTTAAAATCAAATTATGAATTTAAAGCATAATTTTAATCATAATCATAAACTTAATTATGATTATCCCACTAGATTAAGCTAATTTCATTATTTCTCTTTTCCCAAATTGATAGGATAATCTATTTCTCATTTAGAATCAATCAAAGTAGTTTTTAACTACTTATAAATAATCTAAAGAAATAACCATTATTTTGTTAACACAAAATCATAAAAATATCATTTTCTTAATCTCTAACTTTTCAAGCCTAGAGTTTAGC